>NC_056730.1:56647289-56734789 GCF_019279795.1 Protopterus annectens | reverse complement strand
AAAGTGGAACAGAGAAGAAAGAAAAAAAGTAAGTGGAACATGTAAGCAAGTAATTGAATGTTGTACTTGGTCTGTAATAATGTGAAATATGATTTGGAGGCATATATATGTCCCAACAAGACATGTTACACTAATTTCCTGCTAAACAGCTGCTATGGCGATAGCATCTGGACTTCTCTGCAGTGGGAGATATCACAGATATACCTCACAGCTGTACAGATCTTCAGAGAATATACACATTTTACCATCATTTATTTTTGTCTGTTCCTCCTGAGATCTGTACTTATCTGGCAAATAGCTGAGGATTGACATCATCAGGTAATGACAAACACTTGAGTTTAAGGCTCCACATCCTTAAGAGTATTCACCATAATCCTAATGTATCATTATATGAACTTCCTATGTTTGTAACAGGTATATTTAAAGTCTGTCCCTATTTATCCCTCCATCATTTTAGGCATTGTTCAGATGTGATGCTCTGAGTGGTTGTGAGGTGTGATCACGGCTCAGGAGCTTGACTCACCTGGGAAAGGACAGCTCATATATGACAACTGCAAGGGTGTCTGTCAAACAGTTGTGACTGTGCCACTACTAGGCCAGTTAATGGGATGTCTTCCATATCCATTTTACCTGTGATTATGAATATGACATATGTTTGCCTTGTAAAGCTAAGACACCTATCGAGGTAGTGTGCATAGTAGAGTACTGTTGCAGACATATGTATAGAACTACATGTGATATTCAAACTGTAAAGTATTCTGCTGGACAATAAGCACATTTTTGACTGATATCTGTAGTCACATACACATATACCTGTGTTACATCAGTCAATCCATTGGCAGGTCGGTGAGCAATGGCATTGTAACATAATAGCCCACTTATGATTGTTGGACATCTTCCAGGTTTTCACAGTGATGTCAAACCTTACTATGCAATCAAAATACTAATGTATAGTGCAGCTATATTACTACAGTATCAATACTGATGCACCCTTTGACACCCATTTATATGTGCCATTAACCAGACGTACTGCTGTAACAGGTGGAGAAGTATGCTTGAGTGGCAAGACTGTAACTACAGTGTGCCATACTAACATACAACAGAAATGTATACCAGATATCTCCTGAGCACATGTATTTATACTTATGTTCAGCTGGAAGGCTCAAAACTAAATCACATCTGTTTCATGCATTCAGATACATAGGTTGTGCATGTTGCACATGTGTGTAACATCAGTGTTAGTGCATACAACAGACAGAAATGTGTACAGCTACTGGTTGTTGCAGTGCTCTGACACTGATATGGGTAATAGAGTAGGCATGATATTCAGCTTTTAATCAGAGAAGTGTTCAACTGTGTTATGACCCTCTATTCATGCCTACCACTACCAGCTATATCCACACCTATATACAGTGGATATCACAAATGTATACACCCCTGTTAGACTGCCATCTATGTGGGCTGTATGACAATCAGACCACAGAAGATCATTTCATAATGTGTCTCATCTTTATGTGACCCCTAACCTGTACAATTCCATTGAAATACATTCAAAGGTGTTTTTAGGAAGGTGACCAACTATTGCCAAGTGAAGATGTGCCATAATGTTAGAGTCCAGACCAGGATGGTTGAATGCTGTAACCATCTCAAGAGGTGCATACACAACATATCAGTATAAGGGTGTGCACACTCATTCAACTGGTTTATTGTACTGAGTATTATTTCCATATATTTTCACAAACCTTATTGTTATGTTTTCAATTGAATTGTACAGGCTATTGGACACACTACAGGTAAGATTTGTTATGAAATTAATTATTGTGGTGTCATGATCCAATTGCACAAATACTAGGCAGTGTATCAGGGGTGTGTACCCTTTATATCTACTGTAGCTATATGGACACAGCAGTACCTGAATTGTATATCCAGCCTCAACCTTGTTAGAGTAATCCACTTTGGTGGACAGCAGCAAAACACAAACCACATAATAGGTTGCTACATTGGCTGCACAGGGACACATAGGTGCAGGCAACAACTTTGAAGCAAGTCCACCTATATCTGAGCAAGCATGTAAGTTCACAGGTGATGTCCTGTAAGGCTGACTATGACTATAAATCAGACGTATCCACACCATCAAGGACAGTTGTAACCATGTCTCCACATATGTTGTAAGTCTCAGATGAAACAACCACAAGTCACCCTGTACTGGGAGTAAAGAACACCTCATGCACATGCCGTGGATATAGGCAACCTGCATCACACAGGTTAGGTGGGAACATCGCTTCCCTGTCCACCCCAGTTGTACATGAAGATATGCACACTAACCACACTCCTCCCCTCAGCAATGGTCAGCATGAATATATTGCCTACTGATAGCAACAACAGCATATCTCCATGGGGCATAATAACATCAATGTCTGCCTCCAACATGAGCTCAGGCATGTGCTCAGAGCTCCATCACACGCCACAGTCAAACACAGACCTGCCACTATACACACACCATCCACATAGAAGATGACCACAGTCAACCCTCTACACAGAAATGAATGGAGGATAGAGGATTATGCAATCAAGAGTCCAATATTAAGGGGAATAAGATTGCTCAGGGACAGGTGTGTAATGCAAGCAGCTATAGCCATGATAGCTTGGAAAGTTCTGGTTTAGTATGGATTATTTGCAAGTAATATCCACTGTTGATGTTCATTTTTGCAACCGTATGAGGTCCTGTGACCTTTTCTTGTTTATGTCTTCCGGGTAACATGCAGAGTGCTCGCCTACCAGCATTCTCTGTTGAGGAAACAGACATCATCACCCAATATGTGACGGGGCATTATGCCCTGTCATGTGGACAGAGAGCAGAAGATGTGTGGGAGAGGAGTGCCCTGGGGAACAGTGTGGTCCACAGGGTAAATGATGCCGGCCTGCATAGCAGAACTTATGAGCAAGTGCAGCATCTGGCCACCGACCTCAAATGCCATGCCTGTCAATGGGCTGCTGCTGTAGTAAGGGACTGGCTAGCCACAGGTGGGGACCAGCCATCCAGCCTCCACTGACACCCACTGAGTAGCTCCTCACTACACTTGGGCCACATGCCGAATGCACAATCCATGATGCTGAGAGAAGCATTGTGGAGTTGGGTTGCACACACACACACACACACACACACACACACACACACACACACACACACACACACACACACACACACACACACACACACACACACACACACACACACACACACACACACACACACACACTGGATGAGGATTGCGCAGGTAAGGACCCAGTGGGGATTAGTACACTAATGTGTCAGACATACATGTATCTTTCTGGTATCTACATGCATGTGCCAGGTCCGATTCAGTTGTGGAAGGGGTTTTCTAATGCACAGAGTTGCACATCTATGGTGAGGACAGGACATGGTGTATTATTGCGGGTAGTACTGTAGATGTGCAGACATGCTGCATCCATCATATACCAAGGTCACATGTTTGTCTGCTGACAATAACTCCCTCTCACAACTACCTTGGACCCTCTGGTCTGCATATGGGAGAGCAGCCTGAAGCTGGTGAGTATTACATTGTTCTGCTGTTGCCTGGCAATACCCCAGGCATGTGAAGCACATGCAATTTACCATGCACACAACCATCAGTAATAGCTATATTGCTTTATGTAATAGCTAATTGCTTGTTGTGCATGTTCACTTGTGCTGGGGTTAACTGTATTGCATTAAAGTGATCACCACTGGGACCTATCTGACATGATTTAAACATTCCTGTAGCATACCTCACAACTTATCAGTGCCAAGATGCCTGGACAGAGGCCAGCAAATTGTGCTGGACAAACAGCTAAGGTAAGATCATGCGTGACACATTATTGGTATACAGTGGATATAAATTGTGTACACACCCCTCTTAAGATGCAAGGTGTTCCTGTTACATACTAATTAGGACCAGATTATGACAATCCACACTTCTTCCAGCATTTAATCTGACCCATAACAGGTACAGTTCACTTCTAAAATCAAGCATCTGTACTCATGCATTGCACCTACAAGGCAGGCCACCTGTGAGGGCAGCAGATGTCCTATCAGCATGAAGTTTCAGTCAGGTATGATATGCCATGCTGCCATATGTGTCAGTACACTCACAGTGGCCTATTTGGATATAATATCACATACATTGGTATTTTTAAGGCACAGAGACCACTTCTGACCACTTATAGGTTTCAAACATATGGATATTCCAGACACATCTGTATAGAGGACTGTACAATGGTTTAACCTGCTCCATGTGAGACAGATGCTGTTACCACACTATATAAAGTAATGGCAGTGGGAGGTGGTCACCAATTGTGTATACTCTACACATCAAATTGATATAAGCCACACATGATATGTTCCTCACCTACACACAAACAGTTCTATTATTAGAAATAAAACTCCTAGATATTTATGTATTTCTACTATAGTGCTACGCAGTTATCAGAAGTGCCACAGACCTTATACATAGCCACCTCTTCTCAAAGGTACTTCTAAAGTGGATGAAATCAACATGTCTACTAAATTGGAGTGAAGGGAATTGTAATAGGCAGTACACAGGTCAAAAATGGTATGAGCCAGACAGTACATGATTCAAACACACATACATACACTTGCCAGTACTGGGATTAGAACTCTTGCCTATCTAGGTATTCCTACTATAGTGCTACACAGTTGTCAGATGTACCACAGAGCTTATACACTTCCACTTCATACAAAGGTACTTCTAAGGTGGATGACATTAACAGGTTTATTAAATTGGAGTGAATAGAAGTTTAAAGGGTAGTACACAATTCAAAAATGGCATGAGCCAGACAGTACATAATTCACACACACATACATGCACACACACTTGCCAGTACTGGGATTAGAACTCTTGCCCATCTAGGTATGTCTACTACAGTGTTTCACAGCTACCACACATGCTGCAGAGCTTACTGAACTTTCACATCGCCAAAGTTGCTGCTAACTGCACAGTTGTGGTAAAGTATTACATGTGGCAGTCAAACTACCTTCTGTGCCATCCGTACATCATACTAGTTTTTCTGTCTTGAACTTCAGCTAGCATTATAGCTGGGCACTTCACCAGGTTATTGTATCAAGAAGTGTGACACACCTGGGAGCCATCAACAATACTCATTCATCACAGATGTTGCCCCAGTACTTCCTAGTTATGTTCACACCTCCTGGCATGTTTGAAGGGTGGTTATCTGTGCTTTCACCCATTAACCTGGTGCACTTGTCCATTCTGGGGCACTGTTGCAACTGCCGCATGTACACAGACAACCCTCCTCTCTAAATTCCAAACACTCAGACCTGTGAGGGTTACCCATATATCACCCAATGTGGACATATGTACTCTACAGCAAAGACTGGACTAGCAGGTCAAGAGGATAAGATCAACACCTGCACCACACCATGTGGAACACGTAGCTCACCATGACACCTACTTTGACAGCCATGACATACAGTGAAAAGCCACACACCCACCTTCCCAGAGGCACTCACTGGACATCTACCCAAACAGCACAGACCAGCAAGGCAGACACCCACTCAGACACTGTAACATGGTGCATGCCAAGGGACACATATTTAAGCTACACAGTGTGCCCCCAACCTAAGCCCCTAAGGTTAACCACCTTGCACAATACAGTGATCATGGTTAACTCAATACTGAGGCACACACACATCCCACTCACTAAGTTGAATATGGAGCAGGTAACAGCCAAATATCAATCACATGCCAGCATCTAGCACATGACATGGCCAGTCATGTCACTCCACAACAACTACGGGTATCACTCCGTATCCAAGTGGGTGCAAATGACTTGGGACACACCTCCCTGGACTGCATGATAGGAGACATGGTTGACCTCTGATTACATGGTCCAAGCAGGTGTGACAGTAGCCCTGGGCAATGTACCGCTGTCACCCAGAGTGATGCTGCAGTACTATCAACAGATGGTTGATTGCAACATTGGCTTATGTGTTACGTGTCATCTCAGGAGATCCAGAGCATCAGTGCTTAGGATGGCATGATTGACAGAACCAAATGACTTGTCACAGATGTCCTACATCTGTCACCGCTGGGTTTCCAGGTACTGGCTATGTGTCTTGCCACCCCTATGGTGCCTTATTAGGCAGTGTTCCTAATGTTATTACAAGCATAACAGCTACACATGTATGAAATCTGAGGGTCATGCTCCTCAACAGTGGACATCTAACTGTCAAGATGCAGTCACTCATAGCAGTCATTGGAGTGGAGGACACGTCTGCTGTAATGGTTTATAGGTTCATAGTTAGGTACTAGGCTATTGGCCCTAGGGCCTATATAAGCTTAGCTAAAAAGGTACCCTGGCTTTCTCCACCCAAGAAAATTATTTTCCTGTGCCCCGGCTGAGCAGAAGTGATCCCGGGGTGAATTTCTTATCTCCCATCCAATCATCAAGATTTTTCTTAAAGAGTGCTAATGAGGAGCTTTGTTTGATATAGATAGGTAGTTTGTTCCAAAGTATGGGAAGTCTCTGATACAGGAATCTATCCCTCCTGCATGCTCTGTTTATTGTTGTGAGAAGGTGTAGGTCCCAAGAGCATGTAGCTCAGAGGGATTGGGATTTCTTTAAGTGGAGCATATCCAACAGCTCTGGGTTTGACATAGCTTTGTATGTTAGGCAGCGATCGCCTCTGAGTAGGCGATATGTGATAGAGTAAAGCTGGAATTTTCTGAGATGGTCTGCATAGGGCATCTGTTTGAGGCCAGTAATCCTCTTTGTGAGGTATTTCTGTATCCTTTCCAGTTGTTGTAGATGTCTTGTGAGGTACATACCAAAAGGGGCGCTGTATTCTATAATGGGTCTAATGAGTGATTAGTAGAGGGGAACGATGACCACTTTTTCTCCTGGATGAGAAACCTTTTGTAATGAGGTGTGCCACATAGAAGGATTTCCTGACTACTGTGGCAATGTGATTATCAAAGAAGAGACTACTGTCCACCTGTGTCTCAAGGTCTCTTATCACACTTTCAGTGTTAAGTAGACTACCGCCTATATGGTAGTTCATGGGTACAGAGTTTTTACCAAAAGAAATGACAATGCACTTTTTGGCATTGAGCTTAAGGCCATTGCTTTGACACCAGGCATCTGTCTTATTGATGCCCTTTTGTAGGATGTCCACATCGTTAGGAATTTCAATTATGGCTCCTAGTTTGCAGTCATCTGCAAACTTCATTAGTCAAAGACCTTCTATCTTAGCCTGTACTTCAGAATAGTAGATACCAAACAAGAGAGGACCCAGGCTTGAACCCTGTGGTACTCCACTTGTCACTGGTCTGAAGTTGGATTTGGAGTCTACTACTTTCACAGTGTGGGTTCTGTCAGTGAGTCATGTGGCAACCCATCTTGTGACATAGGGATTTATACCTAGTTTAGTGAGTTTATCTATAATTCCAGAGTGTGCGATGGTGTCAAAAGCCTTGGTGAGATTTAGATAGGCTGTATGAACCACCTTACCCTCATCTACAGCTTTGATGACTGTTTCAAAGAAGTCTATCAGGTTTAGGAGATATGATATGCCTTTTACAAATCCAAACTGGGTGGCGTCCAGCATTTGGGGATTACCAATGGCATTGTTTATAAGTTCCATAGCCTTGCAGACCAGGCTGATCAGGCTAATGGGGCAGCAGTTCCTGGTGTCCATGGTGGCTCCCCCTTTGTGGAGTGGGATGATCATCGCTGTGCACCATTCACTGGTCACAAAGCCTAAGATAATGCTAAGATTGAACATGGTACTTAGGTGAGGTGCCAGTTCGTTTTGTTGTTCGTGTAGAACAAAGCATGGGATGTTGTCAGGTCCAATGGATGCTGTGTTCATGGCTTTAGCGAGTGTGTTTTTTACCTGTGCAGCCATGATTACAGGAACTTTGCATTCTTCTGGTATAGAGATGGGCCTTTTAGGGGGTTAGAGGGGGATAAAGTTAGCACTGAACCTATCTGCCAGGATGTTGGCAATATCAGTTGGTTCTCTATGTTTTGTGCCATTGTGCTATAACTTAGAGCAGATCTGAGTGTTGCCATTTAGATTCTTGACATAGCTATGGAATGCTTTGTGGTTGCTTTAGATTTTCGTAGCTAGCTATTGAGGATTTTATGAGGGATAGCAGCTTCTTACTGAGGCTGACCCGGGAGTTCCTACAATCATGGTATTTTTACTCTTTTTTGCAACAGTTTCTTTCTTCTGTTGTAGAGTTTGTTTATGGCAGGGGACCACCAGATTAGCTTCCTTTTTTTGGAGGATAGCATCTTGGTTCTGATAGGGATTGCACAATCCATGCACATGTGTAAATGCTTATAAAGTGCATTTGTGTAGGATTCAGCAGTCGTACCTCTATTGTCCATCTGCATGGCTGTCGTGAAGTTTGCCACTTCTGAATTAAGAAGCGTGAAGGCTTTGGAGAAATTATTTACCATGGTTTCCCTAATGGGAGGTAGGGCGGGATGTGGATGTCTAGGGTGATTAGCTTGTGGTCAGATCTGACCAATGAGGACTTGACCTCTGGTGTGGAACACTGGTTGCACATGTTGGTAATGACCAGGTCTAGGATATTGCTGTCCCTGGTTAGGGCTGTGGATAGATTGATCCAAGGTGTTGGAATTTATGGATTCCAGAAAACATTGAGCAAAATAGTTGGTACAGGAGTAGTTTTTTCCAGTTAATGGTGGGGTAGTTTTAATCACCCATTATTAGGGTGTTAGGTTGTACTCTAATATTTTCCAGTGTATTAAGAAATGAGGAGTGGCAATCCTAGGGCATGATGGGGGATCTGTGGCAAGCTACAATTTGGATTGTGGTCTTGCCCAGAGTTAGTTGCACTTGGAAAATCTTGGATGCATTATGCTGAGCAACTAGTATGGAGGTGTGGAGATCCTTAATGAATATGGACACGCCCCTACTTTTAGTCTTTTGGTCCAGGTTAGGTGGCCGAAAGGTGTGGTATGAATTATAGCCTGGTAATGCAGGGGAGCTCTCTGGAACCTTGAACCAGGTATATGACACTGCACAGATGTTGATGGAGAGGTGGTTCACAGCAGCAGACAGCAGACCTGCAGTATCATGCTATGACGCATTCCACAGCTGTCAGCCCACAAACATGGACTACACCACACCTCCACAGGTGGCGTTGTCTCCATATTCATTGTGGATAGTAACACCTCCAGACTAGTATCCCATCATAATGCATTGCAGATACTTCTGGTACAACTACCTTGGGGTAATAGTGCAATCCAGACCATAGCCTGCAATGGGTCCACATCTATGTGCCTAGACTTTCAATGCACATTTCTCAACACCCTGACATCTATGATGGTGCAATGTAACACTGACATAGTAAGAGTCTTCAACTACCCCTACATCACCTGGGGAACGTAGCCAAGCACCAGTACAGTTGCCCAACACTTCTGGGATTCATCATTTCCATTGCCCTAGACCAGCTCATACTGACCCCTGGTAGAGGATGGAACAACCTTGACCTGTGTTGACCACTTAAATATGGGACCATTGCTTATCCCCAGATGTCAATCCCTGTATGGTGGGATTCACACAGGCTTTAATCAACATGGAACTCAACATGTCAGCCACACCCCCCACAAAGATAGCCACCTGGCAAAACCTCTCCAAAGCTGACTTTGCAGACATGAAAACAGGGGTTGCTGTCATCACTGCACCCATGGCAATGGGATGTAGCTGCATGACTGTGGAATCATACACATAGGCACTGTACAAACAGGTACATGAATGTATAGTACAAGCCAGAACCAACAGAACCCAGACACCGTCCTCCAAACACTGGAAGACAATGTGATGGTCCCCTGCCATTACTAATGTTTACATCAGAAGACAGACATTGTTGCAGGGAAAGGTGGTGTCCTATGACTGTTGAACTCCCTTATTAGCCTCAAACACAACTCTGGATCCCTCATGGAATCCCCAACAGTCATGTATGGCAGCAGAGATACAGCAGATGCAGCAGACACTAACGACAGTCAAAACAGCCTTTGATACTTACATTAACAACCTCCACAGCATTAAACACAGGTGTTGCGAGTTACTGCACAAAGTTAATACCTATCTTGAGACAACAAATATTGGCCACAGTCTTAGCAACACATTCAGTGGCAGCTTTACCCCTCTCTCCCCCCACAAGTGAAGTGCTGAGTGAATGTGTTCTCACATGCTGTATCCCGTTTCCGTTCTAGGCATCTGTGTGTCACCAGGATGTGGCCCTGCAGCAAGGCCACAGGGTATGGCAGTGTGCTGACACATGCACCATGTCATACACAGGGTAAAGTATGTGCATGATAATCCCCAGTCTGTAACACAGTGATTGCATATGCCTCACAGATTATAGGATTGAGGGTTGTACATAGGTACATATTGATGTACAACATCTGTTGTCAAATGGAGAATGGTACATGTTCTGGTTTGGACACACCTTCAATTGCTAATAACCACAGCCACAGGGGATATTCATCAACCAAACATACTGGCATTGCAATTCACACACACACACACACACACACACACACACACACACACACACACACACACACACACACACACACACACAAACAATTTGCGAGTTGTGAGATCCATAGGTTCATTGCTTCATAGGTGTGTAGTAGGTGAATGGGCCTGATGGCTCTACAAAGCTAGCTCAAGAGAATACCCTGGCATAATGCCACATGACAATAGTCCCCAGTGTGGCTCAGGAGTATAGTCACTGGAGTGGTCCCCAGGAGTGGGTAATGTATTCCCCATCCACTCATCCAGGTTTCTATTGTGGGTGGCCAGTGATGTGCTCTGCTTCCCATGTATGTGATCTATATTCTATAACATGGACAGTTTCTGGATTGTGCACGTCCCACATGCATGTTCTTTGATGTGTAGAAGTGTGTTTCAGGTCTCTGTGGCATGTTGTGTGGTCATATTGGTGTCTTCTGATGTAGCATTCCTGACCTAATTTGTTGAGACCTGGCTATGTAACTGAGGTAGTGATTGCACCTACATTGACAGTATATTATGGGTATTCAGTGGAGTTAGTGGCATCTGTCCATACAGGGTATGTGTATAAGGCATGGTATTCCCTTTGTGGAGTATGTTTGCAGGCTCTACATTTGTTGCAGGTGTCCAGTGGGGAACATGGCAAAAGGGCCATTTTCCACATTGATTGGGCTACTGTGGGGATGGAACAGGATGCCATGTCCTTTTACTTGCCGGCTAATAAACACTCAGTCAGGAGATGTAACACATCAAAGTACTTTCTGATGTCAGTGGCACTGTTGTGGTCAACAGACATGTAGTCCACTGCAATCACACCATGGGTACTATCTGTGAGGCAATATGCAGGGGAACTGCCGATATAGTGGTTGTTGTCTAGTCAAGTGTGTTTGTGTATGATACGTGGGTGTAGAGTGGTATCTGAGTAATAGAAGAGTTGACTATATTGTTCACTATTCCATACTGTCATATAGTCATTGCACATGATACTGTACATTTAGGGCTGTGGAATGTTTACCCCAACCTCTACAGTGTTTGACAACTGTTGGCCTTGTATTGTGGAGATTGTGACATATACTAGGTCCTCAGCATAATAATTTAGCAAAACCCACCCCTCAATGGATCCTGTTATTACACAATCACACTGACCCACACACAGGATACTGATGACAGACAGACAGACACACACACACACACACACACACACACACACACACACACACACACGCACACACACACACACACACACACACACACACACACACACTTACCAATACTGAATTTCAAACCCCTACCTAGCTATGTATTGCTAGTACAGTGTACCACATTTATCGCAGACACCATACAGCTTATAGGATGTATGTTGTCCCAAAGTACTTCTAAGGTAAAAACTTCTAAAGTAAAGAACATCACTAGCCCTTGTAAATACTGGTATTGGGTGATGTAGTGGATGAGAGATTCCATAAAATCTTTTACCCCATATACGCATTTATATTTGCCAGGGGTGAGGTTCAAAACTTTATCTAACTATATTTTCGAACCATTATGGTTACGCATTTACCACATGCACCACTGACCTTACATGGTTTAGGGTTGCCAACAGGTACTTCAAAGGTGGATAAAATCTGCAGGACTGCTAAAGTCAGGCACTGAGATGTGTACTGCATTTAAATGGGGCAAAAATATTTGAGGTACGGATATACATATGTAGACAAGTAAACACTTGCCAGGGATTAGATTCAAGCCTATACGTAAGTAGTTATTGCTGCTACATTTTTCCACATTTATTGCACGCACCATGGAGCTTACATGTTGGAGAGCTGTGCAAAGATATCTTTGAAGGTGAATGACATCAGCAGCAGTGCTAAAGGAGGGGTAAGGGAAGTGTTGTAAGTGTGAATGACCACAAAATCAGGTCCCTACAAGGGTACACACACTCTCACACAAACACTCATATTTACACAATTGCCAGGATCAGGATTGGAGCTCCTACTTAACTAGTTTGCTACACTACAGTATTATACAGTTATCACAACCACCATGGAGCTTATATGTTGGATAGTTGTCCATAGGTATCTTTGAAGGTGAGTGACAACAGCAGCAGTGCTAAAGGAGGGGTAAGAGAAGTGCTGTAAATGTGAATGACCACAAAATCAGGTCTCTACAAGAATACACACACTCTTTCACACAAACACCCACATGTACACAGTTGCCAAGATCTGGATTGGAACTCCTACCTAACTAGTTTGCTACATTATAGTACTGCACAGTTATCACAAGCACTACAGAGGTTATATGCTGGAGAGCTGTCCAAAGGTAGCTTTGAAGGTGAGTGACATCAGCAGCAGTGCTGAAGGAGGGGGTACAGGAGGTTTACTGAGTGTGAATGGCCTCAACCACATTCAGCTAGAAACACACAAACACACACTCACATACAACTTTATATTTGACAGGACTGAGATTACAACTGCTACATGGATACCTATTTGTACTGTAGTATTACACAGTTATCACAAGCACCATGGAGACTATATGGCTGAGGGCTAACCAAAGGTATTTCTACAGTGAATGACATCAGCACATCATGTGATATAAGCCAATGGGATGTATAGTGGGTGGGACAGGCCTTATAATGGGATTCTTTCTGTCACTGTATGTCTTTCTCTTCCCCAATTCTCTGTGTGTGTATGTTTGACATATTATATTATATTATGTTGGCCTTAGATATGTGTGTGTATTCCTATCCAATGTGTCATATATCTGGTCAGTTTACCTTTACATTGTGGTTTACAAGTGGTTTTGTGGCTATTCATTTATGGGTTTGCAGTTGGGAGCAGTATGGGCAGACATTAGAGTTTCAGACTTCACACACTCCATGACATCCATGCTTTACACCCCCTTCTGTTATTCTCTCCTCCACCTAACATTATGTAACCAATATCTCAGAGGTATCCCTATAGTTGGGCCTTTATCCCAGTACTATTTATGGCCTGATCCACAGTCCTTGCAGTAGGACATTGGGAGGCATGCTACTGGCATTTGTCAACATGGCCGTGCATTTGTTTTCTGTTTACTTTGTTAGGTTGTTAGTTGGGATCCCCTGACATTCCCTATATTGGCACTATGGGTGAGGCATGGGCCTTTGCCAGAGGACTGTAGGCCATTTAAGAGTGCTGCAGGCCATCTGTTACTGCATTTCTACATGGGATTGTGGGGGAGGGGTGCACACCTGCAGACTTTAACATTTGAAATGACTGCACTGGTATTTCAGTTACTCTGTTGGCTTCCAGTTCATATTGTATTGTGACCTATCATGCAAACAGGATGCATATCAGCAGTGTACACATGTTAGATCTTAATGGCATATATTTCAGTTTCAGACTTCTTACCCTTCAGAACTAGAATGCAACTGCCAGACCTGTTGTAGTATGTCTGTGTAGGTCTGCTGGGGGGTTTTCACCATTGCCATCACTGGGGCCCTTAGCCCAGCCTTTCTTCATGGTCATCTACACCTGTCCTGCTGGGTGAGGCTGGTGGTGGATATGTGACCCTCATTGACATCCATGTGTGTGACCTATTGACACCCACAGTTCTTTGGGCCATCACATGTACTGCAGTGGGGGTTATCACCTTTTGTAGTGCTGCCTAGTATGTTGACACCAGTATTTGTTATGAATTTCCTGCTGTCCTGTATAGCTGTCTGCTGCTATGCCATTCATTCAGCCACCCAATTCCCTTGCATGCTTGCATCCATACCATAGATACAACTATTAGAACATACTACTTCATTCAGTAATTGATAGGAAGAGTGACTTACCTTGTTGCTGGGCCAGTATTGAGGACAGTGCTGGAGGGCTGACTATGTTGGATGCACATAGTACACTCCCTCTACATGGCAAAGTTCAATTAGTGTCATGTTTGGCATCCCTTTTACTGTATGTGCAAGTTGGAGAGAGGTATCAGTGCCTGGGTCCCTACAGTGTCAGTGTGTGTGCTATGTGTTGCCTCTTTGGCAAGGCCTGGGCATACTGTGCATGCCTCCTTCTGCCTACAGGAGCAGGCTCAGGATGTTCCTCCTCTGAGTCCCTCTGTGCCTGTGCTGGCCTTGGCAATGGTGGGGGACTGTGTGGCCCTGCCCATGCTGTTCCTGTGGCAGCTGTTTCCACAGGATCATATTGTGTAGCATGGCACATACTATGAACATTTGTGTACATGTAGCTAGGGAGCACTGCAAGGTTTCAACAGACATGTAAAGGCAGTAGAACCGTGACTTGAGCATCCCAAACACATGCTCTACAATGATCCTGATTTGTGCGTGTGCCTCATTATGGTGTTCTTGTTCAGATGTGTGTGCATTTCTGATGGGTGTCATCAGCCATGGCTCCAGTGCATAGCCAGCATCCCCCACTAGATGGCCATATGGGATGTCCCCTGGAAAACACATGATACAGATGTGAGCAATGCCAGATGTGGGAGTCATGATAGCTTCCAGAGCTGCCAGCACACACATTTATGATAATGCCCTGGACATTGCACATGACCTGGCAGCTGATGGAGGGAAAGCCCTTGTGGTTTATGTAGACCCTGCCTTGCTCACCAGGTGGTGCTTTGATGTGGATGTGTGTGTAGTCTATAGCACCAACTACCTCAGGGTATTCTGCTATATCGTGGGAGAGATGCATATGTGTGGTCAGTGCCTCACAGGCGATGGGGAAATATATGTGGTCATTAGCATGTTGTGTCATGGCATCTAGGAACTGGTGGAGTACCCTGGATGCTGATGCCTGTGAGATCCCCCATGATATCCCCAGTTGGTCTTTGGAAGGTACCTGTGGCTAGTATTCTTAAGCCTAGACATACCTTGGTATCCACTGGGATGGGTTCCCCTCTATTAGTTCTGTGTGTATGGCGTGGCCGGAACAGCTCAATGATTTGCTATAGAATGTCCCTGTCCACCCTATAGCACTGTACTACCTCCAGCTCATGTAGGCCCTGGTAGGTTATCCTGGGTCTGTACACTCTTCTCCTCCTCCTCCTCACTGTGGGTCAGTTGTCAACATTCTCCTCCTCACCACCCTCAGTCTCTAGCACATATTGATAGAGTAAAGCAGCAGCAGCCTCTAACATGTTTAGTTAGTTTTGCCATTTAAAAGTCTCCCATCTGTGTACACCGGTGGTGTAGAGTTTGTGGGAAAAAACAGTCTGTAGGGTGCTTCCATCGTTTATATTAGTGTGCTGGGCTGCTGCATGTGTAATTGGCTGATTCTGATACATTCTACCTACCAGCTATGCTAGTTCTCCTTGATTGCCTTCCTACTGCTGTTTCCTCTTCCCATTTCCTCATTATTTAAGCCCCGAGGCACACCGTGCATACCTAGTGCTCAAATGTAAACAGTGGTGCCATTTCCTCTTTTTTTTTTTTTGTGTTTAAATTCTGATGCATGGCACACACACTGATTTAATCTATATACACAGTGATCAGGTACATCTGACACACCCCCTTCCTTAGCTCTGCTTAGCTAAAGGCAAACACGGGCCACAGAGCTCCAATGCCCTTACAGCAAGCATGACACACCCCCTTGTGAAGTCATTCACCTCTTACACTTGGACTGTTGTATTGCTGCACATACACGGTTAGGTACAATTTGACACTGAAGAAATCTGTGATTCAGTACAACTCCCCTCATTTCCATACCCCAGTATGTAAGTCATTAGTTACTTAAATGGACAATTTCTCCTTGACAACCAGTGCTCCCTGGTATTGTTTACATTTTGCATGCCATTGACTATAATGGCAAAATGCATTATTAACTTAAAATTGACTTCTCTCATTTTTTTTTTTATTTTTGACAGGATCCTGTTTGTGTGCCATTGCACTAAGCTTAAATGGCCTCGATTGGCAAAAAAAAACAAACATTTAATTTAAAAAAAAAACTGTTATTAATGCCAATAGCCTTATATTTGGCCATTGGCATGTGTGTTTGACTGTAATACATGCTTTCCATGAGCTGTCCTGCCTCTGTTTGTTCAGATGCAGAAATGCATTCAGTTACTAACTGAATACACGTCTGCTCTGACACTGTTCCTGCGCAGAGTCCAGCCAGAATAATGGATCACAAAATCACCTCATTTGCATGTTTTTTACCAGAAAATGAAGTGATTTGCATCCTGCATGGCTTTCCATGCAGGGACAGTGTAGGACTGTTTGTGCATGTGAAAACGGCACTTTACTGGATCACTCAGTGGCCGTTTTCCATGCATGAGCTCCTACACTGTTCCTGCATGGAAATTGGCCATTCATGAATCCCTGGGTATTTTTTAATATGGAGGATAGGATTATGTTAATATAGATGATAATATTACCTAAATATTATTTTGTATTCAAGCTTTAATTTTGGGAGGCAGTAGTGGTGCAGTGGTTAGCATTGCCACCTCACAGCAAGAGGTTCTTCAGTTCAATGTTCAGCTGGGGTGCCTTCTGTGCAGAGACTGCATGTCCTCCCTGTGGTCGCGTGGGTTGCCTCCAGGTGCTCCGGTTTCCTCCCACATCCCAAAGACATGCTGTAGGTGGATTGGACACTCTAAATTGTCTGTGTGTGTGTGTGTGTGTGTGTGTGTGTGTGTGTGTGTGTGTGTGTGTGTGTGTGTGTGTGTGTGTGTGTGTGTATGTGTGCCTTCTGTGGAACGTTGGGTGCTGGGCTGGCAACTCAACACTGTAAAACACCACTTCCAATCATGAGCAGACAGGTGATCCACTGTGGTGACCCCTAATCATGGAAAGCCGAAAGAAGAAGAAGATTCAATCTTTAATTTTATCCCCAAATAACTATTTTACTTTTTTTTTTGTTCCATAAAAAAAACTAATATTTCCTTAGAATGGCATATGCAAAGCTTGGAAGAAAGTGGTACTGGTTTTCCTAATTTTGATCTATATGTAAAGTCAGCAAATATTCAAATTAGAGCTCAGTGTTTAAATTCTACATATGATTCTAAATGGAAATTAATACAGGACAAATATTATTAAGTAATAATAAATTATTAGTTGATTCAGATGTCCAAAGTATATTTAATAAATTTTACAAGCTCTTAAAACTTTATTGTAAATGTAGCAAAAATGTGTATTCCTCCATCCTCTTAATTAATTATTTTATTTTAACTTTTTAGAGATATTTAAATAATAATTATAAGATAAAAAAAAATTGTATTATTTCCTGTAGCATTCACTAATGATTGTTTAACAACACATCATTTAAATAAACTGTTAGAATTTAAATCTAAAAGTTTAATATTTTTGGCATTGATTCCTAAATGGAAACAAAATATATTCAAAAGAAGATTTATTAACTAGATATAATTTAAAACAGAACAATTGGTTGAGTTTGCAAAGTTGTAAAGATTTTGTAAATGATAAAATAAGATTTTGTAAATTATAAAATAAAAGTGTCCTTAGATTCACTGGTGAAAGATGCTCCAGTAAAAATAGGACATACTTATCAAAAATATATTGAATTTTAAGAATAGATTGTTCAGTTTTAGAAATAAAAGTTTGGAATTAATCTACATGAACAAATAATGAAGAGGTTTCCGATATGAATAAAAAAATTATTAAAGTGATAGGTAAAACTTCATCTTCACTCTATTGAAAATTATTTACTTGAAAATATTTGCATAGAGCTTTTATAACACCACATAAGGTTGCAATAATAAGCAAAATATCAAACATCAATTGTTGGAGATGTGGTGAGAGTATAGATGAAGATTGGTCACATATGGTGCTGGAGTGTAAAATGATATGCCCTTTTTAGAGTGAGTTTAGAAGTTTTCCTCAAGTGTTATGGTCTGATAAATGTATTAGATCAAATTCATTAATATTGTTTAATGTTCCAGTCCAAGAAGTTATTCCAAGATACCACGTGTTTCTTTTATGGTTGATATTAGTGGTTGTAAGAAAGGTTATTACATTAAATTAGAAATGTAAAAATATCATACCATTTTCAGAATTTATATAATTAAAAACATGTGTAGATCATCATGTAGCATGTATGCACTATGTCTTTAATAAGTATGTGAGGCTGTGTGTGCATGTATAAATTCCAGACACGTGCAATCCCTGGTGCCATTTTGATGAAGCAGCCGGTCTGTCAGCATCTATGATCACTACAGTTAGTTTGTATATAAGTTACTTAGTCATAGTCAAATAAGCTTTACAGTAATGTGTTTGTATAGAATAAAGCTGTTTAAACAGAACCCATGAAGACTTATTTATTCATGTACCAACACAAAAACAACAGTGTGCAAAAAGAAATGTTAACCATTAAGATGAGAATGCAACAGTATACTGCATGGTAAAAATTAAGTGACTGACTGTGATCTCTGTGTGCTCTTAAGGGAAATTGTACTTTACTGTTTGTTTATTTATTATCTTTTCCCTATATGGATGCCCCCTCACTGGTGTTAGCGTTAAAGATTGAGGCTCCTTTATTGCTGGGCTAGTGCACAGGCATCACATGGACTAATGTAAATAGTTTTTAAATTTTCATATTCTAATAATTTATTCTTCCATTTTATTGTGATTATTGAAAATGTGATTTTTTTTTCAAAGTTAGTGGTCTGTTTGTAAGACTTTTTAATGTCATGAGCTAAACTTGCATTGAACATGATTTGGAAAGTATAATATGCTAGTGGCCAGCTCTATGGCAAAATTATCAGCATTTTGCACAGGAGGGCCAAGAAAGTGTATTATCCTATAGATAATGGATGAGGCTATTTACAGGGAATGCTGGTGGTTTGACTAACTCAGCTAGGAAAAGCGGAATATTGACATATTTGAAGTAATGCATCCTTGTGATTTACATTATGGGAGACACACCTCAATACAAATTACCATAAAGCTTATATACATGACTGATATACCCCCGGATTCACAAGCCCTGCACAGTGTGCAGGACTAGTGCAGGAGCTTCAGCAGGCAATATGTCTGCCGTGCAATCCAGGAATAAGCTGCATGGACGTGCACAAGTGCTCCTGCACTAGTCCTGCATGGACTCAGCTCCTTTATGCAAATTACCCCATTTGCAGGTGAAATCCATGCAAATGAGGTGAATTTGTGATCCAGGAAGCTGGCAGCCAGCCACGCAGGACTAGTGAAATCTGCAGAAATGTACTCGGTTAGTAACCGAGTACATTTCTGCAAACTACAAAATGGAGCCATGACAGCTCCAAATAAAGGGTGGATATTATGTTGAAAGCATGCCAATGGCCAAATATATGGCCATTGGCATGGAAAACAGTTGCAAAAAAAAAAAAATTACTTTTTTCTTTTTTTTTTTAGCCAATTTTGGATGTTTAAGCGTAGGGCAGCGGAACGCAAATGGGATCGGGCAAAAAAAAAAAAAAAAACCCTAAATAATCTTTCTAACGAAAAACACTATTTTGCCATTATGCTCAATGGCAGGCAGAAGACAACATGGCCAGTGAATAGTGGTTGCTAAGGGGGGAGGCTCAGTGTGGGACCTGTAACCATGCATCAGCAGGCAATCCTACGCAAATGAGGGGAATTATACTGAATTCCAAATTTCCCCTCAATGCTAGTCAGCAACCAACACTGTAAGAGCAGGAATAGCTTGGTGCAAGCCTAGGAGTTACCTGACATCATAGGCGGGTATGTCAGGCATACTGTAATTGGATTGGAGCCCTGTGGCTCGGGTTTACCCTTAGCTTAGCAGAGCTAAGCAAGGGTGTGTGTCTGAGGCTGCCTAGTAATCTTTACATTGCCTAAGCGGGTGTGCATGCCGTGCACCTGGTTTTAAAGGGGAAAAAAAGTAAACCAGGAAATAGCAGCTCTGTGCACATTTGAGCACTGTGTTTGCATGGCGCGCCCCCAGGCTTAAACAGGAAGGCAATGGGAAAGGGAAAACAGCAGTAGGAAGGTAATCAGGGAGAACTAACATAGCAGGCAGGTGAAATGTATCAGAATCAGCCAATTAAACAGGCAGCAGACCAGCCAAGCCCAGAACAGTACTATAAACTATGCAAACACGTTTCCCTCTGTTTTTTCCCACATACTCTACACCACTGGTGTATACAAGCAGGGGAATTTTAACAAACAAATACAACAAAATGATAGGGACTGCAATAGCTATCATACATCAACATGTGGAAGAGGCTGAGGGTGGTGAGGATGAGAATACTGTTGACCAACCCACAGTGAGGAGACGGAGAAGAGTGTAGAGACCAAGGGTAACCTACCAGGTGCTACATGAGCTGGAGATAGTGGAGTGCTATAGGGTGGACAGAGGCCTCCTACAGCAAATTGTTGAGCTATGCCAGCCACACCTGATACACAGAACTAACAGAGGGGAACTCATGTATGTGTAGGCCTAAGAATATTAGCTACAGGTACCTTCCAAAGGCCAACTGGGGATATCATGGGGATCTCAAAGCCATTAGCATCCAGGATACTCCACCAGTTCCTGGATGCCTTGTCAGCACATGCTGGTGAGCATGTATATTTCTCCAACACCCATGAGGAGTTGGCCAGCAATATGCTTCTCTTCCACCAAATAGCAGAATACTCTGAAGTAGTGGGTGCTATAGACTGCATGCACATATACATCAAAGCACAACCCGGTGAATGGGGTATGGTGTACATCAGTTGCAAGGGCTTCCCCTCCATCACCTGCCAGGTTGTGTGCATTGCCCAGGGCATTATAATGAATGTTTTTGCTGGCTGCCCTGGAAGCTATCACAATTCCCACATCTGGCATCTGACACAGCTGTAGTAGAGATTTGCCAGTGGGGACATCCCTTACAGTCACCTAGTGGGGGATGCTGGTTATGCACTGGAGCCATGGCTGATGACACTCATCATAAATGCACACACACCCGAACAAGAACTCCATAATGAGGCACAGGCACAGACCAGAATTATAATAGAGCATGTATTTGGGATACTCAAGTCACGGTTCCAGTGCCTGGACACATCCAGTGGAGCCTTGCAGTACTCCCCAGCTACATATACTCAAATTATCATTGTATGTGCCATGCTACACAATATGATCCTATGGAAACAGCTGCAGCAGGAACAGCACGGGGCAGGGCCACACAGCCCCCTGCCATTGCCAAGGCCTGCACAGGCACATAGTGACTCAGAGGAGGAACAACCCAAGCCTGCCCCAGTAGGCAGAAGGAGGCATGCTCAGTATGCCCTGGCCTTGGCAAAGAGGCAACCCATAGCACATACACAGACACAGGAGGAACTCAGGGAATGACAGCTCTCTCTGCCTTGCACATGCAGTAAAAGGGATGCCAAACATAACACTACCTGTGCTCAACCATGTATAGGGAGCGTACTATGTGCATCCTACATAGGCAGCCCTCCAGCATCATCCTCAGTATTGGCACACCCACAAGGTAAGTCACTCTCCTTACCAATTGCCGAATGGAGTACTATGTGTTTTTACTTATATCTATGGTATGTATGGTAGACACCTATAGTGGCAGCATGTGATCTGTAACAGACACTGGTGTCAACATAGTAGCCAGTACTACACATGTTGACAAAACCCACTGCAGGAAATGTGCTGGGCCACATGTGGGTCCATATGACACACACATGCCAGTCAGGGAGGTTCACATATGCAACAACAGTCTCAGCCAATTTGACAGGTGTAGACAAACACAAACAAAAGCCATGCTAAGACCTTTGAATGATGGCTATGGGTAACCTCCCCCCCAGGCCTACACATACAGACTACATCAGGTCAGGCAGTGGGATGTGAATTCTGAAGGGTAAGAAGTCAGAAACTGATATGAAGGTCAATTAAACCTAAGACCTGTAGTGCACTGATATGCCGCTAGTCAGCATGATAGGTTACAATACATAATGAAATGGAGTACCTGACATACCAGTACAGTCATAGCAAATGTGTACAAGTGTCAGGTGTTCCCCACCCCCAATCCTAAGTAGAAATGTAGTAACAGTCAGGTGTGTGTCCCCCAATCCTAAGTAGAAATGTAGTAACAGTCAGGTGTGCCCCCCCAATCCTATGTAGAAATGTAGAAAGAGTCATGTGTGCCCCCACAATCCTATTTAGAAATGTAGTAACAGTCTGGTGTGCCCCCCAATCCAATGTAGACATGTTGTAACAGTCAGGTGTGCCCCCCAATCCTATGTAGAAATGTAGTAATAGTCAGGTGTGCCCCCCACCAAAGCGATGTAGTCATATAGTAACATGTATGTGTAGGTATAATACTAGTGGAGCAGAGCTGACCTGAGTAGGCCAAGGTAGCAGGATAGATTGTAGCATTTGTACAATACGCAGGTATGCATGTGTTAGGTTGGTGTGTGTTTCATATTGTGTGAGAGAGGTCAGTATGTATGCATGTTAAGTCTGACCTGGTGGCCATTGCCCACTACTGCTGATGACAAGGGCCAAGTCCTCACAACTGCAGTGCCACTGAAAATGCTCCCCAGTATAACACATGCTAGCAGTAAGCCATTGTAAATGTATGGTGGTAATATGTGTCACCATCTGAAAGATGGACATGGCATGACTGCTGGGCTAGATATACAAGCATTACACAGGGAAAAGTACCCCAGATATATAGTATATAATGTGAAACCATGAAATGGACACACCCTTGGAATTCTACATACAGGTATGCATCACATTATCTGGGCTTGCAGTAGGGAATACCGATGTCGTCTGGCCGAACACTTGCAGATTACAAAGGTGACAGGACTGATGTATTGGGAAACTGCTGATGCCCCTGCACAAGCCAGCATAACTGGAATGCCCAATGCATATCTGCGAGTCAGATGCAAGTAGTGTCCATAGCACACATGCACCCAGCTCACCCAAACACCAGCCACAGGTACCTCTCCTGTCTTATCCCTGCTTTTGGGAATGGGTAAAATATGACCCCCACCTGTGTATGGCAATAGCAAAAGAATGCAACATGCAGTACAGGAGTCCCATGCAGGTGTGTCCATAGCTGTAAGCAGCACCCTGCCAACATCCACACCACCTGATCAATACTGATAGAAAGTATTGGCATGAACACCTAGCACACCTACCATGTCACCCCAGGGGAATATACTGTATGGCAGTCTAGGACTGTAGGACTGACAGAATGCAATGGCCTGCTACAGCTGGCCTGCATCACCACCAAATGGCCTACAGGCCTCTGCCAAAGGCCTGTGTCTCACCGGTACTGCCAATATATGTTATGTTATGGACACCCAAATAACAACGTAACACACTCCACATAAGCCATATGCAAGGCCATGTGGACAAACCACAGTAACATGTCCACAATGTCCCACTGCATGAACTGTGGACCAACACCAAAACACAGCTGTGATGAGTTGATAACTATAGGGAAAGTATCAAAGAATGCAAGCATAATGTATGGAAGAGGCAAGAATAATAGGGGGGATGGGAGCATGGGCAGCATGGAATGTGCAAAGTCTGATACACAGCCATGTGCACATACTATCCCTGGCTGCAAAAACAAAAATGGGTGGCTACAAACCTGCCTGTTCACCACAGTAGGGGTAATGTCCTGACTTATATCCCCTGCCTCTGGGTAACCTGTGAGAATCTGTACAGCTGTGAGTTATTGCCACAGCAAGATAAGGCCCTACTGTCATGTTGATGGATATACAGTATGGGATCCTCTGCCATCACTGTACCAAGGTGCTAAACTGGATACACAGACCCAGCAGTAAGCGTCTGCAGCTCCCCCTCCAGAATGGCATAACTTTCCATGAATATGTAGGTGTTTGACCACAATACCGGACACAGCTGGATTCACCCTATGTTCCCCAGGACATCACTGTGGGCAAAAATGCCCACCTGACAGTACTTAAGGACATAAAACATCACCATGTATAACACTACACATGTCTAAATATCTCTGCTAACACCAGTACCATGCAGCAGAAGCAGCACAGACACAATTGCCTGCAGTACACACTATCCCTTGCACAGTTTTACCCCATATTGCCAACTAGTCTACAGATATCCTGCAGAAACACTTTGCTAGCTATAGGTGTAGAACACAAAGGTCTGCACTGGAGTACAAACTAACTGAAATGGATACACACATTCAATACAGAAGGGCATACTGGGCATGCTTACACACTTAAATAAATGAAGCCCATGTCTGCCAACAACAGTAGACCATATATATCTGACAGTTGCAGATGTTAGTGCATACACTCCTCAGTATGCACCAGTCATGCTTTGCACACACATTGGATAGGAATACACACATATATCCAAGGACAACACATTATAATATGCCAAGAGTACACATACATAGATGTGTGGAAGAGTGACAGTGATAAAGAGCCTTCCATCATGAGGCCTATCCAACCAGCACACAGTCAATTGGCTACAACCACATGATGTGCAAATGTCACTCACTGTAGAAATTAGCCACTGTTATCCTTCAGCATTAAAGACTCTATGGTGTTAGCGCTAGCTATGCAACATGATTGTACAAGGTATTAGTCATCTAGCAGTGTTATACACGTACCTGCGGGATATAAACCCGTGTGTGCCTGAGTGTGGTGTGTCTACTTCTAGATGAATGGGTTATGGCCCATGCATACATACTGCCCTCCCCATAGCCCTACTATGGCAAGCCTGCTGATTTCATTCACTTTGAAATACACCTTTGGGAAAAAAGCAACCCAGTAATTTCTGTGGTGCATCCTATAGCTGTGTAATGCTGTAGTGTGGTAAACTAGTTAGGTAGAAGTTCTAATCCCACAAATGGCAACTGTGTGTGTGTGTGTATCTTGGTCTGTGTAGGGAGCAATGCTTTTTAGGATAGTCATACTCAGTTCAATTCAAATGCCCTACTTTGGCAAGCCTGCTGATGTCATTTACTTTGAAATACACCTTTGCAAAAGGAGTAGCCCAGTAATCTCTGTGGCATGTCCTATAAATGTATAATGCTGTAGTCTGATAAATTAGTTAGATATGAGTTCTAATCTCAGACATGGTAACTGTGTGTGTTTAGGGAGCAATGTTTTTTAGCTTAGTCACACTCACTACAATTCAAATGCCCTACTTTGGCAAGCCTGCTGATGTCATACACTTTCTAATACACCTTTGGGAAAAAAGTAACCCAGTAATCTCTGTGGCGTGTCCTATAACTGTGTAATGATGTAGTGTGGTATAGTAATTTGGTAGGGGTTCTATCCCCAGACACGGCAAGTGTGGATGTGTGTATGTTTGTTTGTTTGTCTGTGTAGGGTGCAATGCTTTTGAGGCCATTCACAGTCACTACAATCTGCCATTGACCTACTTTGGCAAGCCTGTTGATGTCATTCCCAGTGAAATACACCTTTGGGGAAAGAGTACTCTAGTAATTTCTGTGGTGTGTCCTGTAACAGTGTAATGATTTAGTGTGATATAGTAGTTTGGTAGGGTTCTATTCCCAGACATGGCAAGTTTGGATGTTTGTGTGTGTGTTTCTTTGTCTGTGTAGGGTGCAATGCTTATGAGACCATTCACAGTCACTACAACCTCCATTGACCTACTTTGGCAAACCTGCTGATGTCATTCCCAGTGAAATTCTCATTTGCAGAATGAGTACTCCATTAATCTCCATGGTGTGTCCTATAAGAGTGTAATGTTGTAGTGTGATGTAGTTGTTTGGTAGGGGTCCTATTCCTAAACATGGCAAGTGTGGATGTTTGTGTGTTTCTTTGTCTGTGAAGGGTACAATGCTTTTGAGGCCATTCACAGTCTCTATAACCTCCAGTGACCTTCTTTGGCAAGCCTGCTGATGTCTTTCACAGTGAAATATACCTTTGGGAGACAAGTAACCCAGTAATCTGGGTGGAGTACCTTATAAGTGCAAAATGCTGTTAGGTAGGAGTTCTAATCCCAGACATGGCAAGTTTGTGTATGTGTGCGTATCATTCATATACTGTGTGGAGGGGACTGTGAATGTGTAACAGCTGGACTCATCATAGAGTGGGTTTTGCAATCTTTTATATGGTGGCCCTATTATATGTCACAATGTCCACCTTACAAGAATAACAAATGTCAAATAACCAAGAGGCTGGGGTGCTAATCCATACCCCTACATGTGACATCAAGGCCTGGTGAACAAAGTAAGCAACCCTTGTATTACCCAGAGAACACTCTCAACCCATGTCTCATACACAAACACACTTGCCTAGGCAACAACCATTATGTTGGTAGTACCCTGCATATTCCTCACATATAGTAACCATGGTGTGATTGAAGTGGACTACAGAGGGCATGGCACCCTGTCCATCAGTACAATAGGCACGTATGTGCAGACAGTGCCCCTTCACTATGTTCTCCACTGGATGCTTCAACACCTGTGGTGCCATCAAATGTGACCCACAAAGGACATACCATGCCTTAAACACATGCCC
The DNA here is from genome assembly GCF_019279795.1 of Protopterus annectens. Taxonomy (NCBI): domain Eukaryota; kingdom Metazoa; phylum Chordata; order Ceratodontiformes; family Protopteridae; genus Protopterus; species Protopterus annectens. Next base: position 56,707,769 of record NC_056730.1, on the reverse strand, counting down.
TGTATGGACAGATTCACTGACACCAGGGACTACCTGTATCATGCTATTAATGTAGGTGCAGGGTCAACCTGCTGTCCATTACCAGTACCCGACACATGAGGCCAGGACTGGCACACAACATAGGCCAGACACCCCAGGTACAGTTCCACATGTCACTGCACTTGCATGTGGGATGTGTGCACATCCCAGACACCGTCCATGTCATGGACTAAAGAACACATACATGGCAAGCATTGCACAGCACTGGCCACACACAATACTAACCCAGGTGACTGGATGGTGAAAACAATACCTACCTGTGTGGGCCAATCCAGACACTACACCCCTGAGCCACAGTACAGACCATTGTCATGTGGCCTGATGCCAAGGTATACCCTTTACCTAGCCTTGTATGGCCTTCTGGCACAGTCAGTCACTATACACCTGTGAAGCAATGCACCCATGCATGTCATTACTGGCACCCTTTGTCTGTGTGTGTGGTGTATGATGCTTTCGACCACATTCACACTCTGCATCTCCCATTGGCATACTGAAACATGCTGTCTGATGTCAGACACCTTCACATACCCTTTGCTCATATAACCTCCGTATAACCCCTGTGGTGCATGTGATACCCGCGCATTACTGTATTGTGGCAAACTAGTCAGGAAGTGTATTCCTGACCCTGCCAAGTGTGTCAGTGCGAGTGAGTCCCTGAGAGAGTGTGGCTGTGTTGATGCTGACACCTGCTCATTTCGACAGGCATGTGTACTACACCAACTGTATTGCTACTATATCACTGTTGCAGATGTCACTCACCATCACATATACGTTTGGACAGCTCCTCAACATGTAAGTTGGGTGGTGCATGCAATAATTGCATCGACATGTGATAGCAATACATAGTCAAGGGTTTGAAACCCTGTACTGGTAGGTGTTTGACACAATCATGCTTAGGTTTAACTCCCCCTCCCTGACTTACTTTGTCTCTATGTTTCTCTCTCACTCTCTCTCTGGTGGATGTGGAGACCTACACCTGCTTCTCTTAGTCATCAGCTTGTGTTTTGGAAGTGATACTCATGATCAGCTGGTGGCCTCTGCATGAATTGCAGTCCTCCTCTAGCTGATGGCATGTGGAACAGCTGTGGTAACATTCCCATAGCCAATTGCATGGAAATACACCAATATCTAGGAACATCATGTTGGCGTTGGGCCTTTTCATTCACTGTGAGCAGGACCTAGATCTAGCGTTTGGCAAACAGCATCACAGATGGTTTTGGGATTTACCTATAACAACATACACTGTGAAAACAGGCCAACAGACAGGAAGGGGATGTGCCTGCCATGACTACAGAATGTAAGTGTTGCTATTCTGCATTTGGAGTAATGTCGGTTTAACAATGTGTGTGTGGATATGGCTGGTCTACATGTTTTAATACCTGTCATGACATTGCTATGTTTTTGAGGAAACTCCCATCTGTAGGGTCATCTGCAGACTGGGCAGTGTGTGGAGCCTTTTGCTTCTTGTGTTACTCACAGAACACCTATCTGAGAACTGCAGATGCATAGTGTGAGGATTGCAGTCAGTACATGGTGACAGCCATGAGAGTTACTGACTTCATATCCCTCATAGGATATATGTCACAGCATACCCTGGTGTGTCAGTAAATGTATGAGGTTATCACAGCAACATGCCAATATTGGGGCAGCATTCATAACTCCAGCCACAAGTCTGTCAACCTTTGTACATATGTCATGAAGTAAGAGGTGCATATGTTCTGTACACCATTATTTATTGACATCATACCTGATAACAAGCCAGTCAGATATTAGACTGCTAGACATGTTATGTATAGTAGGGGTTGTTTCTGAGGACATAACATGGTCATTCTGCAGTTGTATGTACAGTACTGGGGTCTATGTACTTAGAGTGGTTGTCAACAGTATGTGTGTTGCGCATACATACCTTGGGCTGTGCACAGACTGTGGTAGATGCCATTGTTGTTGGTTCTGCTTTATCTGATGTTACATGCTGCTCCACTGTATGGTACCCTATTGGCTCACATGTCTGTAGGGCCAGACACATGTCCCATACCACAGACAGTCATCGGACCACTCAATGCCATGACCTAGTGTATGTAAGGTTAGTGTGTGAGTGGCACATATGAGGAGGATGTTTATCAGACAGTCCGTATAGTGTCATATTAAGCTTGTGTACCCTATGTGGCTGTGGCTTTGTTTACATTGGTTGTGGGTATGCACTTTCACACAGGTGTCTGTTCCTCTGTGCTGTGACATGCGTGTAGAACCCACTATAATCACAGGTACAGGTGCATTCCCCCATACAAAATGTAGTCCAGTGTTGTGGCAGTCTGTCTGTGGTTTGCACAGTGCTTTCTGACATGCCTAGCGGCCTAGTGTAATTACCCAGTGAGTTATGTCCAATTATTTGCAAGACATACTGCTGCCAGGCCACCATAACTGTTGTGTATTTCTGACAAAGCAGTGGGATTCTGTACAGATGTATGTCTCTAACTATTGAGTAGTATGTGGCCATGTGACCCTTGCACTACCAGGTATTATGTGTCAGGACATACTGGTGTGTGTGCATGCATACACTGTGTGGGCATATGTAGTCCAGTATTTACGTGATATACCCATGTACATGGCTATTAACATCCACATTGGAGTCATGGTCCACATGTCTCGCATGAAGGGGATATGTGTGCAACTCTGGACTGACCACAGAGTGCCAGACTGTTCACACATATTGGTCATATCTCTGCTGTAGTCCACAGGATCATTACTGTGCTAGCAGTGGTACCATACTATGATGTCCTTAGGATGTCTGTCAGTAGCAAATGGCACACGTCAAAAGTAGATGCGACCTCTCACACACAACATGACTATTACAGTAGCAACAGTCTACATATATACCTGCAATACATACATGACATCCCCTTGCACTAAGAGGTTGGGACTATTGTTGCTGTGGTAGGACTCCACTCCATGTTCTGGAGATATGGTAAACATATATGTATATATGCAGTTAATAGCATTTGCTATCAGCTGTAATAGTTACCCAAATACACCATGCAGAAATGCGATATGATGCAAAAAACAGTCCATGTACACAGGCAGTTTTCACTTCACCAAAAATATTATCCAGGTGAGTAATCTCATCTAAACAAACATCAGGTTCAAATCCTTTTAATGATACGAAAACATGGTAAGCACTTTCACCCAGAAGGCTTCTTCAGGCCAAACAGTTATCATTTAAAAAACAGTATATATATATATATATATATATATATATATATATATATATATATATACATATATATATATATATATATATATATATATATATGCATATCTATATATATATATATATATATATATATATATATATATATATATATATATATATATATATATATACCCAATTCAGTAATGACATCACTTCCACCTGATTATTTAGCAAACAACATTTTAAAATAATGACTAATAAATAACCTATACGATTAAATATTCACAAAATAAAAACAATAATCAGACTACTATATCGAGTACATTTCTTGTTTTATAACATATATATATATATATATATTGATATATACTATAAAATGCAAACATAATAGCACAGGCATTCAATTTAAAAGCATTTTTAATTAATAAATATTATAAATTATATTTTATAATATTTATTAATTAATTAAAAATGTAATTAAAAATGCATTTAAATTTAATGCCTTACTCCTGTCATGTGTAAACTTCATGGTTGACTTCCGGTTAAATATGCTTTCAGGTAGTTAGCCTGACAGTGCTCAATCTGTGTAGCCATTGCTTGCCACCACACAAACAGGCTTAAACCCGCTTACTGCTGCTTAAAAGTGCTTACTCCCGCTTACCCCTGTGCTAATTTCTTTAAAAGAAAATAAAAATGGGGTGATAGGAAAGTGGTGAAAAAGGGGCACAAAGAGGGAAAAACAATAGGGAAAGTAGCTTGGGATGTGCAGGACAGGCATGGGGAAAGTCCATAGCTCTGCATTTCTTCTACATCAACAGCTGTGCATATGTACCAAATTTGGAGATAGATTTGGACACTCAAACCCGTGTGAGAGGGGTGAGGACAACAATAATGTGTTGTGAAGCCAATTAGACTAGATTACATGTGTCCAGTGGACACGTCTGTAAAATGGACAGCTATGTATGGGGCAAAATTATTTTTGGGGAATAGATTGCCCTTTTTTTTTTAAGGTGAGAGTGGGATGTTTGGGAAGGATCATAGCTATATTTGGGGAGGTAGGTTGGGTAGGAAGACAGACAAGATAGACAATAGAGCATACAAGGGCAGTATATGACACATGTGGGGGGTAAACACCTTGGATGGGGAGGGGTGTTTGGAAATTGGAAGCCTATGAGCCCCCAATGGAAACAGTGGGACTGAGGTCCCCACCCATGGGCAGTCACCACTGCACTTTCACGGCCCCAAAGGTGGCTGTGCTGGGGGCTGAGCAGGAAAGGCAGGCTGACCCTCTAAATGCACCATGTGGCCCTCATGCTGGCGTAGCAGATATGGCTTTGGAGCTCGCTATGCAGCAATCCCCAGATCTGACTTTGTGTGACAGGATCCTGTCCATGCCCACTCCCGGGGGAGCAGTGCCATCCCCTGAGGCAGTTCCACCCGAAGGTGGTGCAGGACCAGCAAACGAGGAGGTCCCGGGGTGGATCCCAGGCATGCTGGGGCCTGGTGCCACAGCCAGATGAGGTGGGTCCATTGGGACTGGCCTTCCCATACGTGCTATGATGCTGCAGTTTTAAAACATATGTGGGTTAGTAATAGTCAACACAATCCAAGATTAGTTATAACAGCATGCATAGATATTCCCATTAACACAAAACACCAGATTTGAAACAGTTACATAGCAAACAGTACACATGCATATATGGAACCACAGTGGCAATTACAATGGCATGCAGGTTACATTGACAGCAATAGGCCACCAATGATAGTATTTCAACATGGAACATTAATAGAAACACATTTCAATAGTTCATTTCGTTTATGCCTTGGTCGCTACTTTACTGTGTTTTTTTGGTGAATTTGGATTTATTAGTTATTAGTAATGGAGCGTTTGCCCTGTGGGTTGCTGCATCTCTTCTTTTGATTACATTTCAATATTTATTGAATAATAGGACATATGTCCCAACAGTAAGTTTGGTGTAAACATACCCATGGATTTGTGTATTTAGATTATTGTTGCAGATATGGTGGTGGGGAGAGAGAGATGTCAATTAACAACTTATATATCCTTGTAGTACTCACAACTTTAATGATCATTGCTCTAATCACTAAGGTGCAGGTATTATTACAATATCCTATGGCCTTGGTTTGGTCAGTGGTATGTTTGTACACAGTGTATACTTCAACTATCTTATAGCTAAATCCTTACATCTCTTACCTGGTAGACCTGTGGAGGGAATGTTTGTTAACACTACCTGACTGTTTCTACAAATGTTCCCAGATTCAAAGTTAATATTATGCACATACCTCTCAATCTCTTAATGCGCACACTCTGGACAAAGCTTGACAACATGGGGGTACAAATACGGACATGTTTTGAATATTGCTTTCATATTTGCTATCATAAACTTGGGTTGCATGAGTGACAAGATTTGTTTTCATATACATTTTCTGAAGGTTTTTGTAATGAAAATCAAATGTATGTAATTATTTCATGACTACAATTCTGGGATCATCCCACTGAATTGCCAGGACAGAGGAACAGGCAGAAAATATGAGCCAATTATCTAGACATTCTGTACATTTGAGAGGTGTGATTATACATACAGCTTATTACCAATCCCAGGATTCAAACTATGACTGTGTCTGCTACAAATACAACAATTTAAGTCACAGTTGAGTGTGCTATTTGGATATTTCTGTCTATATCTTCAGTGTTTTCTGTCTAAGTCTCTCTTGGTTGTACAATCTGACCTTGTAATTACAACAGTCTTACACAGACATTCCTACACATATTTATATGTAGCACAGTGTGAGAAACAGTGGTTGACACAACAGTACTATTCTGATATCAGATGTTACTGCATGCTACATGTCAGGCCATACTATACCAGAGTAAACCCTACCAGTCCAGGATTTACATCTTTATTGGCAGGCACAGTTTTCTTATCTAACAGACCTGTGGAGGGAATGTTCATTAACACTACCTGACTGTTTCTACACATATTCCCAGATTCCAGTTAATATTATGCATATACCTCTCAATATCTTAATGCACACACTCTGGACAAAGCTTGACAACATGGGGGTACAAATAGGGACATGTTCTGAATATTGCTGTCATAAACTTGGAGAGTTGCATGAGGGACAGGATTTGTTTTCATATACATTTTCTGAAGGTTTTGAGGTTTGCAAATCAAATGTATGTCATTATTTCATGACTACAATTCTGAGATCATCCCACTTAATTGCCAGGAGGATAGAGGAACAGGCAGAAAATATGAGCCAATTATATGTACATTCTGAAAAATCTGTACAGTTGAGAGTTATGATTATGCATACAGCTTACTACCACTCCCAGGATTTGAACCATGGCTGTGTCTGCTATAAATACAATTTAAGTCACAGTAGACTGTACTATTTGGATATTGTTGTCTATCTCTTCAGTGTTTCTGTCTAAGTTTCTCTTGGTTGTATAATCTGATCTTGTACTTCTTATACAGACATTCCTAGACATTTGTTTTATGTAGCACAGTGTGGGTACATTGGTTAATATAACATTACTATTCAGGGACTGCAACAATAAATGACAGACAATACCAGAGTAAACACAACCAGTCCAGGATTTAAAGCTTTATTGCCAGGCAGTTACAGTTTTATGTAAATATGACCTATTTGGGAGTATTACTGTCATATCGTCTGGCTTATTCAGTACAACCCATACACCGTTTTATACTGCCAGATGACTTTCTCCTACTTTATATTTATTTGCTATGATTACTACAAGCAGGATTGTTACTCACCAGCCTTGCGACACAGCCTTTGCAGCCTACATGCATGGGCTTCCTGATTCACAGCCCGCTCAGCTGCAGCTGTAAAGGAAATAAAGACATATTTAGGCATACCTATCCATCACATACACACACTTGATTTTAGTAAACAGTAATGATATGATTACTTACACACTGCTGGGACATCACCCCTCTGCCTTGCTTCTTGGACCCACTCGTCCAAGACCTCCCTCTTTCTCTACTTCAAGTCAGCATAATGGTGCCTGACCTGCTCGCCAATCCAAGGGTTACCAGTCACACTGGTGAATCACGGACGAGACAGTCCCAGACTTTCGCTTTATATTGGGAGCCTTGGTACTGACCCTGAAGCAGTCTGTTGTCATGTTTTTTTACCAGAAGTCCTCCCATGACCTTGCACTCCTGTATGCCCCAGCGCTGCACCCGGAAGCCCAATGCCTCTCTGACTCCAGCCATCCTACCTACAGTGGGAAGCTGCAACCAGTTATGAGCTGTAGTCCTGCCTGTGGGGTTTAAATACGGCTAATTTCCCACCCTTTGCCATGATTGGATGGTTTTGAATATGCTGAGCTAAGCTAAGCTACGGGCAAACCTGCTTAGCTAAGGTTGGTATTGCTTAAAGAACAGGTTCAGCACTGCTTACCAATAGGCAAATCCACTTAACTGGGCTACTCATTGCTTAGCAGTCCTAGTTACACAATTCTTACACCTGGTAAGCAGAGTTGTACAATACTTAGCATTGCTTATTTTTCATTTTATAGACTCTCTGCTGTATGGTATTGATTCATCATTCATTACATATTATAAATTTGTTTACTGTCCCTGACATCCCCTAGTGTACTTTCATTACATTTATTTATGTGTGACTATACTGTATGGGGCGCTTGTGTTTATATGGAGATTTCACAACTTTATTAAACTGACACCTCACAGCATGACCTAATGCAGTACTCCAGTTAACAAATATTTGTTATTTAGAAGGGAATACCAAAAAAATTGTTTATGTACTGCTTTCACATGTAAAATGTGAATTGGTTACAGTGGGGATTGAACTAGGAATGGCTGTTCGTAAAGTGTATGCTCTAACCACTACACTATTACAATACTGTTTGCGCTTGATGTCTCTTGCTATTTCACATTTTATGCTGTTTAAGCTGGACTAAGCATAAATAAGCAAAGGGCACACCTGTGCAGCTACACTTAAACTTTATCGCATTTATAAAAAAAAAAAGTTTTGTTGTTTTATTTTATCTATACCCTTCAGAGTATCCCTGCTAATGCTAAACCTGTTATTTTATCAGCTTTCTGCTTTGTGGGAAAATTGTCCCTTTTGGCTTTGTCCACATTACTTACTCTGATGGGTTGGGAGGTATGCGCTGTGTGCTTATGCTGCCTGTGTTATCCTAAATAAGTTTTGGCTTGGTAGGGGCGATTGTCCCTTATACTTTTGACTACTGATTTTTATTTTCCTGATGGGTTGGGGGTGTTATAAGCGTTCTTGCTCATTTTTAATTGCCAAAAGGCAATTCCTGAGTGCTGGGGCATGTGTACTGTGAGAGCTCTGCTCTCAGACACACCCCCTGCACTTATATACAACTCCATGTCTGTTTAACATCAAAGGCAGCGCGCCTTCATGAATATGCAAGGTACGGTGCCGTGCTGTATGGGAACAGTCCCTGCACTGCCGGAATAACTTATTCCTGCACGGCTGCTTGCTGAATCCTGGGGAGTGTGTTTTACAGATAAAAGCAGTTTGAGTGTAATCTTTTTAATTGCATATTTTCTCAAAAAAATGCACCTTATTTATTCTGCAGAAACAATTATGGACACAATTGAGCTAACTTATTATATCTTAATAAAGTTAATTCACTTTCTGTTTAACACATTTTATGCTGTATTGTTTTATTTGTTTGATAATACATTACTTCGCCATAGTGATTATGCATTGCTTTGTTGATTATAACTGGGAAATTTGCCAATAATTGTTAAATTTAATCGAAAATTATCAATATGGGTTTGTGGGAGGGCAGCACAGTGAAGATGTGGCTTTTAATAAAGGTTGCACAACAGGAAAATGAATTAATAACAGTGAATTTAGATGTAAATATGACGTTCGACAGAATAGAATGCTATTACTTGATGAGATTGTTATTTATTTATTTATTTATTTTCTTTGTTTGATTTTGGGTTTATAATCAATTTCATAAAATTAGTCATGGCTATATGCCTGGACTAATCAGAACCATTAATGCTGCTTAGAAGACTCCCACTTGAGTTCATGTAGGAGGACAAGACTGTGGAAACTGCTGTGAACAATGTTATTTGGTCTTATACTTGGAACCAGTAGTTGTCACAATACAGAAATCTGATACATCAGTGAGACCAAGCAAGTAAACATGTATCTCATATGCATAATGTACCGATGCTGCCAACAATATCTTAAATGTTGAATACTGTTTTTTTAAATCTGGAAAAGTGTGGCACTTAGAATGTGAAAAGCAAAAACAGAAAGCAAATATTGATGAAGCAATAGCAATTGTTGTTTATTGATAAAAAACAGATATATATATATATATATATATATATATATATATATATATATATATATATATATATATATATATATATATATATATATACACATATATATGTATATACTTTTTTTCTGGCGTAACTTTGCATTGAGTCGGTTGCTGTGGTTTGCTTATAAGAATAATAACGGTAATGTATGTCTAACGATAACAAGTGACTCTTGTAAAAATGAAACGTGGATTTTTGTGAGTTATAAAAAGTAGTTTTGGTCAACTGGCATTGGACCTCAAACTAAAAATTAGATATATTGAAAATAGTTGAGTGGCTAAAGTGAAAAAAACAATGAAGATCAAATACAACTGAATTGCTGCTTTTTGGAATTATCAGAATATTGATTAGCAGGCAGATGAAGGAAAATAACACAAGAAAAATGTGAGATTGTCAAGGAGAAAAGCCAAGTTGTTAATCTTTGCATTTTTCATTGTGTTTTTTGTAAATCTGTTATTATTTCAGGTTGCTTAATAAGAAGTTTTAAGTCTCACATTTTCAATAGGAATTGTGTCAGTAACATTTGATTGAGGTACAAGGGAATTCAACAGTAAGTGTTAAATTGAACCTAAGGTAGAGCTAAAATAATGTTTTGGTTGCAGTTATTTATAAAGTGAGATAATGGCATGGTCTAATGTCACTGTTCATCAGACATTTCCTCTTATCTTTATTTTTTCCATCATAATTAATGGTATTAATGTTTGTAAAAGATATCTTTCTGCTCACTAAAATCATTTCAGTGATTTAGAATATAAGGAATAATCACATTATGAATAGGTCTGCACAACAAATTATGAAAGTGGTTTACTTAAGTATGCATGTTCTGAATCTCCTGAGGTGGTACATACAAGAAGTGTTATTCTAGTACTTGGCCTGCATTCATAGCTTGCAATAGAATTAAAAATGTATCATCATTTTATATTATGCAATGTTTCCTCAGTTTTAACTTTTACATATTTGAAGTGATATATTGTTAATGTATTACACATCAGATTATTTCCTTTTGTCATATGCAATAATTTGTGTCCTAAGAGACATACCTCAACATTTGTGCAGTGGTGATGGTGAAGTAGCAACAGTGGTAGTTTACTTCCAGAATAGATTTAATCTATGGTCATTTCTTTAAGGAACAATTCTCTCAATAGTGTCTGTTACTAGTTAGTAATTGTTATCTGTAGCAATAATGGATAGAGCATTAATATTTTAAATCACTGCAGTCTTTATGTTATGACATTCAGCTTTCTTTCCACATTTTAATGCAGATGTATGGAATACAATTATTGAAATGAAATGCATGCAAGTGAAAAGTGTCTTTATACTGTTACACTGCATACTCACATTTTCTGCCTTTTTTATTTTATTTTTGATTAATAACTTATTTCCTTACATATTAAACATTGAAATCTCTTTGTGAAAGTCAATTCATAATTACTGGAAAGGTCCAGGTCAAATGATAATTCCTAAAGACAGGGTAGGTGACGGTGTATGAGATCTTTAAGATGGGCTATCATGAGACCTAGATGATGATCTGCTGCAATGTCATGACCTACTTTATGCAGATGATCCTAGAGACACTGATCTCACAGCACTGTGGGACTGGGACCTCAAATGAGAGATTATTTTATATGTAGATGAATGCTAACTTGGCCTACTTGAAATCTGTTGCAGTTGTCTCCATTACTGTTTTTACTGTCTTCTTGAAAAACACTTGACATTCAAAGTGAACTGCCTGTATGTGTCTGGACAGTACATTGTCCTCTTTTCCTTCCAAATCTGATTCATATTTTAATCTGGTAAGTCTTCATTAGAATACTAATGGAGGTAGCCATGGATGTTTGGTGTCCCACCATGCTGTGCATCAATATGATAATGGCATTATCCCTACTCTATGCAGTTTCCATAAAGTGCTGTAAATCATCATGTGTACCCTGTAGTACTCTGACCATTTCTAGCTGACAGTCTGCCAGTACACTGAGCCTTAACAATGTCACAGTACCTTTGTTGCAGGGCAGCCAATGTTTTATGTGTTTCCTGGAGTAGCTGTGACATATGCCTGCCCCTGGCACCACTTTTGAAAGGTGTTACCAGGATACTGCTATGTCTGAATGTCTGCCATCATCCAGGAGGTGTCCCTGTGGGTTAAGACATACTGGTGTAGAGGGGCATTGGTACTTCTTCATGTACACCATGTAATGTAATGTCACCCTAGACTTTGTGATCCACTGCCACTTCCTGCAGAGTAACTAATATGATGTACAGTGTGAGATCCTGACATTAAACTTGGGGACTGCATGACAGTTTCATCAGGGTGTATCATATGTATAACTTAATGTTATCATCATGCAAAGCAGCAACAGCAGTCATTTTTCTACTGCCATCTCCAAATGTATTGGTATATTGAATCTGTTTGTTTCTGCTCCTGACCTTCTAAAGAATTAATTAAATACATTACTTATCAGATACTGATATATACTATTGATTGTTGTGTAAGGAGTTATGGAGGACACTTTCAATGCATACTCTGTTTATTGTCAGTAAGTGTAGAAGTGGATGGCTTATGTGTTAATAGCAATTGTTGGGTGTTACATGTAGTCCTTCCATTTCAGCATTCAGGTCTCTGTATAAATATGATGTTATTTAACCTGCCTTCCTGAGCTGGTGTCTGATGATGCTGATTACGCCAGTGCCATCATCAGTTGTGTCACTGTCATCCCCATGAATAGAGAGGAAGTAGTCCTCATCAGATGCTAAAGAGATAACTGTATGATGTATCACCTTTACTTGGGCATGCCTACCATATCATTCTCCCTATTCTTGCACTGTGTTAATGTGCAGTTCCTTCTACAGGCAGTATTTATGTCCATAACCACTTTATTGTAGGCCTTTGCCCACTCAGTTTGTTTGGGTCCTCCCTTTTCCAAAAAAGGTATTTGCAGTATGTCTTGTGTGCTGCCATGAAGTTGAAGTTCTCATGGCTAAAATTGTCCTTTGTCTGAGTGGATGATGCGTGGTTTGTAGTCCAAAACATCGAGTCAAAGGGTACCACCATAAGAGACAGGGGCAGAGAGGAGACACCACCACCCTTCACAATATCATCAGCAATTGTGGAAAAGTCCTTGAGGAGGATAAATCCCCAGAAGGCAGACAGTCAAAATAATACTGATGGAAGAACATCTGTGCTTCAATGCTTACTGGTGTTCTGGTTGATATATTCAATCTCTCCCTTGCATGGGCTACAATTCCCACTTGTTATAAGGCAAACACTATTATTCCACTGCTAAAAAGGGCAAAACAAACTACCTGAATGACTGCATACCAGTTGCATTGACTCTCATAGTGATGAAATACTTTCAGAGAATCATTATGAGTCATATTCTGTCAGTTATACCTGATACGATGGATCCCCTGCGGTTTCCATACAGACTGAACAGGTCAAAAAAGGATGCAGTCAGTACAACATTGCATGCAGTTCTTAGTCATTTGGAGAATAAGAACTGTTAAGCTTGATTACTGTTTATTGATTATAGTTCGGCCATCAATACAGTGATACCAACGAAGCTCATTATTAAGCTGTCCATTCTGGGTGTGCCACTGACTCTCTGCAATTATGCCTTGGATTTTTTAACAGGCAGACCACAATCAGTCAAGCTGGGGAAAAACATCTGTAAAATAATAATAATAAATACAGGAACTCCAAAAGGTTATATGCTGAGTCCAATGCTGTACAACCTATTCACTTATGATTGTATTGCTTCTCAACATGACACCAGTACTGTCAAATTTGCAGATGATACAACAGTCATTGGTCTATCTCCAGGGGTGATGAGTCAGCATATAGGGGGGAAGTGGAGAACCTTGTGAAGTGGTGTTGGAACAGTAATCTCTCTCTTAATACCAGCAAAATGAAAGAGATGATCATTGATTAGTAATTGATTAATTATGTAAAATGTCCTTTACGCCAGGAATGTAATGGTGTTATGTTTTTGTAAAAAGACTCTGATGATCAGTTATTCTCTGTACATAGTATTCATTTTTCTTTCTTTTTTCAAGACAAGTTGAGCTGTATTATGTGTTCCACTATGTAACTTTCACTATTAGTGTATATTGCTCTGACTCTGTTATTACACATTAACTACTCCTGTAAATAGTCCTGATGTTCTTGTAATGGCGCTTTTCTTCCCGGGCCTCCACTGAAAATGAGCTACTTTTGCCCAGTCAGACTTTCCCAGTAGACAAGTGTAAAATAAAAACAAAATGAAATTGATGCACCAATGAATAGAGGACAGCACTTACCATTACATATTGGAGAGTCTGAGGTGAAAAGAGTGGCTACATTCAAATTCCTCAGTATTAATATCTCTGAGGACCTTACCTGGACTGATAATATCACAGACCTGGTAGGGAAAAGCCAGCAGTGACTGTATTTTCTGAGAAGGCTGAGGAAGTTTGGCATGCTCAACAGCATCCTCAGCAACTTCAACAAATGCAGAATTGAGAGCATTCTCTCCCACTCTAATACAGTAAGGTTTGGAAATAATACTACACAATCCTCAACAACTTCTACAGATGCAGAATTGAGAGCATTCTCTCCCACTCTAATACAGTAAGGTTTGGAAATAATACCACACCATCCTCAACAACTTATACAGATGCAGAATTGAGAGCATTCTCTCCTACTCTATTACAGTATGGTTTGGGAATAATCCCACCCCATCCTCAACAACTTCTACAGATGCAGAATTGAGAGCATTCTCTCCCACTCTGTTACAGTAAGGTTTGGGAATAATCCAACACCATCCTCAACAACTTCTAAAATGCAGAATTGAGAGCATTCTCTCCCACTCTGTTACAGTAAGGTTTGGGAATAATCCCACACCATCCTCAACAACTTCTACAGATGCAGAATTGAGAACATTCTCTCCCACTCTATTACAGTATGGTTTGGGAATAATCCCATACTATCCTCAACAACTTCTACAGATGCAGAATTGAGAGCATTCTCTCCCACTCTATTACAGTATGGTTTGGGAATAATCCCATACTATCCTCAACAACTTCTACAGATGCAGAATTGAGAGCATTCTCTCCCACTCTATTACAGTATGGTTTGGGAATAATCCCACACCATCCTCAACAACTTCTACAGATGCAGAATTGAGAACATTCTCTCCCACTCTATTACAGTATGGTTTGGGAATAATCCCATACTATCCTCAACAACTTCTACAGATGCAGAATTGAGAGCATTCTCTCCTACTCTATTACAGTATGGTTTGGGAATAATCCCACACCATCCTCAACAACTTCTACAGATGCAGAATTGAGAACATTCTCTCCCACTCTATTACAGTATGGTTTGGGAATAATCCCACACCATCCTCAATAATTTCTACAGATGCAGAATTGAAAGCATTCTCTCCCACTCTGTTACAGTAAGGTTTGGGAATAATCCCACACCATCCTCAACAACTTCTACAGATGCAGAATTGAGAGCATTCTCTCCTACTCTATTACAGTATGGTTTGGGAATAATCCCATACTATCCTCAACAACTTCTACAGATGCAGAATTGAGAGCATTCTCTCCCACTCTATTACAGTATGGTTTGGGAATAATCCCATACTATCCTCAACAACTTCTACAGATGCAGAATTGAGAGCATTCTCTCCCACTCTATTACAGTATGGTTTGGGAATAATCCCATACTATCCTCAACAACTTCTACAGATGCAGAATTGAGAGCATTCTCTCCTACTCTATTACAGTATGGTTTGGGAATAATCCCACCCCATCCTCAACAACTTCTACAGATGCAGAATTGAGAGCATTCTCTCCTACTCTATTACAGTATGGTTTGGGAATAATACTACACCATCCTCAACAACTTCTACAGATGCAGAATTGAGAGCATTCTCTCCTACTCTATTACAGTATGGTTTGGGAATAATCCCACACCATCCTCAATAATTTCTACAGATGCAGAATTGAAAGAATTCTCTCCCACTCTGTTACAGTAAGGTTTGGGAATAATCCCACACCATCCTCAACAACTTCTACAGATGCAGAATTGAGAGCATTCTCTCCTACTCTATTACAGTATGGTTTGGGAATAATCCCACACCATCCTCAACAACTTCTACAGATGCAGAATTGAGAGCATTCTCTCCTACTCTATTACAGTATGGTTTGGGAATAATCCCACCCCATCCTCAACAACTTCTACAGATGCAGAATTGAGAGCATTCTCTCCTACTCTATTACAGTATGGTTTGGGAATAATCCCACACCATCCTCAATAATTTCTACAGATGCAGAATTGAAAGCATTCTCTCCCACTCTGTTACAGTAAGGTTTGGGAATAATCCCACACCATCCTCAACAACTTCTACAGATGCAGAATTGAGAGCATTCTCTCCTACTTTATTACAGTATGGTTTGGGAATAATCCCACACCATCCTCAACAACTTCTACAGATGCAGAATTGAGAGCATTCTCTCCTACTCTATTACAGTATGGTTTGGGAATAATCCCACACCATCCTCAACAACTTCTACAGATGCAGAATTGAGAGCATTCTCTCCTACTCTATTACAGTAAGGTTTGGGAATAATACTACACCATCCTCAACAACTTCTACAGATGCAGAATTGAGAGCATTCTCTCCTACTCTATTACAGTAAGGTTTGGAAATAATACTACACCATCCTCAACAACTTATACAGATGCAGAATTGAGAGCATTCTCTCCTACTCTATTACAGTATGGTTTGGGAATAATCCCACACCATCCTCAACAACTTCTACAGATGCAGAATTGAGAGCATTCTCTCCCACTCTGTTACAGTAAGGTTTGGGAATAATCCAACACCATCCTCAACAACTTCTAAAATGCAGAATTGAGAGCATTCTCTCCTACTCTATTACAGTAAGGTTTGGGAATAATCCCACACCATCCTCAACAACTTCTACAGATGCAGAATTGAGAGCATTCTCTCCTACTCTATTACAGTATGGTTTGGGAATAATCCCACACCATCCTCAACAACTTCTACAGATGCAGAATTGAGAGCATTCTCTCCCACTCTGTTACAGTATGGTTTGGGAATAATCCCACACCATCCTCAACAACTTCTACAGATGCAGAATTGAGAGCATTCTCTCCTACTCTATTACAGTAAGGTTTGGGAATAATCCCACCCCATCCTCAACAACTTCTACAGATGCAGAATTGAGAGCATTCTCTCCCACTCTATTACAGTATGGTTTGGGAATAATCCCACACCATCCTCAATAACTTCTACAGATGCAGAATTGAGAGCATTCTCTCCTACTCTATTACAGTAAGGTTTGGGAATAATCCCATACTATCCTCAACAACTTCTACAGATGCAGAATTGAGAGCATTCTCTCCTACTCTATTACAGTATGGTTTGGGAATAATCCCACACCATCCTCAACAACTTCTACAGATGCAGAATTGAGAGCATTCTCTCCTACTCTATTATAGTAAGGTTTGGGAATAATCCCACACCATCCTCAACAACTTCTACAGATGCAGAATTGAGAGCATTCTCTCCCACTCTATTACAGTATGGTTTGGGAATAATCCCACACCATCCTCAATAACTTCTACAGATGCAGAATTGAGAGCATTCTCTCCTACTCTATTACAGTAAGGTTTGGGAATAATCCCATACTATCCTCAACAACTTCTACAGATGCAGAATTGAGAGCATTCTCAATAATCCCACACCATCCTCAATAATTTCTACAGATGCAGAATTGAAAGCATTCTCTCCCACTCTGTTACAGTAAGGTTTGGGAATAATCCCACACCATCCTCAACAACTTCTACAGATGCAGAATTGAGAGCATTCTCTCCTACTCTATTACAGTATGGTTTGGGAATAATCCCACACCATCCTCAACAACTTCTACAGATGCAGAATTGAGAACATTCTCTCCCACTCTGTTACAGTAAGGTTTGGGAATAATCCCACCCCATCCTCAACAACTTCTACAGATGCAGAATTGAGAGCATTCTCTCCTACTCTGTTACAGTATGGTTTGGGAATAATCCCACACCATCCTCAACAACTTCTACAGATGCAGAATTGAAAGCATTCTCTCCCACTCTATTACAGTAAGGTTTGGGAATAATCCCACCCCATCCTCAACAACTTCTACAGATGCAGAATTGAAAGCATTCTCTCCCACTCTGTTACAGTAAGGTTTGGGAATAGTACAATATGGGATCATAAGGCTCTGCAGCAAGTAACAAAAACTGTGCAAAACATCATTGGAGTAACACTCCCTGCACTGAAGGACATCTACACCAAAAGAGTTTTTAGGAGGGCCCAAAACAGTATCATGGACACTACCCACCCACAACACAAAATGTTTATACTGCTACTGTCAGGGGGGCATTACAAGAACTACCAGGGTGAAAGACAGTTTTATACCTCAAGCTATTAGATTGTTAAATAAAACTCACATACTTACCTCTCCTTCCAGTATTGTAGGTTAGTTCATATTTGCGGGGAAACAATTTGTTTTTGCACAAATGCACTCTTTTGCACAGTTATATATATTTACTGATACTGATATTTCTATTGTTGTTGATTTGTTGCCTTAGATTACGAGTTCTTGTTAATTGTTGTTTTATATGTTGCTGGAAGGTTTGCAGAATAAGAATTTCATTGCACTTTGTGACACTGTCTCTAATACATATGACAATAAAGTCAAACTGAATTGAATTGAATTGACCAGTGTTTCTGCATCATTGCTGTACCTAAAATAACACGCCAACATTATACACTAAAAACTATTGATATAATCATCAGCCAAACAGCACTTCAATGAAAGTAGGCCTGCTTTCAGTACAAATAAATCAAACATTTGAGTACAGAATCCACCAATTTGGAGAAACAAGACTCATATTCATATACACATGAAAGTTCCTATCCAGCAAACTAAAGTTGTGTTGTAATAATATCTGCATCATCGTAAACACATTCATATTACTGGGTCAAGCACTATGGTAGCAGGCCTGTATCCTTCTCTTACTACTTTTCTGAATTTTTACTATCATTTTTCAGTTAGAAGTGACAGTCAGAAATCCCCTAGTTAAGTATCATGTACTTTGTCACAACAATACATTACTGAAAATTTAGCACTTCACTATACAATCACTGCAAAGTATTTACATCTCCACTGTGCTGTCCAGTCAGTGAATAACACCAGAATGAACTTCCAAAGTATCAGTGCGATTCACTAAGTAAGCATTGTACTCTAACATCATTATGAACTCCTTAATAAAAATTTCTAGGATTTTGAATATTTCTTTCTTTCAATCTTGAGAAAGTTTGTTGTTTCCTAAACCATTTCTTACCTACCACAGGTAATCACAGGTTGATATGGTGGTTTTAAACTTACTTGCTTAAATTTAGGGTCATATAACCATCTTGCATGCAAATTCATTTCTTTTATGTTTATCTCTATGAATCTCAGAAATATGTGCAGCCAATTCACATATAAAATGCAAGAAGCCATTTATTAAGAACAAAATAAAGTTAAATGCTTTTGTCCCATACTTTGGGACTTCAACAAAACATTTAATCCCCAACTGACCATTATTTAAAATAGTAACTCTAATCACATGATCAGCTGCAGCAAATTGGGATCCATATATCCAAATATTAAAAGGTAGAAAATATAAAACCAGAATGCATTCAAAACTAGTGTTGTTAACCTAATGCTGTACAGAATGCATGTAAAACCATAAATAAATATATGTATATGATGTACAAACATTACACTACACTACGACTTGTATGATCTAAGCTTAAGAAAGCTGCCAATAGATACCTACCATTCAAACAAGATTAGCTATATGCATTCAATTTAATTTGCCACATCAGTTCAGAATACTCAACTAAATCATTGCAAAGAATGCCACTAGATTCTCTAACCAACTTTTCTAAATCAGAAAACAAAAATGATAACTTAGATGATTTGTTGATGTGTTTAAAAAAGTGCATTGTTACTATTACAATGTAAAATGTCATAAAGATGTTCATATATGAACTCCTTTAACTTTCTCATTGTTTGTCCCATGTAAAAACATGGGCAACATTGATACATGGCTAAATAAGCTAAATAAATAACTTCTTTGGAGTTACAGTTGTAATGGTATGCGACCTTAATAGCAGCATTGTTCACCTTCACCGAGTCCCAGATCATCAGGTGTTGACACTGAGAACAACTGCCACACTTAAAGGTACCTCTTCTTAAATTAGGGGCTCACTCATTAGAACACTCCCCCTCCTATAAAAGTGCTTAAATAGTTTTTCCTCTCCAATATACCACATGGAGTTTTTACCCCAAAAATCACCAATTTCATCATTAGTGGTGAAAATTCAGCCATTTTTTTTCTCAGTAATATGTCTAATATTCTCACTATCAATACTATAAGGCAGTATCAATGATCGAGTAAAAAACTTATTCATAACTCTATCAGTGTTCAGGGATATGGTACCTTCATGCATTAACAAGGGTCTATAAATCCCCTTCTCCCTCTTTTTCACCACATCATGATAATATGAAAACAAAGAAATGAATATGAAAAGAAAATTTCCACTGATTCTAAAGACAAGCACAAAGCATTCTATAGCTATGTCAAGAATCTCAATGGCAACAGTCAGATCTGCTCTGAGTTACAGCACAATGGCACTAAATGTACAGAACCAACTAATATTGCCAATATCCTGGCAGATAGGTTCAGTGCTAACTTTACCCCTCTCTCATCCCCTAAAGGGCCCATCTCTATACCAGAAGAATGCAAAGTTACTGTAATCATGGCTGCATAGGTAAAAAATACACTCTCCAAAGCCAAGAACACAGCATCCATGGGACCTGATAACATCCCAGGCTGCATTCTACATGAACTACAGAACAAACTGGCACCCCACCTAAGTACCATGTTCAATCATAGCCTCACCTCAGGCTTCATGCCCACTGAATGGCACACTGCAATGGTTATCCCACTTCACAAAGGGGGAGCCACAATGGACCACGGGATCTACCGCCCCATTAGCCTGATGAGCCTGGTCTGCAAGGCTATGGAACATATCATCATGGAACCTATAAACAATGACATTGGTAATCTCCAAACTCTGGACCCTACCCAGTTCGGGTTTGTAAAAGGCAGATCATGTCTGCTAAATCTGATAGACTTCTTTGAAGCGGTCACCAAAGCCGTAGATGAGGGTAAGGTGGTTCACACAGCCTATAGAGATCTCGCCAATGCTTTCGACACCATCCCCACTCTGGAATTATAGATAAACTCACTAAACTAGGTATAAATCCCTATGTCACAAGATGGGTTATCAACTGGCTCACTGACAGAACCCACACTGTAAAAGTAGCAGACTCTAAATCCAACTTTAGACCAGTGACAAGTGGAGTACTACAGGGTTAAGTCCTAAGTCCTCTCCTGTTTGGTATCTACATCTCTGAAGTACAGGCTAACACAGGTCTTTGGCTAATAAAGTTCGCAGATGACTGCAAATTAGGAGCCATAATAAAAACTCCTAATGATGTGGACATCCTACAAAAGGGCCTCACTGAGACAGATGCCTGGTGTCAAAGCCATGGCCTCAAGCTCAATGCCAAAAAGTGCATTGTCATCCCTGTTGGTAAAAACTTTGTACCCATGAACTATGACATAGGCGGTAGTCTACTTAACACTGAAAGTGTGATAAGAGACCTTGGGACACAGGTGGGCAGTAGTCTCTCCTTTGATAATCACATCACCACTGTAGTCAGGAAATCCTTCTACATGGCACACCTCATCAGAAAAGGTTTCTTATCCAGGAAAAAAGAGGTCATTGTTCCCCTCTACTCATCACTCATTAGACCCATTATAGAGTACAATGCCCATTTTGGTATGTACCTCTCAAGACAGCTACAACAACTGGAAAGGCCACAGAAATACATCACAAAGAGGATTACCAGCCTCAAACAGATGCCCTACGCAGACCATCTAAAAAAATTTCCGCTTTACTCTGTCACATATCGCCTACTCAGAGGCAACCTCTGCCTAACATACAACGCTATGTCAAACCCAGAGCTGTTGGACATGCTCCACGTAAAGAAATCCCAATCCCTCCAAGCTACACACTCTAGGGACCTACATCTTGTCACCACAATAAACAGAACATGCTGGAGGGATAGATTCCTGTCCCAGAGACTTCCCATACTCTGGAACAAACTACCTATCTATATCAAACAAAGCTCCTCATTAGCACTCTTCAAGGAAAATCTTGATGACTGAATGGGAGATAGGAAATTCACCCCGGGGATCATTTCTGTGGCTCTGCTTGACAAAGGCACAGGAAAATAATTTTCTTGGGTGGCAAAAGCCAGGGTACCATTTGGCTAGGCTTATATAGCCATAGGGCCAATAGCCTAGTACCTACCTATGAACCTATGAACCTATATATTCATAAGTAAATTTTCAGGGTAACTCCTAGCTGTAACATCTCAACCAGTTTACAGTGTCCTCCCAAAAATAAATGAAATTCTGAAATCTTTCTCAACAAGTGCACAGACTGACCTTTTGCAATAATTTTTTCTGACAAATCAGGTGGCAACTCGTAGAGTGTAATAAAGCAGTAGAATACATGGGTTTCCTAAATATAATGGACACAAAGTAATCTCCTTTCACACTGTTAAAAATCTCAACATCCAGATAGTTAATTATTTCAATACATATGTTACAGGTAAATGTTAAAAATGACGTTGCAGAATTATTATCACTCATAAATAGTTCTAGTCTGTTACATACATGTTCATATAACCAGGCCTCGGGTAGCTGTGAACTTGCTGCAGAAAATCACTGAGTCTGCAGCAGTTCCTAAAAGGCTGCATGAATCTGTGAAAAACTCCAGTTATTCTCTAATGCACCCGTGATTACAAAAGGGAAAATGGAGTCAGTCCTCGCCCATACAACATACTCTAGCACCCATCATAACTTAAAATCATTCACCAGTTTATCAAAGTTTACAAGACAAATACAGGAAGACTTATTTCTGTAGAAAAGAAAAAAGAAAGAATAAAAAGGGATTTATACTGGTGCAATACTGCAAAAGGTATGCTTAAAGCAATGATTGACGCATGACATTCATGTTTGTTCTTCAAGTAAAGATAACTGCAGTAAAGCATGAAAGCAGAAACAGATCTAAGCAACTTAAAAAGTAATGATTTCATTAATGAATTTTATTCACCATGAGAATAAAACGTGAACTTATTCTGGAAGAAAATATCTATGTGGCAAATCATTCTAGTAAAATACAAACTTGCCAATAATAGCTCAACAACATGGCAGTATCAGGTATTGTGTAGGCTACATATCATTGAGAAAGGATGACATCAAAGATGCTGAGAGTGCCCTTTGTGTGGTCATACCCCACAGTTGTAACAGCTTTATGTACTAGTGATGTGTTGCTGGTATTGCAGAGGTCTGTGCATTGTGACATCAGGCCACCCCATGCCTGCTGCCTATGTATTAAGGAAGCTTCTATGCACACCTCTCAACTTCTTTGCCTAAGCATTCTGTCCCGAAATCAGGGACAACTTTTTCATAATATTAGTGTAATTTTCTTTAAAAGTTAATATAATGAGAGGGTTTGCATCAATATTCATTTTCTGAGTAATAAGAAATATGCGACTCCGATGTCCAGCATTACTGACTGACTGTAATCCTCAGTTATTTATGAGAAAATCAAGAATAGTATGAGGTACACAGTAAAAATACGAGAAAAATCAAGGATGCTGCAATATCAGGGAAGGTTAGGAGGTATAATTGCATGCTATTTGGAAGAAATACAGTGGTATCATAACTGTGCCAATGCTAGTGGTATAAAGCGCACAAAATGACATTTGTGTGTAATATCATGCGCACTTAGTTGTACCTGTTATGACAGTGCAAAATGTCATCAGCATGATCAACTTTAATTGGTAGTCATAGCCATGAATGCTTCTTAGTCCTTCCTGTATACTTGGCCGTTATTGCAGGTAATTCATTATTTGTTTATATGGTAACACAGGCTCAGTTAAGGTGGGGTGAGGATGTAACCTCCCTAGGCCAAGGTGTCAGGGCTAGAGTCAGCAGTAGTGATACTGCATTTGCTGTTTGGTCTGAAGTGCTTTAGCAGTCTGGTTGTGCTATATGCAGCAAAAGCTTTCAGAAATGAATACTGATACTGGCCGTATAGGTGTTCAGCTCTCCTGTATGTAGCATGTGAGAGACTTCCAGCATTGCTGTGTTATAGGCTGCATGTGTGCATGAAAGTGTCTGCTATATGCAGTGTTGCCTTTTTGTTTTAATTTGCATATCTATAAATGATTTATCCATGTATATGCTGGTTTTGTTTTACCTCCATATCTTGTTAAGTAACATATCAGTTTTTCAGGCAGATCTTGCCATTAGATTATCATTTAGGTGGGTGGCCCAGTAGTTACCAAGCCTTGCTATCTCAAAAATTCTATCTATCATGGAGACATGTACTCCATCAAATGGCCATTTTGTGAAACATAGACATGGCTGCTGGGCCTTATTTACACATCTGATGCACAGCTGGCCTGTTCCAAGTACTTAATTAAATACTACAGGTTGACAGAGGTATACAAGGAGTTTCTGAATTGTGCAAGTTCACAGTATGTGGGTTCAGTTCAGTACCAGCACAGTCTGTACAGTCATAAAACATGTTTATGAATCCTGGCCTGTGGACATAAAGAAAATGCCATGCAAATAAGTAAATGTCTTAGAATTGAAACATGTAATGAGTGAGGAATAATAGTTTTAGAATTTCTTCTCCAGACATTTTATTGCTGCTTTGCCTACAAGCAAGTAATCTAAAGTAATCTAATGACTTCATCAATTTATGTTGAAAATTATTTGGTTAATTTATTACATATCACAATTTAATTGGATTTGATAAAATAGATGTGTAGTATGCTATCTTCTCAGATATTGATAATTATGGATACCATATCTGATGAATACTGAATATGCAAGAGATTGCCAGGTTGCTAACTTTCTGTAGGCCAAGAGAATTGAATATAGAAGAAACAGGCTTGGAGAAGCTCTTTTCATACCTAGTTCTGTAGTTGTAAGCCTCTCACAGCTGTGTTTATGGTGTCTTTCCTTGGGATGAGCTGACACCATGGGCCTGCTTCTATTCTGAATTAAAAACAAATGCAAGTTTTATAAAGAAAAACTAAATTCCTTTGAAATGGCTTCTAGTTTGTATGGTTCTACAGTATGTTGAAGGTAAATTGCTGATCCTCCAAAACTGTCTCTACATATGTACATTATGCCATTTTTGAGTAAGTGTATGTGAATCTTGTCATGGGCTAACACCTTTCACAGGATACATTTCTCTGCCTTGCTCTCACTGATTGCTTGGAGAGACCCTCATTATCCTCAGAACTCTGAAATAGCTTAATCAGGTGATCAGAAAATGATTGAATTACATGATCTGAAAGTCACAACCTAGCTGTCACACACACACACACACACACACACACACACACACACACACACACACACACACACACGCACGCACACAAATACACACACACACGCATAACACACACACACACACACACACACACACACACACACACACACACACACACACACACACACACACACGTGCATACATGCATCTGAACAGAAGTAGAAGATTACTACAGAGTCAGAGTACATCTGCAGAATCATGCAGAGTATTATGCAAAATAAAACGTAAAAGGTTAAAGGCATTTATCCATTACCACTTTAAAACTACCAGCTATCCTAGATACTGAGTGTATTATACTGGTAATAATCAAACAGAAAGCACTTCACTATCGCAGTTATCTACTACAACCAGTTTAGAAAAAACTATTAAAAAGTCATTAAAAACATAGGTAATAAATCCCTAACTTGGATCTTTAACACATCCATTTCTTTTGGTATGCTTTGAAAGTATCATTGAAGTTGCTCGTACTAAATAAAGGATTATGTCTGCAAATAAAAAACATTGTGTTTCTGAACATGACATTGCTTTACCCTTGGTAATGAAACAAAGGTAAAGTCACCACTTCCTGTGTGAAAGCAGCATTACCAAAAGTAAGCCTGATTTAGATATAGATTTGGCACTGAGAGGTGAAACCATGATTACAGCCCAAGTCTGATTAGTAGCCTGGGTGCTATAGTAGAAAATGCTAGGATAGGTAGGGAATTATTAGAGATTTGCCTGCTCATCTTTGTTGGAAATGAATGTATGGGAGTATGTTGGAGCCATACCCAAATGTGACGATTCCAAATGGAGGTCATTGATTGTTCAAAGAGGTGATGATATTAGGGATGATGTCACTGTGGATATAGAGCATGCTGCCTCATGATATACTTATTTCACTGCCCCACCAGATGATATACACATCTCCATTGCTAGTCATGGTATGATAACTGATGTCTTTTCTATACCTGTCCCTGATTAAGAGGTTTTCTAGGCCGTATCTGATGAAAGGAAATGTCCATGCCTTGTCCTGTCATTGTGACCCTTAGAAGAAAGCAGCAAGAACTTTAACAAAGAGATCTGAAGTAAATTATGCCTGACCTTATAGTAGCCCCCTACATCAATCCATTTATCTCTACATCCACAACCCCTTTTTATTCCATTTTTGCATATGGTGTCAGGTTGTTACTTCAATAGTGGCAATCATCTTGAGCCAATATTTGCAGACAAAAGAGAGAGAGAGAGAGAGACAATAAGAAGGAGAAGAAAAAGACATTCATTGTGTAAGCCACAGTGTCGCCCTCACTTACCTATCCAGGGGCAACACCGCCTTCTTGAAGCACTTGGGCAAGTCATCACTGTACAGCTTGGGGAATCACTGAATTCCATTGGTATTTTGTCTGAATACTCTTCAGAGTTCCAAAAAAGCTCCATAAGTACCAACAATCAAAATGTTATTAGAAAAAAAAATCAAAATGTCATTAATGTAAGGAGCATTTTGATTAAGTACTTGGTCCCTGATTTAATGTATTAGTAATATTGCTGGCTTTCTTAAACAGATTGATTATGTAGGGCATACCATATTTTCAGTACTTCTTAGATAACAGATGTTCTTTTCAAAATGCGGCAGTTTTAAAATATCAGGAACAGATGTAATTTGAAAGTTATAGCTATTAGCATGAGTAGGAAATTATTTATATGCATTTAATGATGTTCATGACACTGTAAAATAATTGGCATGGGTAGTGATCATAGAGACAAAAATAACATTTTTCATTATAAATTACTTTCATGCTTTTTCATTACAAACATCTAGGCACAACATGAGCATGCAAACCACAAGTTAATGTTCCTTTAATTAATGGCGTTAGAAAATCCTACACTTCAACCGCATGGTACTGTAAAGAAAGGAGCATTACTTTTTTGGAAAGCAATGACTCATTTATTTTTAAAAACACAGAGAAGATATTCTTCATGTATTGCAGCATATTAACTGTAGGAATGCAGAAAAGAACAAAGGAAAATCTTCTCACAGGATTAGCAGATCATTAAGTATAGAAGAAGTATTACTTGAGGCTGTTACTTGAAATACAAGAACAAAGTGCAAACATAAAAATAAAATGGTTGCATTTAGTAAAAAGTTACTATTACATAAAAGGAACTAAAAAGAGCTGCAGAAGACTGAGATAAAAGTGTTTATTTCCATCTGCACCAGTCTGATTTTCATGAAAATCAAAGTAATTGCAATTCATTTCTGGGCAGCCAAATTAATAACATAGCTTACTGATGTAAAATGGGAGGAATATGTGTGTGTGTGTGTGTGTGTGTGTGTGTGTGTGTGTGTGTGTGTGTGTGTGTGTGTGTGTGTGTGTGTCTGTGTATATGACTGGAGAGAGAGAGAGAGAGAGAGACACAGAGGCAATGATTCATAGATTTGCATAGTGTACGGTGTGCACATACACTGGGATCAACCATATGCAGATTGAAGCAAACTAGTATCAAAAATGCCCTAGGCACATGGTGTGTCACAGAGCAATGAGCAACATGCATAATAGAAGATATATTCAACTAAGTGCATATTAGTATTCAAATGAAATGAGTTAGTAAAATGTAGTTGTGGTAACAAATAGGTTCATAGTTATATACTCGGCTAACAAACACCAGGGTCTTTATAAGGCTAGGTGTGCAATCCAACTCAGTTGTGTCCCTATGTATGGAGGTTCATAGTTATATACTAGGTTAACATCCAACAAGGCCTTTATAAGTCATACATCTCGAAAGTGGAAGTTTACTTAAAGAGTGCTGTAGTGATATTCATATATATGCAGAGTGAATATATTTGCAATTTATTGTTGCATATTGAGGAAATTGCACACTCTTTGTGCCAGATGAAAAGGTCAAAGTATGTATATAAACCACTAATAAAAACAAAGGGAAAACATATATAAAGCACAACAGAAAACCAGGAAATGTTTAATATCTTGTCAAGTGCCTTGGTTATATGCCTTTTTAGACTTAAAACCATTGATTCTATTAATATTACTGTTATACATTAGCATTTCTTCTCATCTTTTTTTAGTCTGTCTCCATTTTTTATTGCTTTCTTTTTACTGCTGCCTGCTGTCCAAATAGCCCATTTTTCCCCCATCAGTTTGGTGAGGGTATGATTTTTGTCTTATTTCAGCCTATATCCTCACACACTCTTAGCTGAGCACAAAGTAGGGGGAATTGCAATGGGCCAACCATGACATAACATCACTCTCTTCAACACAGAGTGTTTCCTTCGGAGCACTGCCTCTACTACTAAAGCTTAGAAGGTGGTTCTCTGGTCTCCACAAATAAACTTGCACTTATCTAGTGTGCCCTCAAGGGTTTGCAGCCCTCCCCACGCCACTTAAAAGGTGAGTGAGCCATACCCCATTCATTCTTCCCCCTTCCCTGAGTAAGCTGCATGATTGCCTAGGCTGATAAGGAATACCTAGTTACCTGGGTCTCAGTCATGGCTCTATCCTTCTGCACTGTGGTTCCATACCTGGGTCTCAGTCATGGCTCTATCCTTCTGCACTGTGGTTCCATACCTGGGTCTCAGTCATGGCTCTATCCTTCTGCACTGTGGTTCCATACCTGGGTCTCAGTCATGGCTCTATCCTTCTGCACTGTGGTTCCATACCTGGGTCTCAGTCATGGCTCTATCCTTCTGCACTGTGGTTCCATACCTGGGTCTCAGTCATGGCTCTATCCTTCTGCACTGTGGTTCCATACCTGGGTCTCAGTCATGGCTCTATCCTTCTGCACTGTGGTTCCATACCTGGGTCTCAGTCATGGCTCTATCCTTCTGCACTGTGGTTCCATACCTGGGTCTCAGTCATGGCTCTATCCTTCTGCACTGTGGTTCCATACCTGGGTCTCAGTCATGGTTCTATCCTTCTGCACTGTGGTTCCATACCTGGGTCTCAGTCATGGCTCTATCCTTCTGCACTGTGGTTCCATACCTGGGTCTCAGTCATGGCTCTATCCTTCTGCACTGTGGTTCCATACCTGGGTCTCAGTCATGGCTCTATCCTTCTGCACTGTGGTTCCATACCTGGGTCTCAGTCATGGCTCTATCCTTCTGCACTGTGGTTCCATACCTGGGTCTCAGTCATGGCTCTATCCTTCTGCACTGTGGTTCCATACCTGGGTCTCAGTCATGGCTCTATTATACTGCACTGTGGTTCCATACCTGGGTCTCAGTCATGGCTCTGTCCTTCTGCACTGTGGTTCCAGGTACGTGTGATATTTTGCCATTATTTTCCTCTGTTGCACTCTCCCCATAACTTTAACTCTCATACGTAGCTACCACTTGTATTCACTCACATATCCCGACATTTTCTGTAACTAGCATGATGCATCTGTTGGCAGTATGCCTGTCGTAAGTGCTCAAAATGAGACAGCACATATATGTTTCTGTACTAGATTTGCGACTGACTGTCCATTTGTAGTGATGCTTTTTTTATTGAAAGCTGTACTTTTATCTCAATTATGATGTGAAACTTTTCTCCTGAGCATTCTCTGTAAATTGCTGGATGCTAGTTATATTTAAGGTTATTGCTGGTAATACAAGGTATTATATTTTAACAGAAGTAGTTATTTAGCAAATTGTTTTGTTTATTTCCATTTGAGTCACCATGCCATGTTCAACTATAAGTCAATGAATCATATATACGTAATAGTTGTCTCATGACAATGCATATTATAGACCATATCAATTATGATTGCCGTGGTAGTAAAGAAAATCTGATGTACAATGGCATGGAGAAAATAATCAAGAAAGTAAACCATGGTAATATAGAAAGACAAAGCTATCTCAACTAATGATTTTTAAAAAATCTATTAGCATGGTGATTAGCTTTGCTTGCTCAATGAATGCTCGAGTCTCCAGTTTGGTTCTCAGTTTTGGTGCCTTCCTTGGGAAATCTGTGCATTCTTCATGTGCATATATGTGTTTTTATCAGGTGCTTGGATTTTCTGCCCACTGCCAGTGATATACTGCAGGTGAATTGGAAATCCTCAATTTACTAGTGTATGTGCGCATGTGTAGGTGTGTGTGTCCATGTGCATTTCTAATGGACTGGTGCCTCTTCTTCGACCAGTCTCTTGGCTTTGCACCTGAGTGTAAGGATAATGCTCTAACTCCCAGCAGCAATTATTAGGATTAAGTGGGTTACTGGAGAATAAACAGTACACGTTTTGAATTTGTATTATGGGCGGCCACAGTGGTGCAGCGGTTAGCATTGCTGCCTCACAGCAAGAGATTCTCCAGTTTGATTCTTGGCTGGGGTGCCTTCTGTGCGGACTCTGCATGTCCTCCCTGTGGTCGCGTGGGTTTCCTCCAGGTGCTCCGGTTTCCTCAGACATCCCAAAGACATGCTGTAGATGTACTGGACACTCTAAATTGGCCCTAGGTGTGAGTGCGTACATGTGTGTGCCTTCTGTGGAATGTTGGGTGCCGGACTGGCAACTCAACACTGTAAAACTCCACTGCCAATAATGAGCGGACAGGTGATCCGCTGTGGTGACCCCTAACCAGGAAAAGCCAGAAGAAGAGGAATGTTTTACAGTAATGTTTAAGAAAATGTTGATGGATTTATTTATGTTTAAGAAAATGTTGATGGATCCAGTTATTTTATTTTATTTAATTATTTAACATTTGTTAACTGGAAAAGTCTGATTTGGAACAAAGCCAATTTTCAGCAGAACCCCAGGGAGAAATGCTCCAGATGCATGTCTTTGTAGACATATTGTGAACATTACTCATATAATGTTCTTGAATTGTGTGAGGTGCAACTGTAAAAATCAATAATAAAAAAAAAAAACACAAACCACCACAATTCTTCAAGTTTAAGGCTCACATAAAGTAAACAAGCAAACAATTCCAATTACACAAGTGAACCAAAATGGCAGACTGCTTCAGTTCTTCACATCTCCTTATTCACAAAGGTTTATAATATCTTTGTAAAAAACAATGTTCCAATAATTTTCAGTGGAGTGGAGTGGAGCAGCTCCCGATTTGTGGGTGCTCTTAAGGGTTCTTTAGACTATGAGTATTTTCTGTAATTAATTTCATAGGTGTCTATGCATTGTTAGGTTAGGGGTTATTGGTTCATTTATGCTTGATCAACTACTTTGTGTTGAGATTTTCAAGATTTCATCCTTGGAAGGATTAACTGCAGTAAGTCTAAAGTTTGCATTGCTGTTATGGACATACCCCCATCTCTGTGATGATATGATAATGTTCATATTGCATCTCTCTCTTGCATGAACAGTTACACTTTATTATTTTACCAGTGTTTGAGGAGATCTGTCATATGGGGTGTCTGGTAAATACATCTAATATTAAGTTAATATTATTTAAACCATTGCAATGAAATTAAACATTTCCTAACTGGACCTACATGGCATCTATGTTTTCAAAAGAAAATTATCTTAGAATCTGCTGTATAATGTGGAAACTGATATCAGTGTCATTCATGAAAACCTTATCTGTGATATATAGTTTGACAAAAAAAAATGGACCCCATATATTTTCACATTCTGTAGTTCATCTAAAAGGTGTGGCTTTACCAAACATGCAATTATCATAGGTGGTGACTTGAATCTGTCTTTAGGCTCTACTTTAGAAAAACAATGAACTATTGTGCTGAGGCACAAGAAGATATAGGTTTAGTAAAGACATAATTCAGGCCAATGATTTATTTTATTATTTATTTACTATACACCCAGGAGGCAGACATTTTACTTTCTTTTCATTCTCATAAAACATGGTAAAACACAGTTGAGACATTGCCTCAAATTATTTGCTTTTTTCTTAAAATCACAGTAGTACAACAGCACTGAGTTAAGATATATTTCATACCAGTCCTTAATTTAAAATGTAATGCTTACCTCAACTGTATTTTATAGACAGTGAATCAATGGCTATGATCCAAATGGGTCTATATTAACATACAGAATGGTAAAAATGTCAAATGCTTACATGAGCAAAAATGTAGGAAAACAAACTTGATATTGTGGGGGGCTGCACCCTCCACACCCCCCACTAAATATATATTCCAACTCCGAGGTCACACTACAGTGAGGAAAGGGCAAATATTCCAATCCTCACTGTACCGCGACCCCAAAAAAACAAGTTCGTTCTCCTGTGTTTTCACTCATCTGAGCATTCGACATTTGTGGTAATACAGACCCAGTCCAAATAACTAGAGTTTGATTAGTGGTTCAGGTGCTTGAAGAATCAGGTAGGGCAGAGTAGGAGTGAGCAGTCTCTGTCAGTTTATCCACCCAGGGATGTAGGACGTGACTCTAGTCTTTTGTTTTGAACACATCTAGTGGGAACACTTGAAATTATACCTGCAGGGGTATGACCTATTGAGCACACATTATGACTCTACAAATGCCCTGACTGTAGCTCACTGTGGAAGTTTGGAGACAGAGAGTATAGAGCTCCAACAGAAAGTGTAGACTGGTCTGCCGGATGTAGCAGCTGTGCAACTACCTATTGCCCAGTTTTTATGAAAGAAGGAATGACATGTCTGACTAGACATGTCATGCTAAAAGAAATGTGTCATAAGACTCTTTCTCAACCTGGAAATGCCTGATCAAAAGCCAATTGAACTAATAAGATGACTGTGTAAAGACAGAGGAGTCATCAGGCAGGTCCAGTGCATGAGAAAAAATGGTTTCCAAAATTGACAGGAGGAAATAAAATAGTGTTCAAAACGCCCATGGGTATGGTTGAATAGGAAATTAATCTTAAGTATTTTGCCGGGCAAAGAGGTTACTAATCAAGTTAAGTAATCAATATAGTTCTTGTTAACATGGTAACAATATTCAAAACTATCACATTATATAAGATTTGCTGCTTTCTTATGCGATTTATGTGGACTACTGATCAGTAAAATCTTACACAAAAATGTAATAAAAATGGTTTGCATTGAAAATTAAAGTTCTAAACTGGGCAAAGTTTCAACATGATTATAACCTGGAAAAATAAATAATGCATGGTGATAAACAACAGAGGTAAATGCAACTTCAAGCACTTCAATGTTATCATTATTTGAAACAAGAGTGCTAGTAAAATAATCTAAACAGGCTCTAACAACATTTCCACAGTTAAGGAAAGCTGTATTATTTCAATGCCAACATAAAACATCCTTAATGTTTTTATTGTACTTAAGAAGAAATGTATGTATCTAGATATATAAAGTCTGTAAATATCAATTAGACTCCATCTAAGATGTATCTAAATATAATTATGAATGGTTTATCACAGAATTAGATTCTGATTTTTTTTTTTATTGGAGTACTTTGAACTGGAGATTTTGTTTCTTAAATAAGGAAATGCTTCTGGAAATCATAGAAATGATAGAGCATTTTAGAAAATTACTATCTGTTGTGGAAAGATGTCCTACACAATATGGCTTCCATCCTTCCCATAGTACTAGCACTACCCTTCTAATATATATAGATACTGTCAAAAAAGCTACAGATAATGTCAAACTAGTTTCTTCATTATTTCTAGAATTGGCTAAAGCCTTTGACACAGTTGTCACAGCAAACTTCTACTTCAAATGTCCTCACTAGGTGTTTCTCTCAGCCAACCCTTCTGTGGTTCAAAAGCTACCTGTCGAATATGTATCAGTCAGTAAAATGGTACTCTCTGCTCTCTCCTTACCTCCCAGTCACCACCGGTGCACCAAAAGACTCTATCCTTGATCCCCTCATCTTTAACATTTTCACCAACACCCTCCATACTTCCACACAACAAGCCACCCTAATACAATGACAGATGATTCCACTCTCAGTTGCACATCTGACAAAATGGTACACCCCCAAACATTATTCAGGAAGCTTTAACAGCTACTGAAACATGGCTTCATAACTCACAACTCATGCTCAACCCACAATAGACCAAACTACAGCTTTTTTCTCAAATCTCTCACAAAAAAAAAAAAAAAAAAAAAAAATTAAAATCCTCTCTCTTGATAAGGCAACCATTAACGTTATTTCTCATAGCAAACTATTAGGGGTAATAGTGAATGACAATTGTACATTCGACCTGCATATATAACATTGCATAAGAAAACTCATAAAAAACTAGGGTTGCTTTACAGAGCCAAAAGCTTTCACACTGACACAACTAAAACTACACTTCAAACTACTTATCTCCTCCCCAGTCTTCTTTATGATGCTCCCATCCTTCCTAATATCCAGGCTTCACAAAAATTAAAACTTGAACAATGCTGTAACAAAGTTGTTAAATTTGCAGCACATACCCCTTTCAGAATCCATCACTGTACAGCACTGAAAAGCCTAAATTGATTAGAACTGCCACATCAACTAATATATATATATATATATATATATATATATATATATATATATATATATATATATATATACACACACACAATTTCTGACTATATATAAAATTATTCAGCATCCATCTGCCTGTCCAGTACTAAAAAACATTCTACACAACTATGTTCCCTGTCGGTCATTGCGATCCAGTAATCAAAACTTCTGTCTGTCTACAAACCTACCAGATCAGCAGGGCATTGTCTGTACTTGTACATGGTTGCCAAGGCTTGGAACTCTTTACCTGTATCCATCAGATCTATACCTTCCCTTCCACCTTTCAAACCACTCTGAAAGACTTCCTAGCTAAAATCTTGCTCTGTTCTTGCTCAAAATCAGGATAAGCTATCTCTCTAAATATGAACAAGTACCTTTTCTTTCTTATACCTCCTTACTGTCCCTTCATCACTTACTTCTTTACTGATATTCTTTTCCTTGACTTTCTCTCTAAATATACTGTAAGCCTAAAACAAAAGAGGATGAACCAAACCACAGCAGGCAGCAGATAAAAAAGAATTTCATTTAATGGTAAGCGCTTTTGCAGCACATCAAGCTGCTTCATCAGACACACAAGAAATGCAAGGCCTTACTTTTAAACAAAAAACAACCAATAAAGTCATATGTTCAATTACATGGAGTGTGTGCCTGAAGAAGCGTGATGTGCTGCGAAAGCACTTACCAATAAACAGAATTCTTTTTTATCTGCTGCCTGCTGTGGTTTGGTTCATCCTCTTTTGTTTTTGGTTTATTCTTGTTGAGTTGTTGGTTTTACCAATTATCCACACCGCATTCTTGTTCTTCTGCATACCATAGGCCTGTTTTCCCTCACTTCATATTGAAATTCCTATTTGTGTTAGACTAACTTACCTTTAAGTTCTCTACAAACTGTCTAAAATTTCACTAACTATTAAATTCTTGTCATATACCTTGTATCGATTCGGAACCAATGTTTTTATATTATGTCTAATTTGTTATAATTATTTAGACTGCAGATATTTTTGTTTTATTTTTGATGACTGTAAAATGATTGCTGTTAAAATATTTTATAATAATTTGGAGCTTTTCTCCTTGGGCTTCCGCTGAAAATGGACTTCTACCCAGTCAGACTTTCCAAGTAATCAAATGTCAATAAATAAATAAATAAATAAATAAATAAATAAAAATATTCAAACTGAATTGACCTAATTATCCTTAAAGCTGTATTACTGCATTAAGTACAACAGTGTAAATGACAAATATTTGAATCAAAACTGTATTTATTCCAAAACAATGCAGAACTTCACTGATAATAAAATAACTGAAATCCTGGTTCACAATTCAATCTTAAGATAAAAATAATTTAAATGGTATTAGGCAGAAGGTTGCATTTAATTGCCAGTCATGCCATATTTATGATTTATTCAGGATAAACTGGGTTATGACAGATCCAGCATAACAATATTATGCTGAAGCAATGTTACATTATATGATTTTATTTTATATTATAATTAATATAGTAGTAGACTAAATTGGTACTTTTTTACAATGCGTTTCAGTAAGACAATTGGCTATGTTCACATAACTTTTCAATTCAGAATGTTATAATTTCTCATGTCAAGTAGCATTGCACAAGATATTAAAATCAGGCTAAGAATCTAATTAGAAAGATACCTGAACTTTTGGCTCTCCTTGAGCACATTCATATACCAGTGTTTAGCACCTAACATTCCCTCAGACTCTTGGGTAACTGTAAGGTAAAATCTGCATTTGTAAGAAATATACTTGCCTTACTCAAATTTATTTATCTACATTTGTTTACTGGGATAGTGCAACTGAGCATTGCCCTTTTTCAGTGGAGGCCCGTGGAGAAAATCATCCATAACCCTAACTTGGAGCTCATTGTGATCCAAATAACCATTAACAAATCCTATTACTTCATCGCTAGCGGCAGACCCAATCAATGTCTCCAAAGATTGTGAAAATTGCCTTAACACCATTTTCAATAGTAATCTCCTTTGGTTAACTGTAGTTAGTGCCAGCGTTTTTAATCTAGGTACTAACCTCAATATTTCAGACTGTTAATATAATACTTCTATTATATTTCCAAAACTTCTTTTATCAAACTCTTACTTTCAGAAGCCAAAGCCAAAATGATGGATGTGCTATTCAGTCTCTGTTATTGGAGTTTCATTAGTGAGAACCATGTTTACTTGAGACTCAGACTGAATATATATCTGGTTGTACTTTTAGTTTCAGACCACATAGCAATGCTTTATTAATTACTAGGAAGTTGTGTGCCTATGACTGACCCCGGGATTCATGAATCTCGGCGCAAGGCCGGTGTAAGGCTTGCGCCGGCAGTGCAGTGTATAATCGGCGTAGTAGCGCCATATGCATAGTAATGAGTGCGCGCCGCAACCACAGACACGTGCAGAGGGCACGTGAGCGAGCCGAAGTAGGATGCGGACGTAGGCGTGGCCAAGCCGGCAGGCGATGAGCAACCTAAAGTGCTGACTTCCACAGGCCGCCTGCAATAGTAACTGCACCAGCCAGGGTCCGTGGATAATGAAACGTACGCAGAGTATGCAACATAGTACCCGTCCACACAAAATGGAGAACCAAACATTAACCCACGAAGTCCAAATTGTACCAGTCCAAGGAACAAAGGATACGCATCATACCGTGTACGTCACGCAATGCACTGTCAGTGGGCATACCCAGTGAAGGTGTACCGCAGCATGTCAGCGCGCCGCACCTACACAGAACTAGCCACATGGGCATGGTCACCAGCAGTAGTGAGAGTACACAGCCGGGTAGCCGTGTCGATATAACAACAAGAAGGAAACCAGATACCCTAAACACAGACAAACATGTGCATAGCAACATGTACTACACCCAGCAACGTGCCCGTCGCATACACATAGGACGGCGTATGCCTAAGCGAAATATCCAGAAGCAGAACCCATGCATGCAAATGTAATACACAACAGCCTCGTCATAGCATGTAACACGCACGCATGTACGACCGTGCACCCAACCCAGCCAGCAGTCTTGCGCAGCTGCACACCTACACACAACGGGTATAGTTGAAATGTAGTAAGAAGTATTGTCCTAGGCAGTGCCACGCGGGCAGATATGTACCCCACATGTTAACATCCCACCTCAGGTACAGATATCCAAATGGCTGCATGTGAATGTGTCGGCAGAATGTGTACATCCCGCATGTGGTATGGACCTGTCGAAACCCCATAGGCGTGCACACACCACGGTGCCCATAACTGTACACATCTGGACAAGGCAGTATGTTCAGCCACCGTACTGATGATTAGCTATGCAGACATGTCAAACACAACACATACAGCGGAACATCTGCCCACCAAGCAGGATGCCCCAACAGGGTGCCACATGCACAGAAGGTGAAGGTGGGACATCACACGTTGAGAATAGCGTTGCCGGATGGCCAAACACCCACGCCCAACGCAAAGGATGAAATAACATGTATATGCCTGGATGAATGGGTATGTCATAGCATGGGAATAGGCCAAGCTATCCAACATAATAGCCATGCATACCAGATACAAACTGCCAGTAACACGCAGTAGTAATGCAGGAAGGCATACACGATTGTGGGAATAGCACAGGACATCAGGCATGTGCCAAGTGTTGACGCATGACACAAATGTCCAGGATGGGGCTCCCTGCAAAGAGGAACATGTGCCAACCCCACCCCCCACAGATGTACCAGCAGTGGAAACACATCCCAAACACACACCAACACTAACGTCCATCCCACGACAGCAACGGAGGCAGGTCAAAGACCACCATGACGCGTGCACAAACAGAGACACGTGTAACCGTTGCCCTAACAACCCCCCACAGGCCAACGAATGATAGTATGGACATATGCATGTAATGCTGCGAAGGATGTGTGGTAGTCCTCAGTATCACAGAGGTAGGTACACAGATACACTGTAATCAACCGTGACGTATGTGCACTGTACACAGCATACCTGCATGTAATACACAGTTCAATCATGTGCCACAGAAATATACACATACGAATGAGGATAGGGGATAGACAAGTGTGAATGGGACAAACTATGAACATAGGTTCATAGGTCCATAGGTACATAGTAGGCTATCTGCCCAAGGGCAGCTACAACCCTAGCCCATAGCTATGTTGCCTTTGCCAACCCTCCAGTCCAAAGATAACAATGCCGATTATACTGCTGTACCTCTGTCAAGCAGTGACAATGAAGTAATCCCTGGGGTATAGCTACAATCCCCCATCCATTGGTCAAGATCCCCCTCGAACAAGGCCAGCGAGGCGCTCTGCCTCACATGTACTGGGATGTTGTTCCACAGCATAGTGAGTGTCTGGGTGATGAATCTGTCCCTCCAACACATTCCATTAATGACCGTGTCAAGGTTCACGTCACCCGCCCCTGTGGTTCTGAGGGATGTAGATCCATTAGGTGAAGCATAGTCATCAAATATGGTTCAACATGGCCTTGTATGTCAGGCACAGGTCACCACTGAGCAAGTGGTATGTGACTGAATGGAGCAGGAGTCCTGTCAGTCAGGCAGCATAACACAAATTCCTGACACCCTGCATCCGTCTGACGATGAACCTATGGGGCCTTCCCAGCTGCTGCAGGTGTCAGGTCAGATATCCCCCGAATGGGGCAATGTACTCAATCATAGGTCTAAGGAGTGATGAGTACAAGGAGACGATGACCTCCCCCGATCTAGATGTGAATCCCTGCACTATCAGGTGTGCAATGTAGAA
This sequence comes from Protopterus annectens, assembly GCF_019279795.1. Lineage (NCBI taxonomy): Eukaryota > Metazoa > Chordata > Ceratodontiformes > Protopteridae > Protopterus > Protopterus annectens. Next base: position 56,668,427 of record NC_056730.1, on the reverse strand, counting down.
GGTCTGCCTAACTACGTAAGCAACGTGTGTGTCGAACGAATGGTGACTGACAACCTGGGTCCCCAGATCCCTGGTAACTCCCTCTGTGCTCAGTGGATTGCCACCTATATGGCAGCAAGGGGTAACCATGTTCTTCCCGAAGGGTATGACAATGCATTTCCCAGAATTTAGCTGTAGGCCATGTCCCTGGCACCAGATATCCATATCTGTGAGGCCCTTCTGAAGGATATCTGTGTCAGATGTCCATCCCACTATGGCACCCAGTTCGCAGTCATCTGCAAACATTGTCAGCCATAACCCCCCTGTGATTGCTTGTACTTTGGAAATGTAGATGCAGAAAAAGAGTGGACCCAGGACTGAGCCCCGTGGGACACCGCCTGTGACCGGCTGTGAGTCTGACACAGTGCCAGCAACTATGACCATGTGGGTTGTGTCACCTAGCCAGTTTGCAACCCATCCTGCGATGTATGGGTCACATCCAAGCCGATGGGTTTATCAATGATACCTGAGGGGGATATTGTGTTGAAGGCCTTTGCCAGGTCGAGGTAGGCTGTATGGACTGCCCGACCCTCATCAATGGCCTCGGTGACTGTTCCTAAAACATCAACCAAGTTTTAAACGCATGATCTGCCTTTGACCAAGCCAAACTGGGTTGGATGCAAAGCATGCAAGTCCCCTATATCGTCATCTATGAGTTCCATTATGATCCTTCCCCATGGCTCTGCAGATAAGGCTTGTCAAGCTAATGGGACAGTAATTACCAGGGTCAGTGGAGGCACTGCCCCTGTGAAGTGGGACTACAGTCGCCGTGCGCCACAACTTGGGTACATTACCTGAGGTGAGGCTAAGATGAAACAGCCGTCCTAACTGTGGGTCTAATCCCTCAATGAGTTCATGGAGTACACAGCCGGGACACCAACTGGTCCCATGGATGCTGTCTTCACTGCCTTGGGGAGAGCATGTCCCACCTGTGCGTTACAGAAGTGTCGGGGGCCACAATCCTCTGGTACAGACACCTCTCCATGTGGGGGGGGGAGGTGGGGGGAGATGTTTGCACCGAACCTGTCAGCCAGTATATCGGCAATGTGTGTATGTTCAGTAAACGTCACATCATCCTGAACCCAGTACGAGCATATCTGGGAGTGTCCTCCCAGGTGTCCAACATAGCTAAAGAAGGCCGTATGATTGTCCGTCAAGTCCTTGGTGATATATCTGTCGGATGTGCCCTGGATGATGTCATGACAGCTTGTAGTTCTTCACATATAATGAGCAAGGGTGTCATACCTTACAAGGATTCTGCTCTGTTTTGTAGTAGCTACCTCCTTTCGTTGTAGAGCTTGTGTATGGCTGGGGTACACCAGACTGGATGCTTGGCATTGGTACAAAGACTCACAGTTGTGTAAGGGATTGCCTGATCCATGCAGTCCTGTAGGTGCTGGTAGAAGGCATATGTAAGTGATTCAGTGGCTTGAGTAATGTTTACCACTGGCTCAGGGGCCTTAAAGGAGACCACACTAGTGTTTAGAAGTGTGAAGTCGGCTTTTGAGAAAGCCATATGTATGGTAACCGGCACCACCCACAGCATCGTATGCCAATAGCAGAAGCTATTGTCCAAATAACATATTATCAGTTTGATTATGAAATTATTCATTATTATTTATTCAGTTATTTGTTTTAGCTACTTACACTCGGAAATGCCCGGTAAGACCGGGCGAAAGTGCTCGTGATCTACTTGTTTTGGTGGTGTTATCTTGACAATAAAGTGGCGATTCTTTCCTATTGGGATTTCTGAGGATGATTTAAAGCAGTTGCTAACCTGCATCTTTGGAGGTACACCATTTGGTTTCAGTTCTGAATAACCTGGTTTTCGTAGCATTACATAATACGGGTAGTCAAACAGACATCCGTGACTGGGGAACATACAGCAGCAGTCAAACCCACTGGCCAGATGGACACAGTCCAACAAGTTCTACACTTTACATATGCACATTGGTGTCCATTGTAGGACCCCAAAAATTGATCTGTACGCTATATCATCCAGCTGCTACCGTTCCACCCAGAAGAAGCGACAGCCGTGACTACGGCACAGCTAGACATATGCACCACCAGCGTGTTTAAGGTTGATGACAAGTGTCCATGAAATGCAGGACATATGAACAGAAATCCCCAGATTGTCGAGTCCATAGAAGTGCGTCCACATCCCAGTCCTGCACACATGAAGGATGTGTAATGGGTACCGTCGAGGGTTGCAGCCATGGGATCCTGGGTATGCAGAAATGTGGCTCTGTGTTGTTTGGCAGAAAATCCGTTGTCCCGCCCCGTGGGAGGGATGTGGGTATAGCACATGCCTTACTCCCCACTAATAATGCAAAGCATCCACCGGATAATGCTAAATGCAGGTGTGAAATGTGTACAGCCCTATACCAGTGTCCAGTAGGCAATTCCCATGGATGGACAAGCGTACGACCAAGATGGCACCCATAACTGCAAAGCTGGTGGAATTACACAGCTGCAGTCAGGCATAACACAGGAAATACAGATAGGGACTACAGTAGACACTCCCCATACAAGGTTAGACCGCCGTGCGAATACCGGCGTACACAGCACTCAATCTGCCAGCACCAAAATGGGGATCACTCGCTGCCATACTGCGGAACAAATGGGCGACCTGTGGAACACATACTAATGGCACACCAACAACGTCAACTAGGAAGGTCAGTCAAAACCACCGGCCAGATGGACACAGTCCAACAAGTTCTACACTTTACACATGCACATTGGTGTCCATTGTAGGACCCAAAAATTGATTACTATGGAATATCATACAGCTGTTATCCGTTCTACCAGAAGAAGTGACAGCCGTGACTATGGCACAGCTAGACATATGCACCACCAGCGTGTTTAAGGTTGATGACATGTGTCCATGAAATGCAGGACATATGGACAGAAATCCCCAGAGTCCCGAGTCCATAGAAGTGCGTCCACATCCCAGTCCCGCACACATGAAGGATGTGTAATGGGTACCGTCGAGGGTTGCAGCCATGGGATCCTGGGTATGCAGAAATGGGGCTCGGTGTTGTTTGGCAGATAATCCGTTGTCCCGCCCCGTGGGAGGGATGTGGGTGTAGCACATGCCTTACTCACCACAGATAATGCAAAGCATCCACCGAATAATGCTAAATGCAGGTGTGGTATGTGTATACAGATAGGGACTACAGTAGACACACCCCATACAAAGTCAGACCGCCGTGCAAATACCGGCGTACACAGCACCCACTCTGCCAGCAAGAAAATGGGGATCACACGCTACCATACTGCAGAACAAATGTGTGACCTGTGGAACACATATTAATGGCACACCAACAACGTCAACTAGGAAGGTCATAGGATGGTTAAACTATGGCGTTCCCAATTATAAAGAACCATCCTTCAATGAATTAGTAGGATCTACATGTTTTGGTGGTGTTAGTTATGACAATACAGTGGCGGATATTTCCCATTGGGGCCTCTGAGGTTTATTTAAACCAGTTGCTAACCTGCATCATCGGATTTACACCATGTGGGTTCATTTCAGAAAAAAATGGTTTTCGTAGCACTACATAATATGTGTAGTCAAACAGTCATCCGTGATTGGGGAACATACAGCAGCAGTCAAACCCACTGGCCAGATGGACACAGTCCAACAAGTTCTACACTTTACATATGCAAATCGGTGTCCATTGTAGGACCCCAAAAATTGATCCGTACGCCACATCTACCAGCTGCGATCGAGCGACCTAGAAGGAGTGAACAGCCGTGACTACGGCACAGCTAGACATATGCACGACCAGCATGTTTAAGGTTGATGACAAGTGTCCATGAAATTCAGGACATATGAACAGAAATCCCCAGATTGTCGAGTCCATAGAAGTGCATCCACATCCCAGTCCCGCACACATGAAGGATGTGTAATGGGTACCGTTGAGGGTTGCAGCCATGGGATCCTGGGTATGCAGAAATGGGGCTCTGTGTTGTTTGGCAGATAATCCGTTGTCCCGCCCCGTGGGAGGGATGTGGGTATAGCACATGCCTTACTCCCCACTAATAATGCAAATCATCCACCGGAGAATGCTAAATGCAGCTGTGAAATGTGTACAGCCCTATATCAGTGTCCAGTAGGCAATTCCCATGGATGGACAAACATACGACCAAGATGGCACCCATAACTGCAAAGCTGGTGGAATTACACAGCTGCAGTAAGGCATAACACAGGAAATACAGATAGGGACTACAGTAGACACTCCCCATACAAAGTCAGACCGCCGTGCGCATACCGGCGTACACAGCACTCAATCTGCCAGCAAGAAAATGGGGATCACTCGCGTCCATACTGCGGAACAAATGGGCGACCTGCGGAACACATACTAATGGCACACCAACAACGTCAACTAGGAAGGTCATAGGATCTGTAAACTATGGCGTCCCCACTTATAAAGAACATCCTTCAATGAATTAATAGGATCTACATGTTTTGGTGGTGTTAATCTGACAAGACAGTGGCGGATATTTCCTATTGAGACTACTGAGGATTAGTTAAAGCAGTTGCTAACCTGCATCATTACATTAACACCATTTGGGTTCATTTTAGAATAACCTGGTTGTCATAGCACTACATAACATGGGTAGTCAAACAGACATCCGCGATTGGGGAACATACAGCAGCAGTCAAAACCACTGGCCAGATGGACACAGTCCAACAAGGTCTACACTTTACATATGCACATTGGTGTCCATTGTAGGACCCAAAAATTGATCCTTACAGAATACCATTCAGCTGCTACTGTACTACCAGAAGAAGCGATAGCCGTGACTATGGCACAGCTAGACATATGCACCACCAGCGTGTTTAAGGTTGATGACAAGTGTCCATGAAATGCAGGACATATGAACAGAAATCCCCAGATTGACGAGTCCATAGAGATGCGTCCACATCCCATTCCCGCACACCTGAAGGATGTGTAATGGGTACCGCTGAGGGTTGCAGCCATGGGATCGTGGGTATGCAGAAATGGGGCTCGGTGTTGATTGGCAGATAATCCGTTGTCCCGCCCCGTGGGAGGGATGTGGGTATAGCACATGCCTTACTTCCCACTAATAATGCAAATCATCCACCGGAGAATGCTAAATGCAGCTGTGAAATGTGTACAGCCCTATACCAGTGTCCAGTAGGCAATTCCCATGGGTGGACAAACGTATGACCAAGATGGCACCCATAACTGCACACCTGGTGGAATTACACAGCTGCAGTAAGGTATAACACAGGAAATACAGATAGGGACTACAGTACACACTCCCCATACAAAGTCAGACCGCCGCGTAATACCGCGCATACACAGCACTCAATCTGCCAGCAAGAAAATGGGGATCACTCGCTTCCATACTGCGGAACAAATGGGCGACCTGTGGAACACATAACTAATGGCACACCAACAACGTCTACTAGGAAGGTCATAGGATGTTTAAACTTTGGCGTTCCCACTTATAAAGAACATCCTTCAATGAATTAATAGGATCTACATGTTTTGGTTGTGTTATTTTGACAATACAGAGGCGGAAATTTCCTAATGGGACATCTGAGCATTAGTTAAAGCATTTGCTAGCATGCATCATTGGATTTACACCATTTGGGTTCAGTTTAGAAAAACCCGGTTTACGTAGCACTACATAATATGGGTAGTCAAACAGACATCCGTGATTGGGGAACATACAGCAGCAGTCAAACCCACTGGCCAGATGGACACAGTCCAACAAGTTCTACACTTTACATATGCACATTGGTGTCCATTGTAGGACCCCAAAAATTTATCCGTACGCAATGTCAACCGGCTGCGATCGAGAGACGCAGAAGAACTGACAGCCGTGACTACGGCACAGCTAGACATATGCACCACCAGCGTGTTCAAGGTTGATGACAAGTGTCCATGAAATGCAGGACATATGAACAGAAATCCCCAGATTGTCGAGTCCATAGACGTGCGCCCACATCCCATTCCCGCACACATGAAGGATGTGTAATGGGTACCGTCGAGGGTTGCAGCCATGGGATCCTGGGTATGCAGAAATGGGGCTCGGTGTTGTTTCGCAGATAATCCGTTGTCCCGCCCCATGGGAGGGATGTGGGAGTAGCACATGCCTTACTCCCCACTAATAATGCAAAGCATCCACCGGATAATGCTAAATGCAGGTGTGAAATGTGTACAGCCCTATACCAGTATCCAGTAGGCAATTCCCATGGATGGACAAGCGTACGACCAAGATGGCACCCATAACTGCAAACCTGGTGGAATTACACAGCTGCAGTAAGGCATAACACAGGAAATACAGATAGGGACTACAGTACACACTCCCCATACAAAGCCAGACAGCCATGCGAATACCGGCGTACACAGCACTCTATCTGCCAGCACCAAAACGGGGATCACTCGCTGCCATACTGCAGAACAAATGGGCGACCTGCGGAACACATACTAATGGCACACCAACAACGTCAACTAGGAAGGTCATAGGATGGTTAAACTATGGCGTTCCCACCTATAAAGAGCATCCTTCAATGAATTAATAGGATCTACATGTTATGGTGGTGTTATTTTGACAATACAGTGGCGGATATTTCCTATTGTGACTTCTGAGGATTATGTAAAGCAGTTGCTAACCTGCATCTTTGGATGTACACCATTTGGAGTCAGGTTTGAAAAACCTGGATGTCGTAGCACTTCATAATATGGGTAGTCAAACAGACATCCGTGATTGGGGAACATACAGCAGCAGTCAAAACCACTGGCCAGAAGGACACAGTCCAACAAGTTCTCCACTTTACATATGCACATTGGTGTCCATTGTAGGACCCCAAAAATTTAACCCTATGCAATAGCTACGAGATGCGAGCGAGCGACGCTGAAGGAGTAACAGCCGTGACTACGGCACAGCTAGACATATGCACCACCAGCGTGTTTAAGGTTGATGACAAGTGTCCATGAAATGCAGGACATATGAGCAGAAATCCCCAGATGGTCGAGTCCATAGAAGTGCGTCCACATCCCAGTCCCGCACACATGAAGGATGTGTAATGGGTACCGTCGAGGGCTGCAGCCATGGGATCGTGGGTATGCAGAAATGGGGCTCGGTGTTGTTTGGCAGATAATCCGTTGTCCCGCCCCGTGGGAGGGATGTGGGTATAGCACATGCCTTACTCCTCACCAATAATGCAAATCATCCACCGGAGAATGCTAAATGCAGCTGTGAAATGAGTACAGCCCTGTACCTGTGGCCAGTAGGCAATTCCCATGGATGGACAAACGTACGAGCAAGATGGCACCCATAACTGCAAACCTGGTGGAATTACACAGCTGCAGTAAGGCATAACACAGGAAATACAGATAGGGACTACAGTACACACTCCTCATACAAAGTCAGACCGCCGCGTAATACCGTACACAGCACTCAATCTGCCAGCAAGAAAATGGGGATCACTTGCTTCCATACTGCGGAACAAATGGGTGACCTGCGGAACACATACTAATGGCACACCAACAACGTCAACTAGGAAGGTCATAGGATCTTTAAACTATGGCGTTCCCACTTATAAAGAACATCCTTCAATGAATTAATAGGATCTACATGTTTTGGTTGTGTTATTTTGACAATACAGTGGCGGAAATTTCCTAATGGGACATCTGAGGATTAGTTAAAGCATTTGTTAGCCTGCATCATTGGATTTACACCATTTGGGTTCAGTTTAGAAAAACCTGGTTAATGTAGCACTACATAATATGGGTAGTCAAACAGACATCCACAATTGGGGAACATACAGCAGCAGTCAAACCCACTGGCCAGATGGACACAGTCCAACAAGTTCTACACTTTACATATGCACATTGGTGTCCATTGTAGGACCCCAAAAATTCATCCGTACGCAATGTCAACCAGCTGTAATCGAGAGACCCAGAAGAACTGACAGCCGTGACTACAGCACAGCCAGACATATGCACCACCAGCGTGTTCAAGGTTGATGACAAGTGTCCATGAAATGCAGGACATATGAACAGAAATCCCCAGATTGTAGAGTCCATAGAAGTGCGTCCACATCCCTTTCCCGCACACATGAAGGATGTGTAATGCGTACCATCGAGGGTTGCAGCTATGATATCCTGGGTATGCAGAAATGGGGCTCGGTGTTGTTTGGCAGATAATCCATTGTCCCGCCCCGTGGGAGGGATGTGGAAGTAGCACATGCCTTACTCCCCACTAATAATGCAAAGCATCCACCGGATAATGCTAAATGCAGGTGTGAAATGTGTACTGCCCTATACCAGTGTCCAGTAGGCAATTCCCATGGATGGACAAGCGTACGACCAAGATGGCACCCATAACTGCAAACCTGGTGGAATCACACAGCTGCAGTGAGGCATAACACAGGAAATACAGATAGGGACTACAGTAGACACTCCCCATACAAAGTCAGACCGCCGTGCGAATACCGGCGTACACAGCACTCAATCTGCCAGCACCAAAATGGGGATCACTCGCTTCCATATCGCGGAACAAATGGGTGACCTGTGGAACACATACCAATGGCACAATAACAACTTCAGCTAGGAAGGTCATAGGATGGTCAAACTATGGTGTTCCAACTTATAAAGAACATCCTTCAGTGAATTAATAGGATTAATGTCAATTGACCATGGAATACACCTAATCAACTTCAAAGAACCGCTGGCACCTTATGGCACACAATCCAAAACACACATAGGTAGATGAAACAGTCAACGTAGACATTGTCCAGGACAGGTCACAAATGGTATACAAAGGTTCCTTCATAGACATGTAAGCGCTTTCACCCGTAGGCTCCGTCAGACTTACACATAACATAAAAGCATCCATGCTTTAAATATCCCCCTTACACTTTCATTGGTTAATTTCTCAGCAAACAATGAACATGTAACCACAGCATATAAAGCACAGACGCAATGTTAACTACACACACATATATTAACATCTCCAAAAACATCCTATTAACACATGTATTATATGATATTGTACTATGCCTAATACTCATCAATCAAAGATCTAACAATATATATAGAAGATATGCATATCATATCAATGTAATACAGTGGTAAACAACTGAAAGAGTGGACTAATGTGTGTTAACTGTATATCTGTACCTAAACTACATTCCTGTTACGGGGGTTTAAGCCACCTGCTTCTCAAAAGAGGCTTCATCAGTGTTTCATCAGTCAGCCCTGGTGTTTGGTCAACCCTCCACCTAATAATCCATCTAAATCCGCATTCTAAAGCATAGTTGATAAGGTCCCCCCTCTGGTATTATAACCTAGCCTTCGTAAAACACTGAATGTAGACGTATGCCTTGTGATGTGCTCATAGCTGGCCGTAGGCATACACCAATCCTGCGGCTGCCTAGGGCGCCGCACTAGTAGGGCCACCTGTCTAGTAGGTATGTCATGTAGGTATACCAGGATGGGGGCACCATGAGTTGTGGTGGTGGGCGCCATGGAGCCCTATAGCCTAGGGCAGTGGTCGATCTAAGGCCACTGCCATAGGAGGGGTAGTACGGTCTGCAGGTATGTGCAGAAGTGCACATGAAACAGCGGTCCACAAGGATTACCCATAGTGGCGACACCTGCACAGATGGCTATAGCGGGACACACACACGACCATGCATAGAGCACAGTTAGACATACACACACCATAAATAGGCAATTACACACAAGGTTTATGGCGTGTACGGGTACAGTGTCAGTACAGCAAGGATAGCTGTCTGCCACGATATCCAGCAGATGTCTCTAGGGTGTTCTGGAATACGGACGTTGCATGGACAATGAGTGGATATGCATCGTACCACAGTTCTATGTGTCAGCCGTGCAAATATGCGATACATGGGACAGACAGCTGTCCATGCAAGAGCAGCTATGGGCACAACATAGGTATGTAGATATACAACGACAGAGATACAGATGGACACATGTGGCAAGCCCGTGAGTGTAACGTACACAGCACCACCCCACCACACCATAGCAGGTTGCACGTGGAGAACACGCTACGGAGGTCGCCAACCACAGCAGGCACACAGGCAGTCCACGAGCTGTGTCTCACCATCCACAAACACAGGGATGGCGGCAGGATATGAGTGTTCTGCGGAAACTCTAAAGCCATACCCTATGAACCCATGCAGCTGGGAGCATAGACACACACACATGTGGCAGGCATGGTGATTGACCACACCCCCACATACCCAACCGCACAACAGTATGACACAGGTATGGAACGCGCTACGTGGACCACCGAACACAGCACCGTCAGAGGCACATGTCCAGGTGGGTTACAACATCCATAAAGGAATAGCCGCCGATAGCCAAGGTATGTGTTGCCAAGCATCTAAAATAACTACACTCTACTAGGGAAGCTGTGAACACACACACCCCACACACACACGGGGAAGGGCCGGGAGTCGAACCTATGCCTACCTACATATACTCACTACAGCATGATGCATTTACAGAACGCGCTACCGAGATTACTGAGCACAGTGCTGTCAGAGGCATACGTCTAGGTGGGTGACATCACCCATAAGGGAATAGCTGACAATAGCCAAGGTATGTGTTGCGAAGCATCTAAAAGCATGTTCATCTGCAGAGGCAGCTGGAAACACACACACAGGGAAGGGCCGGGAGTCGAACCTACGCCTACCTACATGAACTCACTACAGCATGATGCATTTACAGAATGCGCTACCAAGATTACTGAGCACAGTGCTGTCAGAGGCATACTTCTAGGCGGGTGACATCACCCGTAAGGGAATAGCTGACAATATCCAAGGTATGTGTTGCGAAGCGTCTAAAAGCATGTTCATCTGCAGAGGCAGTTGGAAACACACACACGCACACACACAGGGAAGGGCCGGGAATTGAACCTACGCCTACCTACATGAACTCACTACAGCATGATGCTTTTACAGAACACGCTACCGAGATTACTGAGCGCAGTGCTGTCAGAGGCATACTTCTAGGCGGGTGACATCACCCGTAAGGGAATAGCTGACAATAGCCAAGGTATGTGTTGCGGCGCCTAAAGCATGTTCATCTGCAGAGGCAGCTGGAAACACACACACACACAGGGAAGGGCCGGGAGTCGAACCTACGCCTACCTACATGAACTCACTACAGCATGATGCATTTACAGAATGCGCTACCGAGATTACTGAGCACAGCGCTGTCAGAGGCATACTTCTAGGCGGGTGACATCACCCGTAAGGGAATAGCTGACAATAGCCAAGGTATGTGTTGAGAAGCGTCTAAAAGCATGTTCATCTGCAGAGGCAGCTGGAAACACACACACACACACACAGGGAAGGGCCGGGAGTCGAACCTACGCCTACCTACATGAACTCACTACAGCATGATGCATTTACAGAATGCGCTACCGAGATTACTGAGCACAGCGCTGTCAGAGGCATACTTCTAGGCGGGTGACATCACCCGTAAGGGAATAGCTGACAATAGCCAAGGTATGTGTTGCGAAGCGTCTAAAAGCATGTTCATCAGAGGCAGCTGGAAACACACACACACGCACACACAGGGAAGGGCCGGGAGTCGAACCTATGCATACCTACATGAACTCACTACAGCATGATGCATTTACAGAATGCGCTACCAAGATTACTGAGCACAGCGCTGTCAGAGGCATACTTCTAGGCGGGTGACATCATCCGTAAGGGAATAGCTGACAATAGCCAAGGTATGTGTTGCGAAGCATCTAAAAGCATGTTCATCTGCAGAGGCAGCTGGAAACACACACACACACACACACACACACACACACACACACACACACACACACAGGGAAGGGCCGGGAGTCGAACCTACGCCTACCTACATGAACTCACTACAGCATGATGCATTTACAGAACGCGCTACCGAGATTAGTGAGCACAGCACTGTCAGGAGACATACCCCTAGGTGGGTGGTATCATCTGCAGAGGCAAGGCAGCCGATAGGGAATGAAGACAGAGTGCGCAGTCACACAGCCTGTTACCATCCCAAGGTGGCTGTACAGTAACACGGTAGTGCTGCAGTCGGGAATACCAACTAACTACGGAGCAGTACATCACGACATGAATACGGGGTGCACCACATACAGTATACCCTATGAGAGGCATCCGGCGTGCAGGATGTAGGCAGCCATTGTGGCATAACAGCCACATATGAGTCACCTGGATGGTCACCATGGCTATGCAGGATGTCATTGGCCATGGCTACATGCCTAGTAGCAGACATCGGTGCCGACTGTAGTGTGTACCCCCGAATGGTGTACTGGCCATGCCTCTCACCTAGCGGTTGCGAAGGGGAGACAGACATGCTCACGGGGTATCAACGCAGATGGCCGTGGTGTGCACTGTACTGTGTGTCCATCTATACAGCTGCTTACTGGGCATGCTCAGACACTTAGAATCGGCACAGTGCAGACATGCATACACATGGGGCGACGGCATGGGAGGCAGAATGTGGACCATCGTGTGTGTCCACCCACACAACAGCAACCCGGCCATGCCACAGACGTGGCAGTTGCGAAGGGGAAACAGGCATGCACACGGGGTATCAATGCAGACGGGCGTGGTGTGCACTGTACTGTGTGTCCATCTACACAGCTGCTTACTGGGCATGCTCAGACACTTAGAATCGGCACAGTGCAGACATGCATACACATGGGGCGACGGCATGGGAGGCAGAATGTGGACCGTCGTGTGTGTCCACCCACACAACAGCAACCTGGCCATGCCACAGACGTGGCAGTTGTGAAGGGGAAACAGGCATGCACACGGGGTATCAATGCAGACGGGCGCGGTGTGCACTGTACTGTGTGTCCATCTACACAGCTGCTTACTGGGCATGCTCAGACACTTAGAATCGACACAGTGCAGACATGCATACACATGGGGCGACAGCATGGGAGGCAGAATGTGGACCGTCGTGTGTGTCCACCCACACAACAGCAACCCGGCCATGCTCACACACGTAGTATGTGCTACGCGCAGTCCGGCATGCAGATGGAGTGCACACACCGCAAGTCACGGCCAGGTAAACCCATACACACACACAGGGTGGACACACATGCCGTCACACGTACACACACAGATGACAGCACAGGCGTCACGGGTGCAGGCTGAACATGTACACACCGTAGTGAACACTGTAGCTGCTATGCCAGCACCATGTCATCGGTGCAGCAGTATGCCTCACGGTCCAGCAACTGCATGTGACATATGTCCAGAAGACTATGTGGCGGTGTACGTCCGTCGTGCAGAGTACACATGTACTATCAATGATCCCACAGGTGTGATGTAGTCCACCCATACCGGTATACACAGACAGGTGTGCTCCACACATACCACGGGCCTGACACAGATATGACACATGACTGCAGCTATACCACAGTGAAACAATGTCCGGATATGTCACATATGTGATTTCCTGGCTGTGTGCATGGACTGCACGCAGGACACATACGAAGCCTGTGATGTACCACATGCATAACACAGGCGTACGTGGTAATACACACACGAAGGGAAGGCGGACACATGTCTGTGGTATGCACCCCCTACAGGGTGCAGCGGTGTTCACTGGGACACATACCCTTGTACAGTTTGCCTGTGACAGCTGTGATACCATACCACAGTCCATGTTCCATGTATGTTGACACACATGTCACAACATAGCAATGCATACACACATGGCAACAGGGGATACATGTGACACGTGTACTGTGCACGGTGCAGCCGTGCAGGAGCGGTGTCCAGTGTCCATAACACAGTTGCAACCCCCTACCACATGCATACCCATCATGGGGGCCGTCATATGGTGGCATAGTAACAGCACGCATGGCAGTCTGTGTGTACACCATGTGTTTAAACACCTGTCCACATGCATGTGTGCAGGTGCTGGTCACAGGTGTGTCACACACCATCCTACCCTGCCATTGCATACAGTCTGCTATGTCGCCTTTACATGACAGCGCTGCCATGATGCATACCCATCGGCCATGCGTGATCGACCATATGTCACATTGCCACTGTAACCCCTACCACCTTCCAAGTGCAGATATTGGCAAAGCTGCCAGATACAGTGGTAGTACGCAGGATGCACCACATACCGCTGCACGCCTGCACAAATTCCATGTAGCGGGTGTGGCATTCCTAGCACCAACATGTGTGCAGGAATGTGTGCCCATGTATGCCACAGATCGGGGGGACTATGTGCCACGTGCCACACATCACTGTACACCATGGTAGAGATCTGTACCTACCTTAGTGTGGGGTGCATCGATGTGGATGGTGTAGTACATGCAACACGTCATCCCTCCGTGTAGACATGTGTGGCCACCACCATGTCAGTGTGTCAACATGTGTATATGTCTGCTGCCTGTTGAGAGGGTGTATGCAGATATAGTGTTGTGACTGGACACTGACCACACAGGGTGACCAACCCGTGCTGGTGCTGCATTGTACAGCCCTGTCATTGCCATACCTGTGAGCCTTACTGGCCACCTGTGCAAGACCACCCCCTGTGACATGGCGCGTCGGTGCATTGTCTTGTGAGGGTGCTGACCACACAGACAGGTGTCCCCATCTGCACACAATGGTGTGTGTGCCATAGAGGTGTACGCACCGCGAATGCGGGCATATTCCTGTACCGGTACAGCATCCAACTGTCGAACACCGTGCACCACAGCTGACAGGTGACACCTGCGGTCAGTAGCCAGCACACTGTGTACGACACCTGCAGAATGTCACCATACCTGTACTGTGTCATGCCATGTATGTGATGTCTCTGTCCACCGTAGCCTGTGGCACCGACCACAGGCGTCAGGTGCAGTATATGTGTGGACATGTGCGTCATGTACCGTGTAAGCAACGTTACACTGTATCCGGCTCCGTGCTCCGCAGGTTTATGTGTATGACCTCTCTTCTTTTAATCCCGACTGTCTGTTCTCTATATCACAAAAGCTCTGCACCTGCTCCCATAGTATTCCTACATAGGTAAAGTACATGTATACTAAATTGAGTACTACACTGGCCTAGAATCCCCTTGTGTACCCACTTCCCTATAGGTGCCTTCTGACCCGGTTACACAGCAAATGCATTCACATTCTCTGGCATGTCGAAGGGTCAATTGCTAGCGACCTCTCCTGTTCAGATGGTGAATCTGGGCGTCCTGGCCACTGTTACAGGTGCCTCATGGACAAGGACAAGCCGCACCTCCCCCAATGAACATAATACATGTGACAGACGCAACTATATAGCCAGACAGGGGGCTGTGCTCTCTCAAACCATGACCGGCAAGACCAAGCGGGAGGGGAAGGACACCATGCACACCACATACCCAGTGTCACATGTGACTATCGCAAATGCTAATCAAACACATGAACACACTAAGACATACCTGGAGGCACTGTTAAGACATGTCATGAACCTAACGTGCCCTCTGAAGCAGACACACAAGCAACTGCCTCCACAAGACATAGGACATGCAACACATAGTTCTCAACGTCAGTGTGCTAAACTGTCAGAGCCCCAAAGGCAACACACACACTGGCAGACACACCTGTAATGGGTGACGCCACTGTCAGACACACCGACGTCCCGCCCACCAGACTGAACAAGGGAATGATCACAGTAGGCTGCCTGCCGGGCGCTGGAATACGCCACATAACACACGCACTCAGGTCACTCCGCAGCATGTACAGGTATGCCGCTGTCATTGCCCATGCTGGTGTCAACGACTGGAGACATACCACCCTGGGATATATTAAAGGAGACATAGAGGGCCACTCCGATTGTGTAGCCCAGGCCGGCATGTCCCTGACCCTGGGCAGTATCCCACCCTCATCAAATATGATGCCACTATACTGGCTCAAAGTGGTCACCCTTGATAATGTGCCTGGTTACCGGTGTCAGTCTGAGGGGATCCAGATTCCTCATACCTGGGATGACATGCTTGGCACGCCACACCCCTTCGCAAGGTATGGCTCACACCTGTCGCCCCTGGTCTTCAAGGGTTTGGCTAAGGCACCTGCCACCCCCACAGTGCCCACTGCAGGCAAGGCTGGAATGATAAACCTACCACCCTACACTACAAACCTGGAGAACACACAGGGTAATACTGCCCAGTGCCAGTGGTCTACGCCCTAGCTGCACACCCTCAAATGCCCTCCTCAGTATGGAGGACATCGATGTCAGTGCTGGGACTGAAACATTGATCAGGGCTGCTGAGAGCACCCCAGCACTATCGGGTCATACCCCATATCATGCGTTCAGGACCATAACCCGGACCTAACACAGAAGGAGGGGGAGTCTCCATTTCCATGAAGGATACACACACCTCCAGGTTGGCAGAGATGCACGTAGCAGTGGGGAATATCCAGGTGCAATTAACCGTGGGTAGGACTGCCCTAGAGTTTGTTGCATGCTACAGACCAGCCTCCCAAACCCAGGATACCTGCACAGCCTTCCTGAAGACACTGGTGAGTGTGAATGCTCTCACAACACCGTCATATTGGGTGACATCAGCCACCCATACATAGACCGGGAACATTACCCAGGACACAACACCCTACACCAAAGGTCCCAGGTGTTCATACACCTGAATGCTGTGGAACAACCATGCACCATACCCACAAGGTGGGGATGTATACTAGTTCTGATCATCACACATGGGGATGATATGCTCCACACAGGATGTACATCCCTCAATGGTGATGTCAGACCATATAGTGAACCCACTGGAGATCCGCATCCTGCACCCAACACTGGCATGGGCGACCACAGTGATGACCTCTCCACAGCGAACCACACACGTCATACGACCGGTGTGGTACCCTACAAGGCCTCCATGCCAGTGGTAAACACAGGCCACACTGCTGAAACCCTTACAAATGCCTTCTATGAGCACCCCCAGGAATGTCTGCACCAAGCGATCCTGATAACATCAGGACCTTGTCCACCGACGGCAGGCACATGGTCTGGTGGACCCCAGCCATTGACAAACCGTACAACAAGAGTTGAGAGCTAATACATGACAGAGCAATATCAGTACCAGGGAAGGCATCACTGATTAATACCGGCGTTAACATACGATCACTCATACAATCATCCAAGGCCACCTGTGGGAGTGGTACTGCAAAGGACACATAAGACAACCATAGGGCCTTCCTTAGCTATGGTAGGAACATGGGTGGGAGCGCACAGTCATGCCCGGAATTACTCCAGAATGGTACAATGATCACTGAACCCACAGACATTGTCAACAAACCAGCGGACATGTTCCATGCATACATCTACCCCCCAAGAGGGACGATCCATCCCACCAGAGTCTAGCCTCCCAAACATCCCGTATGCCCAGGAGAGAGCTGATATCTGTTAAGCAGTGAACACAGCATCAATGGGACCAGATGGTGTCCCTGGCAGTGTGCTACACAACCTCATTGAGGCCCTCACCCCGCACATAAGGCCGCTGTTTCATCTTAGGCTTACTACGGGCTACGTCCCCGATGGATGGCATATGGCAACTGTGGTCCCACTACACCAGGGTAGTGCTCTTATGGACTGTAGACATCCCTGCCCTATCAGCTTGACAAGCCTTGTCTGCAAAGCTGTGGGGAGGTCCATACTGGAGCCCATAAATAAAGACATTGGTGTACAGCCAATACCGGAACATACCCACATCGACTTAGTCAAGGGCAGATCCTGCCTCCCAGACCTGCTCAACCTGTCTGGAGGAGTCACTAAGGCCATTGATGGGGGTACGTCGGTTTGCACAGACTACCATGGCCTGGCGGGAGCGTTTAAACCACACTCCACGTGGGCATCATGGAAAGGCTCACCAGCGTACATGTGGAGAAATATGTCACACGATGGTTTGCCAACTGGATGGAGGTCACACCACACAGGGTTTGTGTTCCTGGTGCCATGTCAGACTCCAAGCTGGTCCCGAGTGGTGGCCCACAGGGCTCAGTCCTGGGCCCCCTCCTGTTTGGCATTCAACTTTCCAATGTGCATGCAAACATAGGGGGATTGTGGCAGACAAGGTATGCAGATGACTGCACACCGGCCACCATACTCAACACCCCATCAGACACGGACATCCACCTGGGGTCTCATAGAAATGGATAACTTGTGCCAGAGCCATGGCCTGATGCTACATGCCAGGGAAGGTGTAGACCTACCCTTTGGGAAAGACATGTTCACCCCGACTTACCATATAGGTGGTAATCCATTAAACATGGTGGACGTGATCAGGGACATGGGTACCAAACCTGTCGGTAACCTCTGTCGACAGTCACATTGCCAATGTGGTTGGGAAGACATTCCACTGTGGCCACCTGGTCATGAAGGGATTCACATCCACATCAGGGGAGGTCATTGTACCCCTGTACTCTTCACACATCAGACCAATGATTGCGTACAACGCCACATCTGGAATGTACCTAACCTGACACCTGCAGCACTCGGAAGGACCTCAAACGTTCCACAACACAGGGATAAAGGTGCTGAGACATGTGTCACACGCTGCCCGACCGAGGGGACTCCGGCTGTATACCTTCTCAGCCCGTCTGCTCTGAGGTGATCTGTGCCTGACATACACGGCCATGTCCAACCTGGGTGACATGGACATGTTCCACCTCCTAGGCTCCAAGCAAACACGGGCACAGAAGCAACTGACAGAAACCTCAACACGGACATAAATAGGACATGCTGGGGGGACAGGGTCATCGCCCAGACACCGCCTACAACATGGAAAGGATTCCCAGCCCATGTGAAGCAGAGCCTCTGACTGACTTTGTCCAAGAGTAATCCTGACGTGTGGATGTGTGATCATAGGTATGCGCCAGGCATCATCTCTGTGTCACTGCTGGACAGTACCTATGCACCTATGTACCTATGTAGGGGTCCATGCAGGTTGCGGGTACCTGTGGTATGCTGATATTGCCAGATGTGCCTGTGGGTAACCCACAGCTACACGTGGGGGACTGATAACAGTGCTCCCAGTAGGCACATGCAAGTACACCATATTTGGCATACAGGTTAACAGAACCAACATGGTGCTACACATGTAACCGCCACGCATACCGTGTACACAGATCAATGTATGCTGCACCTGCACTACATGGTATGTCTGCTGCATGATGTCAGTACACAACCCACGTCACATACGCACCTGTCACCTGTCATACACAACCACTGCAACATACACATCATGCACTATGCGGACACAGGTATCACATACACCTCTCACTATCTTGTCCACCCTGTGCATCAGAATATGTTTGCATAACCGTGCACCGATGGTGTGGATCATGGTGCTGCGGCAGAGGCTTCATCATATGCACAGGGTGATATGTGTGCCAGGGGCATAGGCTGTACCAATGGATGACATCATGTGTGTGTGTAAGGGCCGGTGCATTTACTGGGCATGACTGTGCAGAAAGCATGTGGATGTGGTGAAGGCCTACAGTTGTGTCTGCTGTATGTGGGTATGTGTGTACACAGTTCAGCCATCTGTGATGCCTACACGGGGTATACTTGGCAGCCCCAGACTGTACAGTGCAGGTTGTACGGCTCACTGTGTCCGCCTGCGGCCACGTGACCCGTGCCTGCCTGGGGTCGCACGGGCACTACCGGGTGGAGGTATGGAGTGGCCACTCTCCAATGACACATGTCCGCTGGAACCATGTCCATGCTGGGACCGGCCAGGGCCACGTCCACGTGGCCTGCTGTGTCCTGGTGTGGTTGGTGTAGCACCAGCTGCACTGCTGCTGCTACCAGCACTGTGTGAGTGGGCATGAGAGGTGGCACGCACACGTTGACCTGCACTAGGTGGTGTTGCTGGCCTACGGCCACATGTCCTACGCCTCACCCCTACCAGGTGTTCCAGCACAGACAGCTCACGCTCGCGGATTGACATGCCTCGGTCGAGGATTCCAACCATCTCACATAATCTCCTATCCAGAACATCGGCAAGCTGCTGTTGAGCATTCGCCAATGACTGGATGTTCTCATTTAAGGAATGGATTGTGGTCCTCTGCAGCCTCTGCCCTTCTTGGTTCTGCCGTTTGGCACGTGCCTGTGCCGCCATTACAGTCTGAAACATGCGTCTGGTGATACCAGCTGCTGCACCCTGTACGGCAGGTGCATGTCTACCAGAGCTCCTCCTACGAGCAGCACCAGCCACATGCCTGTGTGGCACATCACCAGTTATTACACTGGCAACATGGTGTGTACCCACACCTTCTGTAGCCACCAGACATTCCTGCTCAGTGCCAACAGACGCTGACTGTCCTTCCTCTATGGGCAACGGTGATGTGGTATGTCTCGGCATCTGAACCGTGTGCGGAGATGAAGGGGACATAGGTGGGATGTTAAACAATGGCACAGCTTCTGCCCGTGATGACCCTACCTGTGCCTCATGCATATGGTCATCACCGCTAGTATCTGTGGGGACACTAGCATCAGATGGACCGCAGGAAGGGAACGCACCTACAGCACCTGTGAATACAAAGACATACTGTAAGATACATTACACACACGCAGACACACACGCAGACACACACACACACACACACACACGCAGACACACACACAGACACACACACACACACACACACATGCGGAGACACACACACGCTGACACACACACGCAGACACACACACATGCAGACACATCATGCATGTGATATTGCAGATGGCATGCAGCATTCCCACACCACAGCTCAGTGAATGCAGGCCAGACATTAATAGTGGTAGTATGCATACTGCCTTGGGGTGCACACTACATCAAGCAGGTGTCATTTCAGTAGGCTTGCAGTACACACATTCATGGTAGTTTGCATGCATCACCGTGATACACCGTGTGGCCACAGGCGGGTTAACAGTACACATGGCTGGCATCACTTTGTCATGTACACCGCCAACATGTGCGATAACATGTGGACATGTGACAATGGTGTCCCACCACATGCACCACATCAAACTAGACATCACAGTGCAGTGTTATGTGTGCAGGCTACAGATAGAATGCATGTATAACA
>NC_056730.1:56642448-56646789 GCF_019279795.1 Protopterus annectens | reverse complement strand
AAAAAAATTTTGGGGCTTGGGGACTTAAATTAAAAAAAAAAACCCAGAAAACAGGAAAACTGGAAATTTAAAAAATTTTTAAAAAATTCAAAAAATTGGTTTTAGTTAAAGAAATTTTTTTTTCACAAAAAAGTAATTAAATTTAAAAAAAGGGAACAAAATTTACGCCTTTTTCAAAGATTTTTGGTAAACAAAAACTACCAGGGGATGGGACATACTAGACATTGTTTGTGTTCCCAAAGAAATTACTGTAACTTCAAGTCAAGTTTTACCACCATTGATGTGCAGTGATCATGGGGATATAAAGTTTAATTTGTTGCTAGATAATTCTGCCAAACTGAATTCTAAGACAATGCACCGAAGGTTAATTACAGATTATATGGAAGCAAAACAGTGACTGCATAAAACTAACTGGAGTGAGGTGTTCAGTGGAAAAACTGCAGATGAAATGTGGAAAGTTTTGAAAGAGAAATTGTCTGAGTGCAAAAAATTAAAAAAAAATGTTTAACATCAGGATCTAGGCATACAATATCAGGGGGATATAGTTCCATAAGAACAAGGTATCTGATTAAGGTGAGAAATAAAAAAATATAAAAAATGGAAGAGAGGTCGAACTACAACTTTGAAAACTTGAAATAAACAGATTAAGCGTAGTATGAGACAAGATCAATAAAAAATTGAAGAAAATTTATATAAAGATATTGAGCATAATAGAAAACATTTTTATAGACACATAAGATGAGGAAGGAGTAAAGACACACAAATTGATAAACTGTGTGCAGATTCTAAAATTTATTCTCAGACAAAACAGATTATAGATATATTTAGAAAATCGTATGCAAAACAGTTTGGCTCCACAACTAGGGTGATAAGGTGTCTGAGTAACATCCAGTTAACTCCAGATACTAGAATCAAACTAGATTATACTGAAAAAGAACTGTGCAAAATGGATCCACACAAAGCACAGGGAGGAGACAGAATTAGTAACAGTGACCTGAGAACACTTCAGTAAGAACTTACAGTACTATTATATTTATTATTCACTGGGTCATATAAATATGGGGAGATTCCTCAAGATTGGAGACGTGCGCTTATTAAGCCTGTCTTTAAGGGAAAGTTGAGTAGGACAATCCCAGAGTCATACAGACCCTTAAGTCTACTTTCATGTTGCAGAAAAATAATGAGGAAGGTAATGTTGGATAAGTTATTGTCAGAACTGGATAGGTTGGGACTTGAAACCATACATCAGCATGCATATGTTGAAACTAGATCTATTACCACCTGTAACATGATGTCCTATAACAATATAATAACAGCCATGAATGCAAAATTGTGCTGTGATGTGATTTATTTAGATTTAACTTCAGCATTTTACAGGGTCATACACAAAACACTGATCAATAAATTAGTACAACTAGGTATTGATGTACTCTTGATAAGATGGATAGCTGCATGACTTACAAATAGGACATGGCAAGTATCATACAGCAACTGGACAGATGAAGTCCTCGGTTACAGTCAGGGTATCCCACAGGGCTCCATCCTAGACCCTTACTTGTTTAGATTGTATCTTTCAGGCCTACATTTTTCATCTAAGGTGTTTTGCAGTCCATATGCAGATGACCTGAAATTGGGTAAACTGATTACATGTGTTACAGATAAGGCATATTTGTAAAATAACTTGACTCAATTGACCATTTGGGCACATGAGAATAATATGCTGATAAATACATAAAAAACTAAGCATATGAGATTTGGGGGGCATAAATTGAAAAGTGAATATTTAATACAGTACACAGTGATTGAAACTGTAGACTAATTTAAGGACCTGGGTATATGGGTAGATTCAGCTATGAGTTTTTCTAATCATGTCAACCAATTGGTTAATGATAGTTATAGAACTATAGGTTGTATAAAAAGATTTATAAAGTCTAGGAAATCAAAAATAATGAAGTCATTTTTGTTAGTTGCATTAGACCCAAACTTGAGTATGGGATAACATGGAAATCCTATAAGAAAACAAGCATGAGTAAACTCGAAAGAGTACAGCAGAAATACACCAAGGGCATCCATGGATGTGAAAATTTAAGTTATTACGAAAGGCTAAAATATCTGAACTTGTACAGTGTCTCTTATAGATATCTAAGAGGAGATCTAATTCAGGCATATAGGGCATTTAGAGACAGCTACCTCTGGGAATGTTTGGGGTTATTAAAAAGTACTAGATAACCATCTGACAACCTATGCAGAAGATTCTATAGGAAAGAGAAGTGTACTAATTGGTTCTCTGACAGAGTAACCAATCCATGGAACAGACTACCTAATTAAATTAAAGTAAGTATTAGTTTAGATATTTTTAAGAACAGCCTGGACACTTATTATGGGAACAAGTATTTTGGTATATTAGAAAGCTAAAAGGTCACTAATGCCAGTGCTTAAAATATTTGTATGTATGTATATAAAAAGATGTGAATAAACATATAAAATATAAATAAGTGGGTCATTCATAGATGGAGTATGAGGTAAATGGAAAGGAAATAGGGCAAGGGATGAAAGATCAGGTGAAAGATAATGTTATAGAGCACAATATAGAAATGGGACAAGACAAATGGGAAAATTAAGATTTATTTATGTATTTATATATTTACTTATTTAATATTTGTTGACTAGGATAGTCCGACTGAGCTAGTGCCCTTTTCCAGCAGAGACCCAGGGAGATCAGCTCCACCAAACAAAATATATAGGATACTCACAGTACAAAATATGCAAGAAAATGTGAACATTACAGGTTAAACTAGGAAACAGAAAGTAACATGAAAGTATATAATACATAGTATAAATTATGCTAGAAATATATAATGGTAAGAATTAAGAAAGAATGATGCACACCAAAAGATAAAAAAGATTTGTATAGTATGGACTGTGTGGCATGATAGGATAAATGAGACAAAATCTAAAAGTTAATGAATATTATCAGAGGTTTTGAAAAATATGATTTAGGTTGCGGAAAAAAGTGTATGTGTGTATATATATATATATATATATATATATATATACACACACACACACACATACACAAATATATATATATATATATATATATATATACACACACACACACACACACACACACACACACACACACACACACACACACACACACACATATATATATATATATATATATATATATACACACACACACACACACACACACACACACATATATATACATATATATATATATATATATATATATACACACACACACACACACACACACACACACACACACACACACACACACATATATATATATATACACACACACACACACACACACACACACACACACACACACACACACACACACACACACACACACACACACACATGACACTAAGGATAATCACAAGGCTTTCTTTAGTTATGTTAGGAACCTGGGTGGGAATTCCCAGATATTCTCAGAATTAGTCCAAAATGACAAAAAATGCACCGAGCCCACTGACATTGCCAACATCCTAGCTGACAGGTTCAGTGCAAACTTCTCCCCCCTCTCCGCACCAAAAGGGCAAATATCTATCCCAACAGAGTGCTGCCCCCCTGACATCTCAGATGCTCAGGTAAGAGCCGCCCTCTCCAAAGCAAAAAACACAGCATCAATGGGACCATATGGTGTCCCGGGATGCGTCCTACATGAACTCCAAGAAGAGCTAAACCCAAACATAAAACTACTATTCAATCTTAGCCTTACTACAGGATATGTACCCAAAGAGTGGTGTACAGCAACAGTGGTCCCTCTCCACAAAGGTGGTGCCTCAACGGATCCTGGAAACTATCGCCCCATAAGTCTGACTAGCTTGGTCTGCAAAGCTATGGAAAGGATCATCATGGAACTCATAAATAAAGATATTGGGGACCTACAGACACTGGATCCTACCCAGTTTGACTTTGTTAAGGGCAGATCCTGCCTCTTAAACCTGGTTGATTTCTTTGAAACAGTCACCAAGGCCATTGACGAGGGGAAGGTGGTCCACACAGCCTACCTGGACCTCGCGAAAAGCCTTCGATACAATACCCCCACTCGGGCATTATAGATAAGCTCACCAGCTTAAATATAAACCCCTATGTCACTAGATGGGTTGCAAACTGGCTCAAGGACAGAACCCACATGGTTAGAATTGCTGGAGCCATGTCAGACTCCAAACCAGTTACAAGTGGCGTCCCACAAGGCTCAGTCCTGGGACCTCTCTTGTTTGGTATATATTTCTCTGCGGTACAGGCCAACACAGAAGGACTTTGGCTGACCAAGTTCACATATGACTGCAAACTGGGCACCAT
>NC_056730.1:56607448-56637448 GCF_019279795.1 Protopterus annectens | reverse complement strand
GTTGGAAGGAAGGGTTTATTTATGAAGGGTTATATAAGAAGGATGAGAAGAAGTAAATAAAAAATTGGAGACCCATCAACAAAGTAACACAGATTATAATTTTTATGGGAATAATACATAGGAGAATGGAAGAAAGCATGAGACCTATTATGGAAAAAAGCATATATGGTACAAAAGGGAAGGTATGTCAAGAACTGTTATTTGTTATGAAAGAAGTTGTGGAAGGTATTACAAGGAAAAAGGAGGATGTGAAACATGATAGGTGATATCAGAAAGGCTTTTGATACTATAGGATATGGTGTTTTGTGGGATTTTATGGAGAAGTATGGAATAAGCAATAGAAATAGGATAGTGTGTGTGTGTGTGTGTGTGTGTGTGTGTGTGTGTGTGTGTGTGTGTGTGTGTGTGTGTGTGTGTGTGTGTATGTGTGTGTGTGTTTGAGCATTTCAAAATAACAGAGTCAGAGTGTCAGTGAATGGTTGGCTGAGTAATGAAATATGCATGAAGTGTGGGAAAAGACTAGGATGTCCCATGGGTGGAATATTGTTTGCATTGCTAATGAATTTGATAGTTAGTGAAGTAGCTTATAAAATGAAATATGCTAGATATGTGATGCAAAAGTATGTGGTGATTCCATTAGTTTTGACATGTACAGATAATATAGTTATAGTCAATAAGAAAAAAATATGTATGGGAGGGTGCTGGTTTATCTGAATGGATTCATAGGTTCCCAGGAGGTTACTAGGCTAGTGCCCCTAGAGCCCTTATATGTCTAGCCATGTTAATCCCAAGTATTCACACTTGTTCTTTTTGGATAATTTGCAGAAAGAATTTATAGACAGAGCAGGTCTGTGATCAACATCAGCTACCCCTGTCCATGAGGGACACAGTTGCCACCCCAGAGGGAAATTCATGGTCTCCCATCCAATTATCTAGGCTGTGTTTAAATAGGGTCAGTGAGGAGCTCTGTTTTTCCTGAATAGGAAGTCTATTCCAGAGAAGCAGCAGGCTCTGGGAGATAAATCTGTCACCAGCATATTCTGCTAAAGTCACAAGCTAGGTTGAGATCCCTAGAGTGAGTGACTCTTGTGCCATTTGACTTGCAGATGTGCAGCATTTCCATTGGAGCAGGGTTGGAGATTGCCCAATAGGCCAGGCACAAGTCACCTCTCAGCAGCCTATAAGATAAAGAGTAAAGTGACAGGGCTTTCAGCTGGTACATGTAAGTCACAGTTTGGACTCACTGCATTTTCTCTCCAGCTGCTGCAGTTGTCTGATGAGGTACATGCAAAAGGGTGCATTATACACTATTAGTGGTCTGGTGAAGGTCGGGTACAGTAGAGATATAACATCTCTTGACCTGGATGATATACCCTTGCTTATGTTGCATGACATAGAAGACTTTCCTAACCATTGTGGAAACATGGTGGCCAAAATTCAGATTGCTATTAACCTGTGTTCCCAAGTCTTGCATCACTGGGTTGGAATTCAGGGGGGTGCTGTAAATATTGTAATTTTCAGGGAATTCCATTTTGCCAAAGGGAATAATAATGCATTTTTTGCATTTAGTTTTAGACAGCTTTGGCACCAATCATTTGTTTGTGTTAACCCTTCTTGTAATATGCTGACATCATTAGGGACTCAGGTTTACAAGCATCAATGAACTTTGTGAGCCAATAGATGCCAAACAACAAGGCGACCAGCGCAGACCATTGTGGTACTTCACTGGTCTACTGGTGGCGGTGGAGTCACCAATATTTTCAGAGTGTGTTGTGTCAATGAGCCAATTGGCTACCAGTCTAAAGTAAGGGTTAATCCCTATTTTGTAGAGTTTTTCAATGATGCCAGAGTGGGAAATTTTGCTGAAAGCCGTGGCAAAGTCAGGATAGGCAGTGTGCACTGTCTTACCTTTGACCATGGCTTTGGTGACATTATCAAAAATGTTCACCAGGTTTAATAAGCATGATCTACCCTTAAAGCCAAAATAGGTTGGGTCTAGCATTTGGAGGTTGCCTATGTCCTTGTTGATAAGGTCCATGATCATTTTTTTCTATGGCCTTACAGATGAGTCTGGTTAAACTTATTGGTCTGTAGTTCCCAGGGTCAGTTGATGGCCCCCTGTTCTCCATTCTGCAGAAACATAGCCAGTTCTCAAGCTATGATTAAAGAGCACACCAAGTGGGTCCTCTTAAAGGAAATGTTTAAAGAAAATGAGAATGACATTGACTAAATATAAAAGTAAGGGTTTGGCTGATGTGGTGAAAAATGGGAGTGTGTATTTGTAAATGATGAAGTGCTTTTACTACAAATAAAATTGTGGAAATGGTGTAGTTATTATGCAGTGTGACAGTAGAATTAAAGAAATAAAAAAAACTAAATGGTTCAGCTAGTCAATTGTGTGTTCATGGGAAGTGGCATATATTTGAAATGTTTATATGATCCCAGAAAAAATATATAAAATAAATTGTGCAGCTGGTATTTTCCGTCATATGGCATTCAAGATTAAACCCAGTGAAAAGAGGTGTGTTATATATGAAGATGATGGGGGGTTGGGGTTACTAAGTATAGTTATTTATTCTGCTTCTTTCAACTTGTACAGAGTATTAAAGTGGGTAAAGGAAGAGTTGGAGAAATTAACAGTGAGAATGCTTAAATATAAGTACAAAAAGTTCTGGGTGATGGTGAAAATGAGAGAAAACAGAAAAAATAATATGTAAATGAAGAAAGTAAAAATTGTCAAAAAAATGGTAAGATGAAAAATAAAAAAATGGTTTTGAAAAAAATATAAAGATGTGGTATATTAATCAGAATAAGCTATTTAAGTAATTAAAGAGAGGAAAATGAAGTGCACCAAGAGAGGAGAGTGTCAGAATTTTCTATGGAGAATATTCCATATAAATAGAAAATTGAAAGAATGTCTTTATTTTGTTGGGAGGAGGGTGCAATGGAGCATACGTTTTTGAAATTTAAGAGTGGTGAAACTCTGGAAAAAGTTATGCACACACATTGGTACTATTTAAATTGTATTCAGTATGAGATATGAATATGGTTCTGATGAAGTTCAAGAACAAGAATAAAGAATATGTGACAAGTAGCTAAGAATTTATTTTATGTAATATGAGTTATTTGGAATGAAGGAAGGAATGAATTAAACATTGTTTAATGGAAAATGGAGTTTGGTATATAAATATATATATATATATATATATATATATATATATATATATATATATATATATATATACATATATATATATATATATATATATATATGCATATATCATATATATATGTTATATATATATGTAATATGTAACTAACATATATATATATATATATATATATATATATATATATATATATATATATATATATATATATATATATATATATATATATATATATATATATATATATATATATATATATATATATATATATATATATATATATACATATATATATATATATATATATATATATATATATATATATATATATATATATATATATATACATATATATATATATATATATATATATATATATATATATATATATATATATATATATATATATATATATATATATATATATATATATATATATATATATATATATATATATATATATATATATATATATATATATGTGTGTGTGTGTGTGTGTGTGTGTGTGTGTGTGTGTGTGTGTGTGTGTGTATATACCTGCAAATATGTACATTTGTTAAATATCCAAATAATGTTTTTCTGTTGTGTTAAATATAGGACCCCTACTCTTTTTAATAAGTGCCATAGGATCTTTTACATTCAGCTGAGCTACCACCAGCTGAAGCAGATGGGGCCATGGTTTAATGTCTCATCTGAATGAAGTGTACAAACCTCCTGACTTTCAATGAACTTGATGAATCACCTCACTCGTACATCACCACAAATGTGGCTGCTTTTAACATGGCCTTCCCAGGCTATTCATCTAGTCAAACAGCCCTATTTGTAATGTGATGAAATGAATAATCATACATTTCATTATTAAGGATAGTGGCAGCTCGCAATCCCTTAACTCACAACAATTTGTCTTTGTGAAGGGCAGGTCCAGTTAGATTTTCTTGGCTGACTTCACAGACACATTGGACAAATGTTAATCAGTACACACTGTGTGCTTAGACCAGGCAAAGACTTTTGATGCTGTCTCATACTCTGACATTATTACTACATTTATCTAGCTAAGTATAAACTGTTAATTAACTTGTTGGATAATAAGTTAGGTTACAGATAGAACCTACTCAGAGATGATTAGTGAGAAACTTTCCTCTAAAGGCTCACCACTATTGTTTTTCTCCCGGACTCTTTTCCGGGACCATTATTCCTGGCATGTATGTCACTAATGTCAATGCTGACACCATGGATCTCTTGCTAGATTCATAGTTGTATACTAGGCTAATAACCACTGGAGCCTTTATAAGCCTAGTCAAGCCTTGCGATTGAATCCCACAGGTTTATGTGCCTTAGACGTTATTTTAAGGAGTAAATGAATCTAGGGCAAGATTTACTGGCTGCCTCTGTCTATTAGAAACATAGGTTCAGAGGTTCATAGGTTCATAGGTAGGTACTAGGCTATCGGTCCAAGAGCCTAAGTAAGCCTAGCCAATAAGGTTCCCTGGTTTATGCCACCCAAGAAAGTTAATTTCTTGTGCCCCTGTCAAGCAGAGCCACAGAAGTGATCCTGGGGTGTATTTCCTATTTCCCATCCACTCATCAAGATTTTTCTTGAAGAGTGCTAATGAGGAACTTTGCTTGACATAGATGGGTAGCTTGTTCCAGAGTATAGGAAGTCTCTGGGACAGGAATCTATCCCTCCAGGATGTCCTGTTTATTGTGGTGACAAGGTTTAGGTCCCTAGAGCATGTAGCTCAGAGGGATTGGGATTTCTTAAGGTGTAGTATGTCCAACAGCTCTGGGTTTGATATAGCTTTATATGTTAGGCAGAGATCTCCTCAGAGTAGGTGATATGCTATGGAGTAAAGCTGAAGTTTTTTGAGATGGTCAGTGTAGGGCATCTGTTAGAGGCCAGTAATCCTCTTTGTGAGGTACTTCTGTGGCCTTTCCAGCTGCTGCAGTTGTCTTTTGAGGTACATTGTACTCTATAATGGGTCTAATGAGTGCCAAGTAGAGGGAAACAATGACCTCTTTTTTCCTGGATGAGAACCCTTTTGTGATGAGGTGTGCCACATAGAAGGATTTCCTGACTACTGCGGCAATGTGATTATCAAAGGAGAGACTGCTGTTCACCTGGGTCCCAAGGTCTCTTATCACACATTTGGCATTAAGTAAACTGCCGTTTTTGTGGTAATTCATGGGTACAGTTTTTACTAAAAGGGATGACAATGCACTTTTTGGCATTGAGCTTGAGGCCATGCCTCTTTCTCAGTGAGACCCTTCTGTAGGATGTCCACATCATTTGGGGACTCGACTGTGGCTCCTAGTTTGCAGTCATTTGTGAGCTTCGTTAGCCAGAGGCCTTCTGTGTTAGCCTGTACTTCAGAGAAGTAGATACCAAACAGGAGAGGTCCCAGGACTGAACCCTGAGGTACTAAGCTTGTCACTGGTTTGAAGTCAGATTTGGAGTCTGCAACTTTTACAGTGTGGGTTCTGCCAGTGAGCCAGTTGGCAACTCATCTTGTGATGTAGGGATGTATACCTAGTTTAGTGAGTTTAGCTATAATTCCAGAATGGGGGATGGTGTCGAAAGCCTTGGCGAGGTCAAGATAGGCTGTGTGACCTACATTACCCTCATCTACGGCTTTGGTGACTGCCTCAAAGAAGTCAATGAGGTTCAGAAGGCATGGTCTGCCTTTCATAAACCCTAATTGTGTGGGGTCCAGAGTTTGGAGGTTACCAATGTCTTTATTTATTAGTTCCATGATGATACATTCCATGGCCTTGCAGACCAGGCTCATCAGGCTAATAGGACGATAGTTCCCAGGATCAGTGGTGGCTCCCCCTTTGTGGAGTGGGATAAGTGTTGCTGTGCACCATTCAGTGGGCACAAAGGCTGACATGAGACTATGATTGAACATGGTGCTTAGTTGGGGAGCCAGTTCGTTCTGAAGTTCATGTAAAACGCAGCCTGGGATGTTGTCCAGTCCCATGGATGCTGTGTTTATGGTTTTAGAGAGTGCGGCTTTTAACTGCATAGATGTGATTCCAGGGACTCTACATTCTTCCTGTATAGATATGGAATCTTTAGGGGGTGAGAGGAGGGTAAGTTACCACTGAACTTATCTGCCAGGATGTTGGTAATATCAGTTGGTTCTGTAATTTTTGTGCTGTTACTCTGTAACTCAGAGCAGATCTGGATGTTGCCATTGAGATTCTTGACATAGCTATAGAGTGCTTTGTGGTTGCCCTTAGAATCAGTGGTGATTCTGTTTTCGCAGCTAGCTTTAGAGGATCTTATAAGGGATATCAGCTTCTTACTGAGACTGACCAGGGAGCTCCGCCACTCATGGAATTTTACTCTCTTTTGCAACAGTTTCTTCCTTCTGTTGTAGAGTTTGTTTATGGCATGGGACCACCAGATTGGCTTCCTTTTTTGGAGGATAGCATCTTAGTTTTGTTTGGGCTAGCACGATCCTTGCACTCATGTATGTGCTTATAGAGTGCATTTGTGTAGGATTCTACATCCGTAACTGTATTGTCCATCTGCATGGGTGTCATGAAGTTCACCACTTCTGTCTTAAGAAGCATGAAGTTGGCTGTGGAGAAATTTTTTACCATGGTTTCCATAATAATGGGTGGGGGCAGAATGCGGATATCTAGGGTGATCTAGGATATTGTTGCCCCTGGTGGGAGTGTGGATAGGTTGATCCAGGGCATTGGAATTTATGAATCCCAGAAAGCGTTGAGAGAAAGAGTTGGTACACGAGTAGTTTTCCCAGTTAATGGTGGGGTAGTTGAAATCACCCATTATTAGGGTGTTTGGGTGAACCCTAATATTTCCAGTATATCAAGAAAAGAGGAGTGAGAATCCTGGGGCATGGTGGGGGATCTGTAGCAAGCTACAGTTTGGATTACAGTTTTGCCCAGAGTTAGTTGCACTTGGATAATCTTGGATGAATTATGCTGCGCAACTAGCCTGGAGGTGTGGATATCCTTAACAAATATGGACACAACTCCACCTTTGGTGTTCTGGTCCAGATTAAATGACCGAAAAGTGTGGTATGAGCTATAGTCTGGTAATGTAGGGGTGATCTCTAGAGCCTTGAACCAGGTCTCAGTCACTGCACAGATATCGATGTTTTCCATTTTAAGGAGTGCCTTGAGTGAGTACATTTTGATATTTAGACTTCTAGCATTGAGTAGCATTACACTCAGTTTTTGCTTGCCTGTTCCTGTTACGGTGGTGAATTTGTCATTTGAACCTTGCCTAAAAAAAGGCACTATAGGGGTGGCAAGAGCCTTAGCCAGTATCCTGAATCCCAGGGGTGACAGGTGCAGGCCTTTTCTGGCAAAGCATCGTGGTCTGTCGACCATGTCATCCCAGGCAGACAGATATTGATCCCCCTAGAATGGCACCAGAAGCTTAGCCAATTGTTAAAGTCAATCATTTTGTCCCTGTACTGTGGTATCATTCTGGGCAATGGCAGGACGCTACTCAGGGCTAGGGTCATACCTGCCTGGGCTACAAGATCGGAGACCTGTTCCACGTCTCTTTTCATGTAGTCCAGGGAGGTACATCTCAGGTCATTCACACCAACATGGGCAATGACAGAGTCATAGTTGTACTTGTTGTGGAGTGACCTGAGTGCGTGGGTTATGTGGTAGATCCTGGCAGCCAACAGGCAGCTGACAGTAACCTTCTCCTTGTTTAGCCTGGTGAGTGGGACATCCATGTGCCTGACTATAGAGTCACCTATGACTATTGTTTTGGGTACATTGGTTTGCCTTATAGGCTGTGGTTTATTGGCACGGGTCTATATTATAATAGCGAAAACCCCTTTAAGCAAACATGAAAACACCAACATGTATTGCGCGAAACGCGAATATGCCGAAAGTTCTAAACTGCAAAATACAAAAAGTCGAATCCCCATAGTCGGCCAACACCACCTCCCACTACATACTGCCTACCCAAACAAAATTAATAAACCACATACATACACTAACCAAAGCCCTACTTCTAACCCTAAAGTAAAGCACCAAAATCCTACGTCTAACCCTGCACTAAACCTTACATACATTGCTATCTATGCACTTACCTTAACCCTCACCCTAACCCTAAGGTCTGTAACTATCGCACACTTGCCCTACAGCGATATACCAAAACAAAACAAGTAATCCACACACATACATTTAACAAAACTCTAATTCTAACCCTACACTAAACCTTACATGCATTACTATCTATGCACTTACCTTAACCCGCACCCTAACCCTAAGGTCCACAACTATCACACACTTACCTTATGGAGCTGTACCGCAGACGGGCCAACCATGACACTTCGACTTTTTGAATTTTGCGGTTTAGTACGTTTGACATAATGACGGTTCACGCAATATGCGTCAGTGTTTTCATGTTCGCTTAAAATGATTTTCAATATTATAATATAGACCCTATTAGCACACTGAGTCTGTGGGCTATGTGTCATTTGGGTTGTGTTTGGGGGTAGAGGTTGCTTGTGTTTCTGCTTTGGAGGTATGTGTTGCTTGAGCAGATTATTATTGAGAGTCTCTGTGAATGTTTTTGTGTTTCTATGTGTGGATTTTGGTGGTGTAGGTTTAGTGGGACTATGTGATGAGTGTGGTGAGGTGCAAGTGTTTACCTTCTCTTGACTGTCAAGTTCAGTCTTGGTTGCAGAGAGCTTTACCTCCAGTTTGGCTAGATAAGTGCATCTCTCACAGGTTGTGGTGTTGGGTGGTAGGAGGAGAGGGTTGTCTGTGTACATGAGGCAATTGCTACATTGCCTCAAGATGCCCAGATTCATCACATAGACAGGAAAGAATACTGGTAGCTGACCATTGGACATGCCTGAATAAAGATCTAATTTCCTCTAGACAAGTGAGGAAAGTGAATATAAGAGCTGTTTTTCTCTAAGCAAGTGAGGAAAGTAAGCACAAAAACTGTTTTCGTCTAGGTAAAGAGGAAGGTTGAGTGTTGTAGTAATTTGTAGCTTATTTAGTGCTAACAAGTTCTGAACAAGTGCTGAGCATGAATAAGCAAATTCAAGTGTTAAAACTAAGAATCTGTACCTGGATCATGTGGTAGATAAGCAACCTAGTGCTTACCACTCCAACTGATAAGCTAGAATGCTTCCCTCCAACACAGAAAGGCTTGGGGGCTCAGAAGCTTACAAACAGTCCTAGATACAGCAAATCTGTATCTGGACTAGACTAATTACAGGAAAGGTGTGAAACAAGTACAAACATGGGCTTTTAAACCAGAAAGTTGAAAGAGATAGAAAAACTGCCCAAACGGCCAATAAACTACAATTTCTGGGCCAGAAACCACTCTTGTGGTAGATAGGCTACCTAGTGCTTACCACTCCCACTGATGAGCTAGAAGGCTTCCCGCCAACACAGAGGTTATAGACTCAATGTGCATTTCCAATTTCCCATCCACTATATTCTATTGAGTAGGATAATGGAAGATCTCTGTTTCACATGGATGGGAAGCCTGTTCCAGAGAAAGGGAATTCTCTGAGACATATAACCATCCCTCAAAAATGTCTTATTTATGTATCAAGCAAAGTTTAAATTGCTAGATTAAGTAATTCTGATTGTACTTATTTTATTGATATGCGTGATCCAAAGATGGCATAAATCAGCTCTCAACAATCTGTAGGAAATAAAGTATATAGATAGGGCTTTGAAATTATCTGCATAGAGCATGTTGTTTATGCCCTGTATTCTTTTTGTGAGGAATCTTTGTGGGAGTTCTATTTGTTTCATAGCCTGGTCATGTACATCCCAAAGTGGGAGTTGGATTCAATGATGGTCCCGATGAGGAATGAATACAGTGGAACAATGACCTTCTCACATGTAGATGCCAAGTCCTTGTTTAAAATGTGCAAAGTAGGATGATATCCTTCCTACCTTAGACATATGTTGTTCAAAAGCCAAGTTACTATCTACATACATATGCAACCCCCTAACTACTGGTTCTACTCTTAAGGGTGTGTTATCAATGAGGTAATTTCCTAAGGTGGCTGACTTTCCATTTCCTGGCATTGAGTTTTAAGCCATGGCTTTGGCATCAGTCATTTTTCTGTGTTAGTCCTTCCCATTGGATGTTAGTGATTCCATGACTGCTACTAGTCTGCAATCATCTGCAAACTTGGTCAGGCAGACGCCATTGACAATCTTAACTTTTGAGAAGTAGATGCCAAAAAGGAGTAGACTCAGCACAGAGTCATGAGCCTCTGCTAGTGACTGACCTCTTTTTGCAGGTGGTCTATCCTCTATCATCAAGTACTGGGATCTGAGAGCCAACTGACTATCCAGTGTGTAACAGAGGAGTCTATGCCTATATCCGTGAGTTTGCTTACAATGCCCAAGTGGGGAATTCTATGACATGCCTTAACCAGCTCAAGGTAGGCAGTATATACTATAATGCCCTCATCTGTTGCCTTACTGACCTTCTCAAAGAAGTCCACCAGGCTGAGTAGTCATGATCTACCCTTGATGAAACAAAGCTGGGCTGGATCCAATGTTTAAAGTTTTCTATATCCATAGTAATCATTTTCATGACAATTATTTTCATAGCTTTGCATATATGAATACTCAGACCTATGTGTCTATAGTTTATGTCTGTTGATGGCTCATCCTTGTGCAGAGGCATGGCCATTGCAGTTCTCCATTCATATAGCACAAAGCTTGTCTGGAGGATACAGTTAAACAATAACTGCAGAGGTCCTGGCAGTTCATGTTTCAAGCTTTTTAGGAGACATCCTGGGATATGACTGGGATCCATTGATGCAGTGTTTATGGACAAAGAGATTACATCTAGGACTTGCTTGCAATATGTTGGAACTTTTCTCCCAGGGTCTCCACTGAAAATGGGTAATATGCTGCTGACCAGATTTGCTGATGAATTCATATTTTAGACTATCAACCCTTTGGGTTACACCCATATCCCTTAACAGGGCCTTATCATTAAAATTAGTGATGTTTTTAAAAATATGAACCTGTACCTACAACAAAAATGACACCCCCACCCAAAAATTATATTTTTAATACAGACATGGGCATGTTCTCTCTTGATTAACATGTATCAGGTATCAGCTCTCAGTAGAAATCCTTCTACATAGCCTAACTCATTACGAAATAAATTTCTTTCAGGTCCAAGGATATTAATGTCCCGGTCTACTCATCCCTTTTCAGACCTATATTAGTGTACAATTTCCCTTTTTGTCATGCATTTAGCCAAGCATATGGTTCAACTAGGAAAAAAACACAATTTTTCCTCATTAAAATATTTTGGTTATTAGCTCCTTAAGCTATACACAGCATCTAATTGTGTTATCACTGTATTATGTTTTTTATAGATTTGTACCTGGTGATTGCTGCCTGCTCTGCAAGTCCACAAATACTGATGTACTGCTTGGCCTCCTGCATATAGTTAATATCATAAACACTACAAATACCCACTCTGTTGACCTAAACATACATTGTAATATAAGTTAGGTAACAGGTAGAACAGGATTTGTTGGTAGATAGACACATCTCCCAAAGGATATCCTATGCAGTCCTTTTGGAAAAGCTCCCAGTTCATATCAAAGTAGTTCCCTCATCTGTTTTACATCTAATTTAGATAGATGGAAAGGTATAAATTAATTCACCACAGTTCTAGTCCCTCAGTCTTTTATGTTCAGGAGAAGTAGGTAACCTGTAGTGTCTAGGTGTCTAATGGTCCTATAGATCAATTGCCTGGCATCCACCTATGACCTTTGAAATAAGTTCTTTTGGGATCCATTGCATATATATATATATATATATATATATATATATATATATATATATATATATATATATGTATATTTATACACCACTTGTATGATGTGATTAAGACAAGCATAAATAAACAGGTGAGGCATATTTTTCATTTGCAAGTATTTTTTTTTACTTTATGTAAACTTTGAGCTTATGTATGCATTATGTCTCTCTGTACTTTATTTTCATATTCATTTTTTTGTTGAAGTTTAGGCCATTGTCATACGGAAGCTAATTTAGTCTACACGGGCTTTTTCTGGTCTTTCTGGTCTTTTCTGTAGTGAACATGATGATGCCAAAATTAAAAATCAAATATGTTATTTATGAGGAATCAGAAGCCCTGCATAGATTAGAATCCACATCATAAGCTATATTATAAGTTGAATCTACTGAGTTAAAATAATTTCTGCACATTCGTAACATTCTAGATCATATTTAAAGTTCCTAGACAGGATAATAACTCATGCCAAGTCCCAAAAAGATACTGGAAAAAAAAGTTGTGTCTTCCTGCTTGCTGTATATAAATTTCCAGTTAACTACACCTTGGAGTTACTTTTCCATTTCCTGAACATCCATCTCTCTAGATCAATGTTTCTCACACATTTGGTGTACATCATTAACGACTTGTGAAAAAAAAGATGATTAGACCTCATTTTCCTTTCTTGTCATATAATCCACTTTGACTATTAGAATGAGCTGTTAGAAAATGTTTTGGCCTCAGAGACGTTCAGTATTATGCCCTGCAAGCATGCTGTGCTTCACCATTCTCTAAACATTTTCTGTAATATCCTCTTCCTGGTGATTGGTAGCAAAATGCCCACCACAGTCCGTGAAAGTAACCTCAGTTTTTGTTAAACTACCTACATCCTGCTGTTTCTGAATTAGAGCACCTAAACACCATTGTGACAATTTCAAAAAAGCATCTTGGTCTGGGTTCATCGTGGACAGTTATGTAGAAAAACCTGTTGATACTTAGTTGAACCTTTTGTGGTTCAGCCGAAACAGAAGAGGCACACCTCTCCTCCTGTGCTACTTAAGTAGTACTAACTTTCTATCTCCATTAGGCTGAAATCAAAACAACATTTCTTAACTTTGTATAAACAACAATTAAATACTATATAATAAACATTATTTAGTTCTAATGTAGCATATCTCTAAGAATATTTTAAATAAGAATCATCAAATAATTTTCACTTTAAAAATAGGACAGAATATGGAACTACTAACCCATCTCACCTTTTTGCCAATAACTGGTGTTGTGGCACTTCATGTGTCTGCCCCTCTGCATGTTGACAGAATTAATTGAAATGTACTGCTTAGAATTACTAAAGACTTTCCTCTGTTTTGCGATGCAATACTTTATCTAAAAATTACATATCAGGAAGGGGTAAAGTTTAACATGCTAAACATCACCACCAGGAGGAAAAAGAGAAAAATACTTTTAAAAAACTGATGAGTATATATATATATATATATATATATATATATATATATATATATATATATATATATATTCCAATACAGTTTATATGACCAAATCAATTAAGATAGACATGATTTTTCCATTTCATTTTAGAGTAATCCTCAATATTTGTATAGAGTAGAGAGATAGGGGTGCCACTTGCAAGGAAGCAAGTTCTATTACTTATATTTGATTCATTGCCATTGAAAAATCAACTATTACTTTTTAGCTAAGTGTTCCCAGATAAGAAATAAATCTCACAATTGCATTATGCAACATGTCAGAAGTGTTCCACTTAGGATTAACCCAGGACAAGCATCAATACTACTTTTTAATAAAATATTAATAAATTATGAATAAGTATTTTTGCATTGGGTATAGTTTAATAATTATTTTATTAATAAATTATTAGTAAAGTATTAATCAGCATTTTTATTGTGTATAGTTTACGGAATGTTTTTCTTTGTATTTTTCACTTTTGTTGTTTGCTACTTGTAAATATTTTTTCAACTAGGCTTAGCCTGCAAATCATCATTTTTGATCTGCGCACTATCCAGTACACAAAACACAAAAAAGTGAAGAAAGAAAGAAAAAAAGAAAGACTTCTGACTTATGAAAACAGGTATATATATATATATATATATATATATATATATATAAAATAACACTTGGTACTGTCTGCATTTATTTATTTATTTATATATATTAGTTCAAAACTTTATTCTGCTAGGCTTCCTGGGTTTTTATGAACCCAACATCCTTCACAACTCACAAAAAACAGTTCCTTTCCAGCTATCTTTCCAGAAATATTTTTGATCGTCTCAGATTTTTTAAGGCAAATTACACAACATTCCATGCGTCTAAGCATTTCTGCAGCATTTCAGAAGAAAGTGAATGCAGTACTTCCAAAACCTATAAACATATTAAAAAAATAATGATCATATAATTAGTCATCAAAACTATATAGTTAGTCCAAAGGATTTCTCAGTTCACAGATTGCTCATGTCAGAAGAGACACTATCTCATTTTTGTTTTGGGTATTAAGAGTGACAATCATTCCAGTATTTAAACAATCTAGCAACCCCATTCATGCTTTCACACAGTGCAAGTTTAAATACAACATGCAGACTACAAGTGAATCTTGTTTACCTTATCTGAAGTTTGAGTGCTGTCAAGCTTATGGCCTACTGGTTTTTGGGAAGCTTAACTGCTATATCCCCATAATGATCTTTTTTACAATATGTATGTTATGTATCTCTATATATGAATATACTGCTATGCATACACACACAAGTCTATTCAAAATAATTGAAATACTCAAATGTTGACATTCACAATGCTGAAAAAAACTCAAAACTGCAAATGCTGACATGCAACTATGCATTGCAAAGCAAAAACCTTGGAGAATGCAAACGTATGCAAGAAAACAAACAAAAATATTGTTTTTTTACAGGGGGCAAGCCCCTCCACCTGCACTCAAAGGCTGCACCTCCCTACTCCCTACTAATTATATATATATATATATATATATATATATATATATATATATATACTTTGAGACTGTGCAGTATTGGGGAAAGAGAATCTCTTTAGTCAACAAAATTCTTTTGACTACACTGATGTTTACTGAACCAATGTTCAATCAAATTTATAATTTGCATATATATATATATATATATATATATATATATATATATATATATATATTATTTTATAGTGAGTGAAGTTTATTTCATGTCTTGGAAGGTGGTGTGTAATGCATGTGTCATGTTGCTGTATTATTGACAATTATTTTTTAGTATTAGCTTCTAGCTTGCCTGATCTAATGTCAGCTCATAAACAGGCTTTCCAGAAATAGACTTCCAGAAATATCTTAATCAGTTATTTCTGTATTGACCAGAAGAACATAATGATAATGCCTGAAACCTTTTTGAGTAGTTCAAGTTTTCAAACCCTATGATATTTATAATGTAGAAATTTACCTTTTCATATTTTCCAGATGTCTTATTTCATGGTTACAGAATGCAGTATTATATTCAATGACATGTCAAATGACTGAGGTATAAAGAAATACAATGACCTCCTTGTATTGACTAAACATGCTATTTATTTTGTATGGCTTGCAGAATTTGCATTCCTAACTTAAGCAGAAATATATAATCAAAATGTAAATTGTCTACCATTATGCCTAGAACTTTAATTGTAAATATTTAATGATTTCACAATTTATTTTGAAATCATCCTTTCTGTCATTTTTGCAAGTGGTATGATGCTACATTCATTGATAGAAATGCTGAATTCATAACGCTAAATTAAGAGACTGTCAGCGTCGTTTAGTGATATAACTGTTGTTTACTGAACCAATGTTCAATCAAATTTATAATTTGCATACTATATATATATATATATATATATATATATATATATATATATATATATATATACCTAAAACTAAAATTAACCGCACTCAAAAAAAATTGAATGAAGAGAAGAAATTTTAACTAAGAAATGAACTTCGTGACAATAACAGCATTCAAAAAATAGTAAATCACATCAATAACTCTTGTAGTACTTTAGCGCTTTTATCTTATTTATTATCAAGACTTCTTCAGAAAGACATGTTTCATAAGTATGAGCAACCATTTTCACTTCCTTTAAATACATTAGTTCTAGCAGACCATTTAAATTAACAACAGTTCCTTTCCAATAGTAAAGTGTGAACAGGCAGGATGCTGTGTGCATTTTCATTAACATTACAATCGCAGTTACATAAGGTAAATTAGTCAGACAGTAATAGCCTTGTGGTGCCGTGTGCATTCTAAAAGGGATCGTGTGCAAAAAATGGATTGTGTGCAAAAAGGGATTGTGTGCAAAAAAAAAATATATATTAAAAATATGGGGGAACCGGGAAGTATGAGAGTCATGCTGTGATAATTCTAATATAAACACGTAACTTATGAGATCCTGCCTCCAAAGGTAAGTAAAGAAGTGCACGGAGAAAGGAGGAGGAGTCAGATAGAGAGTCCTACTATGCTTGGGTATCAGTGTGTGTGTGTAGAGAAATGTGTGGGTATGCCACCTGATGGGGGAGTGGGAGGAATGAAGTGTGGACTTGAGGGGGGGCTGTTAGGGGGCCTCCCATGACAAGGAGTGTGGAGCTGGGGTTTGATGGATAGGAGAATATGAATAACTGTGGCCGAAATGTGTGGTATGGGTTGTAGTCTGGTAGTGCTGGTGTGCTCTCAGGATCCATAAAACAGGTCTCAGTTACTGCACAGATGTTGACGATGTCCATACTGAGGAGTGCTGTGAATGCGTGCATGTTGTGATCACAACCCCTGGCATTGAGTAGAATAACCCTCATTGATTCTGGTATTGTGCTGTTTACGGAGGTGAGATTCACCTTTGAGACTTTCTTAAAAAGGCACCATGGGGGTGCCAATAGCCTTGGCCAGTATTCCAAAGCCTAAGGCTGACACATAAGCCGGTATGGTATTGTTGCATGCATGTTTCCTATCTGTGCTTGTTTCTCATCTTTCCTCTAGGTAACCTACTGGTAAGCAATAGAAACTTTAAACTTATACAAGTCTTCTAGCTTTCAAGATAGGCTTTTGGTGTGATTAAGTATCAGTGTTCTGTATGTTCTCACTGTACTTAACTGTTTTTTGACTACATGGTGATTTTTCACTGTATATTCATAGATTCATAGATTCATAGATTAGTACTAGGCTAACTGCCCTTGTGAGCTATTTTAAGCCTAGCCAATTATCCCCTGTGAGATTCAAACCCTGTACCTTGTGTTTGTAAGGCAAACACCTTAACCATTAGGCCACCCTCCCAACCCATTGTGATCCGAACGCTCTGTTTATTCACATATTATGGCTGTGATGGCCTGCACTTTAGAGGTTCACAGATAGGTAGTAGGCTATCTGCCCAAGGGCAATTAGAAGCATAGCTACAGTGTGTTAGCTTTCTCTGCACCATTGATGAAGTAACTGAGCCTCTGTCAAGCATAGCCAATGAAGTGATTCCAGGCAGAGTTGCCTGAAGCTGTTGAAGACTGGGGTGGTGGAGGGTGATAGGGGCACTTAGTGATCTAACGAGTGCATGTTAACGTGTAAAATCAACACCATTCAATTTCTCCAGCAGGTCTTGCAGCTATAAAACTGGAGGGGCTCCCCCACCCCCTGGCTGTGTGGTTCTGGGACACATAATCCCAGCGGTGTATATTCTGTTACCCATTCACACATCAAGGTTTCCCTTGAAGTGTGTCAGTGAGGGGTTATGCCTAATGTAGTTAGGAATGTAACTTATAGACTCTCATTTCATTTATGTTTTTATTTCAAGAGTAAGTGAAGCTCAGTGGGTTTGGGCGCCTCCACCCTTTGCTTAGCCTAGCTTACACATATAAAACATCTAAATAGGAAATAGGCAGAAGCAACGTTAATGTCAATAGTGTAATTGTTACAGCATTTTCATAGTATCTGTGCATTCGAGGTTCAAATTCCAATAAAGTCAGGGATGTTTATCATGTTAAAAAGTTTACCTTAACCACAGCTTGCATATATAGGTAGTATTCATCAGTATAATAAACATTTGAAATGCCCATATAAAACCATGTGTACTGGAGAGTAAAGTCAACAGAGAATGTAATGTTATGTAAGCACATAGTGAGATCAAAAAAAGAGAAATGCGCAACCCAACTACAAAATCCAAAGTAGAATAGTGAGATGTTACTTCACTGAAATGTATATATCCTGAGCAGTTAGCAGATGTGGCCATGTTTGCGCGCACAGGTTATATGTTTTAAAGTTTATTTAACTGTGTTTAACTGCTGCTTTAATGTCACACAAACACTTTT
Organism: Protopterus annectens; assembly: GCF_019279795.1. Taxonomy (NCBI): domain Eukaryota; kingdom Metazoa; phylum Chordata; order Ceratodontiformes; family Protopteridae; genus Protopterus; species Protopterus annectens. Next base: position 56,619,141 of record NC_056730.1, on the reverse strand, counting down.
AAACATGCTTACAACTGCTTAAATGAGCCTTATTCTGGAGTAAAAAACATTTTTAAAGCATCGCAGGTGTTGAATCCTGGACCATGCACACTAAGCCATCTGAGCTGTATACATGCTTCATGGTCTTTAGACTACACCTTATAGTATAAGCATTCCACAGTACTGACCACAAATGGGACAGTCCCTTTGTGTACATATGTACAGTACATTGTAAAGTACTGTAGTTTGTGAATCAACATATACAAGTCTACATATGTATAACTGTTACAAAATAATACTATATATATATATATATATATATATATATATATATATATGCATGTCAGTGATGACTGCACATAGATGTAAATATATATATATATATATATATATATATATATATATATATATATATATACATACAGTTACATCTATAGCCATATGTATAAACATCTATGAACACACTTCGTGACACAGAAGCAATCCAAAGGAACTTGAAGTGTACACAAAACACATGCAGCTCTGGTATGATAACTATTAATATTAACCTAATTCACCAGAGAAGGGATGGCTGGTGTGTGTGTGGAGACTGGGGTGGGGGAGGAATGATGGGCAATTAAATAATGCATCAAGGAGAGCCTGGGATGGATGTTCAGTAAGTGAACTGGAGGGGTGTACATGGAGTATGAGGACAATATAAAAAGGACACAAAACAAGAACAATTCTCATCCGTAATACACCCTGTCATGTCACTTTGCAACACCTAATTCCACAAACATATGAACATTAACATGTATCATGTAGATGTACACCAACTGACTGTCACATTTGTTTTTGTTTTTTTTGTAGTAAGGAATGCCTGTAGTAAAATGAATATTCTAAATGCCATAACATTTGTACATTTCCTCAGATACCTTAGTGGTAAAGTCAGTTACTGTGGTGTTCATGGTCCCGGGTTTAAGACCTGCAAGGGCTATTCATTTATTTTTAGTGCCAGAATAAGGGCTGTTGGATGCAGGCAGAATAAAGCATTTTTAAGCAGTTGTAAGAGGTTTGCATGGGTTTGCGTGGTGGTAAGCGGTGCTTGAACACGGTTAAACGGATACGTGCTTCACATGTTTAACCTTTGCTTAATGTCGCGCAGTCCATTGGCAAACCTGCTTACAACCACTTAAATGTGCATTATTCACACTTTCCCTACCAGTGCCTACTCTGAGAGGTAAAATAATAACCCCTTCCAGGATTAGAACCCGCAACCATGTACACCATCCTCAGAGTAACCTACCACTAAGCTACTTGAGATGTACCTATACCAGTTGTGTATTCAGACAGGTTTAAACACAAAAGGGAGGATTGTGTGGAAATAGGACAAACTGCCATGTACCCAATGAAAGGTGTATGCTATATATATATATATATATATATATATATATATATATATATATATATATATATGTATATAGATGGAGAGAGAGAGAGAGAGAGAGAGATACATAGATACATGTCGATATATAAAGATATACATATATAGTTAGATATATAGATGGGTCAAAAACATCTACACATCTATGGAGGTATAGATAAACATATGCAATAATATATATTATATCTATATACACACACACATATATATATATATATATATATATATATATATATATATATATATATATATACACATACATACATACATGTGTGTATACAGTATCTGAAGTGTTCAAATCTGAGTATAACGTGGACCATAGCAATCACACATTCTGCCCTCCCCAAACAATATGAACATAACATATGAAGAGTATATGCCAATACACTATTACAAATATGTTGTATGGACACAGTCACCAACACAACTACAATGACTGCAAATATCCATAACAGAAATACACAGACAGCTTTCATTTAGCAAAACTTTATTACATTCCAATGTATTGCCAAAAGGATTCAAGGACTAACAGTACCTGCATGCTATACAGGAAGCATTTAACCGTGCCTTAATGAATCAGCCTGCAATTACCATAGTATTAGTCCACTAAGGGATAGGTGTTCACATAGGGAAAGAACCTCCACACACATATAGAAGATGCATAAAAGTGGTTCCTACACACCTGCATCTGCTATGTACACCCACCATCTCCCCCACACCCAAACTAACTACAACAATACATACTGTCATACCATAACCAATTATTCATCCACTGGACGACATCTGCCGAAACCTTAACATACCTGGACACAGACACCTAACATGGTCCAATGTGAAATAGTTGCTGTTATACAATGGAACAGCTGCTGATGTTACAGGGTTTGTTTGAACTAATCCCGTTTCAGAGGGTTGAAAAGTAATTACACCAGAAAGTGTTACCGATTGCTGATTATCAGCACAGTATGATACACATTTACACCATAGGTTCATAGGTTCATAGGTAGATACTAGGCTATCTGCCCTAGGGCATTTATAAGCCTAGTCAGAGTGTATTTGGCTTCTGCCTCCCTATTAGATTAGCCTACTGTGCCTCTGTTAAGTAGGTCACAGAAGGTACCCTTTTAAGATTAGTTTACTGTGCCTCTGTCTAGCAGGGACACAGGAGAGATCCCAGGGGTGAATTTGCGATTTCCCATCCACGCGTCCAAATTTCGCTTGAAGAGGGTCAGCGAGGGGCTACGTCTAACATGAAATGGGATTCTATTCCAGAGTGAGGGGAGCCTTTGGGAAATTAATCTGTCCCTCCAGCATATCCTATTTATTTTTGTGCTGAGGTTTAGGTCCCTGGAGCGTGTAGCTCTAAGGGACTTGGATTTTTTGAGGTGGAGCATGTCCTTTAATTCTGGGTTTGACATGGCTTTGTATGTCAGGCATAGATCGCCTCTGAGTAGGCGGTAAGCAACTGAGTAGAGCTGGAGTTTCTTTAGTCGAGCTGCATAGGACATCTGTTTGTAGCCCATGATCCTCTTGGTGAGGTACTTTTGGGGTCTCTCCAGTTGCTGCACGTGTCGGATAAGGTACATCCCAAAAGGGGCATTGTATTCAATTATGAGCCTGATGAGTGACGAGTAGAGGGGCACAATGACCTCTATTGATCTAGATGTGAACCCTTTCGTGATAAGGTTAGCTATATCGAAGATCTTTCTAACCACTTTGGCAAAGTGATTATCAAAGGAGAGATTACTATCTACGTTGGTCCCCAAATCTCTAATTACTTCTTCCGTACTTAATGGATTACCACCTATGTGGTAATTTGTGGGCACCTTGTTTTTCCCAAAAGGGATGACTATGCACTTTTTAGCATTTAGCTTGAGGCCGTGGCTCTGGCACCAAGCATCCATCTCTGTGAGACCCTTTTGGAGGATGCTTGTGTCAGCTGGAGATTCGATTATGGCCCCCAGTTCGCAGTCATCTGTGAACTTTGTCAGCCATAATCCCCCTGTGTTAGCCTGAACCTCAGAGATGTATATACTGAACAAGAGAGGTCCCAGAACTGAGCCCTGTGGGATGCCACTTGAAACTGGTTTGGATTCGGACATGGCACCTGTGATTCTGACCATGTGGGTTCTATCTCTGAGCCAGTTTGCAACCCATCTTGTGATATAGGGGTTGATATTTAAGCTGGTAAGCTTATTTATGATGCCCGAGTGGGGTATTGTGTCGAAGGCTTTTGCGAGGTCCAGGTAGGCTGTGTGGGCTGCCTTGCTCACATCTATGGCTTTGGTAACTGTTTCAAAGAAATCAACTAGGTTTAAGAGACAGGATCTGCCCTTAACAAAGCCGAATTGGGTAGGGTCCAGTGTCTGGAGGCTCCCAATGTCTTTGTTTATGAGTTCCATGATAATATGCTCCATAGCTTTACAGACCAGATGAGTCAGGCTTATGGGGTGATAGTGTCTGGGGTCCATTGTGGCACCACCTTTGTGGAGTGGGACCACTGTAGCTGTATGCCATTCTTTGGGTACATATCCTATAGTAAGGCTAAGTTTGAACAGTGACTTAATGTAAGGGTTCAGTTCTTCTTGGAGCTCATGTAAGACACAGCCTGGGACACCATCTGGTCCCATAGATGCTGTGTTTTTTGCTTTGGAGAGGGCAGCTTTCACCTGTGCATCTGTGATGTCAGGGAGGTTACATTCAGTTGGGATAGGCGTTTGCCCCTTTGGGGAAGGGGGAGAAGTTTGCGCTGAATCTGTCTGCCAGGATGTTGGCTATGTCTGTAGGTTCGGTATATTTTGTACCATTATGCAACAATTCAGAGCATATCTGGGAGTTTCCGCCCATGTTTCTGACATAACTAAAGAAGGCCTTGTGATTATCTTTAGTGTCTAGGGCAATTTTTCTTTCGAAACTGGCCTTTGATGATTTGTATGAGGGATCGAAGTTTCTTGCTAATACTGATCAGAGATGCCTTCCCTTTTTGGGATTTTGCTCTGTCATGTAGTAGCTTCCTCCTTCTGTTGTATAGTTTATTTATGGTCGGGGTCCACCAGACTGGTCTCCTGTTTTTGGAGGAGTGAGTCTTGGTTTTATTTGGGATAGCACGATCCATGCATTCCTGCAGGTGCTCATAGAATGCATTTGTAAAGGATTCTGAGGATTGGGCTGTATTATCCTCTGGCCCAGGGGCTTTGAAGGATTCCACCTCAGTCTTGAGAAGTGCAAAGTTGGCTTTTGAGAAATTCTTTACAGTGATTTCCTTGGCTGGGGTTGGGGACGGGATATGGATGTCCAGGGAAATTTGTTTATGGTCTGATCTTACCAATGAGGGGTTTACCTCTGGTGTGGAACATAGAGTCCCCATGTTGGTGATGACCAGGTCCAATATGTTGTTCCCTCTTGTGGGAGTGGTGACCAGTTGTTCCATTGCGTTAGAGTTTATAACTTCAAAGAACCATTGGGCGAGGATGTTTGGGCTTGAGTAGTTTTCTCAGTCAATGTTTGGGTAGTTGAAGTCACCTAATAACATAGTGTTTGGAGAGACCTTCATATTCTCCAGTGTTCTCAGGAATGCCAAGTGGGGTTCCTGTAATAGGGAGGGTGTTCTGTAGCAGGCTACAAACTGAAAGGCAGTTTTGCCTGCTGTTAGTTGCACATGGATGGTTTCCGATGCTTCGTGCAGTGCCACTAACCTGGAGGTGTAGGTATCTTTGATGAATATAGATACTCCCTCCTTTTGTCCTTCGGGTCCGAGTTTTAAATAAACGCATGGTATGAGTTATAACCTGGTAGTGCTGGGGTGCTCTCAGGAGCCTTGAACCAGGTTTCTGTTACTGCACAGACATCGATTTTCTCCATACTGAGGAGAGTCTCGGAAAGCAGCATCTTGAGGTTTAGACTTCTGGCATTGAGTAGCATTACCTTTAGTTTTTTTATCTTTGGGTTGTCTATGGAGGTGGGTTTGTCCTTTGAGCCTTGCCTAAAAAAGGCACTATGGGGGTGGCAGGAGCCTTGGCCAGTATATGAAAGCCTAAGGGTGACAGGTGCAAGCCATCTCTAGCGAAGCAATGTGGCTTGTCGAGCATGTCATCCCAGGCTGACAGACACTGGATCCCCTTTGAATGACACCAATACTTTAGCCAATTGTTGAAACTGATCATTTTGTCTTTATACTGTGGCATCATTCTTGGTGAGGGCAAGATGCTACTCAAGGTTAGAGACATACCAGCCTGGGCTACATGGCCAGAGAGCTTCTCTATGTCTCTTTTCATGTAGTCCAGGGAGGTACGTCTCAGGTCATTCACACCAGCATGGACAATGATGGAGTCATACTTGTACTTGCATTGGAGTGACCTGAGTGCTTGCATTATGTGGAGGATTCTGACACCTGACAGGCAGCTTACAGTGACCTTCTCCTTGTTCAGTCTGGTGAGTGGGACGTCAGTGTGCCGGACAATAGAGTCCCTTATAACAAGTGTATTTGGTGTGTTGTTTGGCCTTATGAGCTGTGACTGAGGCACACTGATTTTGTGAGATATGTGATTTGTGGGTATTATTGAGGGGTGGTTGTTGCTTGGATATCTTTGCTGTTTAGGTAGATTTTTATTTAGAGCCTCCGAGTATGTTTTTGTGTGTTTATGCATTGAATATGCAGATGCAATAGGTCTGTGTGAGACTGGATTTGTGGTGTGGGTGGTTACCTTTTCCTCCCGACTGACTGTGCCAGTCTTGGGTTGAGAGAGCTCTGCCTCCAGTTTGGCTGTGTTACTGCATCTCTCACATGTATTAGAGTTTGTTGGAAGGAGGAGAGGGATGTCTGTGTACATAAGGCAATTGTAACATTGCCTCAAAATTCCCAGATTCACCAGCTGGACTGGAGAGTAACCTTGAAACTGACCCTTGGACATACCAGATTAGTATAGGGAACTGTTTTTTTTACTGATCAGATTAGGGAAGGGAACTGATTTTTCACTTGATCAGGAAGGACCAATCGGGAGTCTAATACTTATGAGAAGTCACGGAGGGTGTAGTGCTTTAGTTAGTTAGTGTTTCCTTATAAGAGCTGAGCAAGTGCAGGGCTTTAGAAATAGAATAGAGTGATTATTTTGAGAATTTGAACAGTTCTAAGGGAAAAAGTGAATAGCAGACTTTGTGGAGCCTGGAATAGTTTAAACCTGTTTAGGCGACACTGTCCGACGCTGCTCAGTGCGCAAAACCGCGCAAAAAGAGAGTTGTAGGGTTTTAAGAGAGAGATCAAGGAGTTTAGAATTGACCCAAAATAGCCAATAAAACTACAGCTTCTGGGTAGTAACCACTCCTCCAGGGACAGGCAGGCTGTTCAGTGTTAACCACTCCCACTGGTGAACACAGAGACTTCCCTTTAGCCCAAGCAAGCACTGGCCTTCTAGAAATTTCCAAACAGTTCAGAACAGCAAATCTGTAACTGAACTTTCTTAACTTTCAGAAAGTGGGAAAAAAGCAAGATTTTTTTGTTTTTGTTTTCTTTTCGTTGTAGTTTAAAGGTAGCAGAGATACACAAGCAGCAAAATAATCACAACAGTGCAATAAATGACCCCACACTTGAGTGCTAGGCCAAAATCAGGTAAAATGCAGTTTTTAGAGAAAAAAAACAATTTTAAATTAAGTGCAAAACAGGAAATGCAGTAAACAGGCTCTAGATGTGTTCCAAGTACTGTTACTGTTACAGATATAGACTTTAGCAAGCCAGAAAATGCCAAAAAGTAGGCGGCAAAGCAGTAAAACTTAACAAAAAATCAGAAGAAAATACTTAAAATCACAAAAGTGGCTCATTTTCTTCTCTCAGCATTTTCTCCTCTTGGTAGGTGCTTCAGCAACAACTAGCAAGCCTGAAAAGACACCAAATCCACGAGGCAGCCTGGTTTTAATAGAGAGAGATCAAGGAGTTTAGAATTGACCTAAAATGGCCAATAAAACTACAGCTTCTAGGTAGTAACCACTCCTCCAGGGACAGGCAGGCTGTTCAGTGTTAACCACTCCCACTGGTGAACACAGAGACTTCCCTTTAGCCCAAGCAAACACTGGCCTTCTAGAAATTTCCAAACAGTTCAGAACAGCAAATCTGTAACTGAACTTTCTTAACTTTCAGAAAGTGGGAAAAAAGCAAGACTTTTTTGTTTTTTGTTTTCTTTTTGTTGTAGTTTAAAGGTAGCAGAGATACACAAGCAGCAAAATAATCACAACAGTGCAATGAATGACCCTACACTTGAGTGCTAGGCCAAAATCAGGTAAAATGCAGTTTTTAGAGAAAAAAACAATTTTAAATTAAGTGCAACACAGGAAATGCAGTAAACAGGCTCTAGATGTGTTCCAAGTACTGTTACCGTTACAGATATAGACTTTAGCAAGCCGGAAAATGCCAAAAAGTAGGCGGCAAAGCAGTAAAACCTAACAAAAAAAATCAGAAGAAAATACTTAAAATCACAAAAGTGGCTCCTTTTCTTCTCTCAGCGTTTTCTCCTCTTGGTAGGTGCTTCAGCAGCAGCTAGCAAGCCTGAAAAGATGCCAAAACCATGAGCCAGCCTGGTTTTAATAGAGAGAGATCAAGGAGTTTAGAATTGACCCAAAATGGCCAATAAAACTACAGCTTCTAGGTAGTAACCACTCCTCCAGGGACAGGCAGGCTGTTCAGTGTTAACCACTCCAACTGGTGAACACAGAAACTTCCCTTTAGCCCAAGCAAGCACTTGCCTTCTAGAAACTTCCAAACAGTTCCGAACAGCAAATCTGTAACTGAACTTTCTTAACTTTCAGAAAGTGGGAAAAAAGCAAGATTTTTTTTGTTTTTGTAGTTTAAAGGTAGCAGAGATACCCAAGCAGCAAAATAATCACAACAGTGCAATAAATGACCCCACACTTGAGTGCTATGCCAAAATCAGATAAAATGCAGTTTTTAGAGAAATAAAATGATTTTAAATTAAGTACAACACATGAAATGCAGTAAACAGGCTCTAGATGTGTTCCAAGTACTGTTACTGTTACAGATATAAACTTTAGCAAGCTGGAAAATGCCTAAAAGTAGGCAGCAAAGCAGTAAAACTTAACAAAAAATCAGAAGAAAATACTTAAAATAAAAAAAGTGGCTCCTTTTCTTCTCTCAGCATTTTCTCCTCTTGGTAGGTGCTTCAGCAACAACTAGCAAGCCTGAAAAGACGCCAAAACCACGAGGCAGCCTGGTTTTAAGAGAGAGAGAGAGAGAGAGAGAGAGAGATCAAGGAGTTTAGAATTGACCCAAAATGGCCAATAAAACTATAGCTTCTAGGTAGTAACCACTCCTCCAGGGACAGGCAGGCTGTTCAGTGTTAACCACTCCCACTGGAGAACACAGAGACTTCTCTTTAGCCCAAGCAAGCACTGGCCTTCTAGAAACTTCCAAACAGTTCAGAACAGCAAATCTGTAACTGAACTTTCTTAACTTTCAGGAAGTGGGGAAAAAAAGCAAGATTTTTTTTCTTTTTGTTGTAGTTTAAAGGTAGCAGAGATACACAAGCAGCAAAATAATAACAACAGTGCAATAAATGACCACACACTTGAGTGCTAGGCCAAAATCAGGTAAAATGCAGTTTTTAGAGAAAAAAAATGATTTTAAATTAAGTGCAACACAGGGAATGCAGTAAACAGGCTCTAGATGTGTTCCAAGTACTGTTACTGTTACAGATATAAACTTTAGCAAGCCGGAAAATGCCAAAAAGTAGGTGACAAAGCAGTAAAACTTAACAAAAAATCAGAAGAAAATACTTAAAATCACAAACTAAAAATGTCTGGTGAGCACACTGTAAATCCCCTAACATTATATGCATAGCCATGCAGCCTTGAGCTGGTCAAACATCCTGGCCAGACTGAAACATATGCAGATGTATTAGGTACAGACAAACCCTGCACAAGTAGCAATGTTCAGAAATATAACAGCAGTACTCACATTTAGACCAAATCCTCTAGGCATTACACACAATATATTAGTGTTTGCCTCCATACAGCTGTTGCAATAGATTTCAAACAACACTTCCAGGCTGTCTTTCTCACAAGTAAGGCAAATGGACAACGCCCTAGTGGAGTACTCAATTATACTCCACTGTTGCCATGGTATTAGCTAAGGCAGTAGCTGCACAGCTGATGTGCATGTAATTAACTACTTTGGAAAACCAATTGGTTATCCAGATAGCACATGTTACTGATCTCTAACTATAAAAGGATGCCTTGTCACACATTCAAACCATCTGTATTTACCTGTAGAACAGTACAAAATACCCAACAGTAGATTGAAACACAAACCGAAAACGAGTAATATACCAGTCAATAACATCTTCAATTACTAAGAAGGTATATATAACATTTAGTATGTCTGTGTACGTTTTACCTGATCTGTAGGAATTACAGTGTAATCAATGCATATAGTGGAAATAGCTATCTTGTAGTGATGTATTGTTGAGCAGTAGTAATGCTTGTAGTATTCTATGTGTGTACTGCTATAGGTCACAAGGCAAACTCCTCATACACCACAAGGGATGATATATATGGGCTTGGAACTCACCAATTCTCTTCCAGCCACTGTCAGAGTCAGGGTTGGTCCAACAAGAATGTGCTATAGCAGGGGATAGTATATGTCGATATATTGTAACAGTAGACATATGTATGGGTGTATAAGTAAGATGAACATGTCAAAGGTAGGCTTAGTGTACAAATATGGTTTGCATTGTGGGATATTGTGCCAATAACTGTGTAATGTACAGTATTTTAGGCATATCTGTATTCCATTTTACATAGCATTTATGTTATGTTATGCAAACATTAGTTATGTCTATTGGCAATTACAATAGTCAATAACAGGATACATATGACTTGTACTCATCTGACAGTTTAGCAGCATGATAGCAAAGATAATTGGAAGAGCTAGGTACCTATCCATACACATAACACATGTAATATCCACCTCTCTAGTAATGTTTGCAAGCAATAACAGCTGTGCATGTGTACATGTTATGCAAATGTGTAGTGATCCTTGTTACAGGGTTGGGCCAAATGGCTATGTGAATGCCTATATAGAGTGGATATTGGGAGTAGAGACACACTGGTTGAACTTTCAGGTTTTTGTGGCCTAACCTCTCATTGTCAACCTAACAGCTGCTTGCAGATACTGTATGTAAGGTAGTGCACAGGTTGCATATCATCTTTAACTCCAGTGTAATATCTGCAGTAGGAGTATAAGATGTAGGAGACTGCTGCCCATGTGTAATAGCCGCTTCATAGGTGATGGCTTACACTATCTGATTATATCCTGATCATGTTGATAGTGGCAGCAGAGTCTATTGATACATGACTCTGTTTGGGGAGTGGGTGTCTGTGCCTAGCAGAGCTGATGGTTCTGGTGAATATGTGAGTATATACCCAGAAAAGGAAATGGACCTGTAGACACTTACATTATCTGTAATCAACTATCCGGATGTGATGTGCTCCTCAGAGGAGGATTGCTACTAAAGGTAGCTACTATGTTTCTGTAATAGCCAGTGTTGTCACGCCCATAACACAAATATTTACTTGTGAGCATCACTGAATAAAACATCTTCATAAGCAATAAGTAAACTAAATACAGTACTTGATACTTGTAGTACTGAATGCTCATACAGTCATGTCCACTAGTCAGCTACTGGTGTCTACTAATGTCAGCATTGTGTATGTGGCCATCCTGGGGGAATGTAATCTCTATGCCATGTACACTGCCAAACCCACCTAACACCACACCCCACACATTGTCTGGGATGCAGCTACAGGGGTAAGCTGGAAGGCAGCCCAGTCTACAGCCATGACTGGACTGGACAGTCATGATGTGTAGGTTAACACATGCATCTTATCATCACAACCAACACATACCCTTACCAGAACACAGTAAGGACACCCACACACACTACCAGAAATCACACACATTTACAGAGGCTTCTAAGTATCTGGCCAAGCGAGTGACTTCCCAAACTGGAATAGACAGACAACAAAATACACAAACTGTATGACATAGTTTGCATAATTGTGCCACACCTCAGAACATGTGGCCGGAAACATGCCCAACAGTACTCATTTGTGAATGCAAACTCTAGCACTATGTTACAAACCAAGCTATACAAGGGCAAACATACTGTCATCTGCCTGTCTGCCATGATTAGCCACATACCCATACACTCAGACCAACTTTTGAACTATACACATGGTTCTAGCATATTCCATGTTGTTGTGCGGGACCTGTGATGCAGTAGCCTGGACT
>NC_056730.1:56509962-56606948 GCF_019279795.1 Protopterus annectens | reverse complement strand
GATATCTGTTAAGCAGTGAACACAGCATCAATGGGACCAGATGGTGTCCCTGGCAGTGTGCTACACAACCTCATTGAGGCCCCCACCCGCACATAAGGCCGCTGTTTCATCTTAGGCTTACTACGGGCTACGCCCCCATGGATGGCATATGGCAACTGTGGTCCCACTACACCAGGGTAGTGCTCTTATGGACTGTAGACATCCCTGCCCTATCAGCTTGACAAGCCTTGTCTGCAAAGCTGTGGGGAGGTCCATACTGGAGCCCATAAATAAAGACATTGGTGTACAGCCAATACCGGAACATACCCACATCGACTTAGTCAAGGGCAGATCCTGCCTCCCAGACCTGCTCAACCTGTCTGGAGGAGTCACTAAGGCCATTGATGGGGGTACGTTGGTTTGCACAGACTACCATGACCTGGCGGGAGCGTTAAACCACACTCCACGTGGCATCATGGAAAGGCTCACCAGCGCATGTGGAGAAATATGTCACACGATGGTTTGCCAACTGGATGGAGGTCACACCACACAGGGTTTGTGTTCCTGGTGCCATGTCAGACTCCAAGCTGGTCCCGAGTGGTGGCCCACAGGGCTCAGTCCTGGGCCCCCTCCTGTTCGGCATTCAACTTTCCAATGTGCATGCAAACATAGGGGATTGTGGCAGACAAGGTATGCAGATGACTGCACACCGGCCACCATACTCAACACCCCATCAGACACGGACATCCACCTGGGGTCTCATAGAAATGGATAACTTGTGCCAGAGCCATGGCCTGATGCTACATGCCAGGAAGGTGTAGACCTACCCTTTGGGAAAGACATGTTCACCCCGACTTACCATATAGGTGGTAATCCATTAAACATGGTGGACGGATCAGGACATGGGTACCAAACCTGTCGGTAACCTCTGTCGACAGTCACATTGCCAATGTGGTTGGGAAGACATTCCACTGTGGCCACCTGGTCATGAAGGGATTCACATCCACATCAGGGAGGTCATTGTACCCTGTACTCTTCACACATCAGACCAATGATTGCGCATAACGCCACATCTGGAATGTACCTAACCTGACACCTGCAGCACTCGGAAGGACCTCAAACGTTCCACAACACAGGGATAAAGGTGCTGAGACATGTGTCACACGCTGCCCGACCGAGGGGACTCCGGCTGTATACCTTCTCAGCCCGTCTGCTCTGAGGTGATCTGTGCCTGACATACACGGCCATGTCCAACCTGGGTGACATGGACATGTTCCACCTCCTAGGCTCCAAGCAAACACGGGCACAGAAGCAACTGACAGAAACCTCAACACGGACATAAATAGGACATGCTGGGGGGACAGGGTCATCGCCCAGACACCGCCTACAACATGGAAAGGATTCCCAGCCCATGTGAAGCAGAGCCTCTGACTGACTTTGTCCAAGAGTAATCCTGACGTGTGGATGTGTGATCATAGGTATGCGCCAGGCATCATCTCTGTGTCACTGCTGGACAGTACCTATGCACCTATGTACCTATGTAGGGGTCCATGCAGGTTGCGGGTACCTGTGGTATGCTGATATTGCCAGATGTGCCTGTGGGTAACCCACAGCTACACGTGGGGGACTGATAACAGTGCTCCCAGTAGGCACATGCAAGTACACCATATTTGGCATACAGGTTAACAGAACCAACATGGTGCTACACATGTAACCGCCACGCATACCGTGTACACAGATCAATGTATGCTGCACCTGCACTACATGGTATGTCTGCTGCATGATGTCAGTACACAACCCACGACACATACGCACCTGTCACCTGTCATACACAACCACTGCAACATACACATCATGCACTATGCGGACACAGGTATCACATACACCTCTCACTATCTTGTCCACCCTGTGCATCAGAATATGTTTGCATAACCGCACCGATGGTGTGGATCTTGGTGCTGCGGCAGAGGCTTCATCATATGCACAGGGTGATATGTGTGCCAGGGGCATAGGCTGTACTAATGGATGACATCATGTGTGTGTGTAAGGGCCGGTACATTTACTGGGCATGACTGTGCAGAAAGCATGGATGTGGTGAAGGCCTACAGTTGTGTCTGCTGTATGTGGGTATGTGTGCACAGTTCAGCCATCTGTGATGCCTACAGGGGTATACTTGGCAGCCCCAGACTGTACAGTGCAGGTTGTACGGCTCACTGTGTCCGCTTGCCACGCGGACCCGTGCCTGCCTGGGGTCGCATCGGCACTACCGGGTGGAGGTATGGAGTGGCCACTCTCCAATGACACATGTCCGCTGGAACCATGTCCATGCTGGGACCGGCCAGGGCCACGTCCACGTGGCCTGCTGTGTCCTGGTGTGGTTGGTGTAGCACCAGCTGCACTGCTGCTGCTACCAGCACTGTGTGAGTGGGCATGAGAGGTGGCACGCACACGTTGACCTGCACTAGGTGGTGTTGCTGGCCTACGGCCACATGTCCTACGCCTCACCCCTACCAGGTGTTCCAGCACAGACAGCTCACGCCATGGATTGACATGCCTCGGTCGAGGATTCCAACCATCTCACATAATCTCCTATCCAGAACATCGGCAAGCTGCTGTTGAGCATTCGCCAATGACTGGATGTTCTCATTTAAGGAATGGATTGTGGTCCTCTGCAGCCTCTGCCCTTCTTGGTTCTGCCGTTTGGCACGTGCCTGTGCCGCCATTACAGTCTGAAACATGCGTCTGGTGATACCAGCTGCTGCACCCTGTACGGCAGGTGCATGTCTACCAGAGCTCCTCCTACGAGCAGCACCAGCCACATGCCTGTGTGGCACATCACCAGTTATTACACTGGCAACATGGTGTGTACCCACACCTTCTGTAGCCACCAGACATTCCTGCTCAGTGCCAACAGACGCTGACTGTCCTTCCTCTATGGGCAACGGTGATGTGGTATGTCTCGGCATCTGAACCGTGTGCGGAGATGAAGGGGACATAGGTGGGATGTTAAACAATGGCACAGCTTCTGCCCGTGATGACCCTACCTGTGCCTCATGCATATGGTCATCACCGCTAGTATCTGTGGGGACACTAGCATCAGATGGACCGCAGGAAGGGAACGCACCTACAGCACCTGTGAATACAAAGACATACTGTAAGATACATTACACACACGCAGACACACACGCAGACACACACACACACACACACACACGCAGACACACACACACACACACACACACACACACATGCGGAGACACACACACGCTGACACACACACGCAGACACACACATGCAGACACATCATGCATGTGATATTGCAGATGGCATGCAGCATTCCCACACCACAGCTCAGTGAATGCAGGCCAGACATTAATAGTGGTAGTATGCATACTGCCTTGGGGTGCACACTACATCAAGCAGGTGTCATTTCAGTAGGCTTGCAGTACACACATTCATGGTAGTTTGCATGCATCACCGTGATACACCATGTGGCCACAGGCGGGTTAACAGTACACATGGCTGGCGTCACTTTGTCATGTACACCGCCAACATGTGCGATAACATGTGGACATGTGACAATGGTGTCCCACCACATGCACCACATCAAACTAGACATCACAGTGCAGTGTTATGTGTGCAGGCTACAGATAGAATGCATGTATAACAAGGATGTCTGTGCAGGTGTGGTTGGTGTGAGCTGTGTACATAGCTGTACAGTGGGGAGTACGGGCACTGTGCCACTGCATGGCAGCAAGACACAGGTATGTTTCTGTGCGATGCGTAACATGGACGCATTGCATTGCCATGTCTGCAACACAGTCATGCTGTTCCACACCATGTATGTGGTAGATATTGGTGGCACCTCCAGTGGCTGCAGACAGGCATTTCGTTTGTCTGGTGTACCACATCAGATGTACAGGGGGTCCACTACAGCTATGATCGCACTATGTGTGGACAGGGTGCAACGGTGACTACCCACTGCAGATGTACTGTGTGGCAACATGCCTGTGGGTATCACCCATGGCCATGTTTGACTGGGTCATGGACAATTGTGTGTGATGGGCATCGTGTACACATCCCTGTGGTGGCCCATGTGACATACACCCGTACTAGTCTGAGGTGTCACATTCCCGAAGGCTATGCAGACATTGTGGATGTCTGCTATGTCATGCATAGGTCATGTCATGGTGTGACAATGTTGCAGACAGAACACCACGTGCATGGGACATGTCATGTGCCATGTCACAACGCGGTGCACACAATGCAGGGGCATAGGTCACATTGGTAACACCTGTGTGCTGGCCAGATCACAGCTCACTATGTGGTACTGTGTGCATACCGCAAAGGCATTCCGATGCATACTACACATGCAGCCATTGTAGAACACCTCCACCATTGTATGCATAGCTGACTGCACATATCACACCGATGGGTTATGTGGTGTCATGCGGTGTATACTAACGGTTGTATCTACTGTACATGGGTGGCGTGTGTCGGGTGGTGCAACCTGTATACCGTGACTGAGCAGACCCAGGTGTGCATGTCATACCTGGACACATGGGGAATATCTATACACTGTAACATGCCTATTACTAGCAACAGTCTCACCTGCGACGGACCCATGTCTGTGCGACATGCCAGAGGTACCTGTATAGGGGCGACACAACAGTATACACATTATCCATTACTGTAGCCACAGTAAGCACTGTGCATGTCACATCATGTACCTGTGTGGTAGCATGTGTTATGCACATGTCTGCAAACACAACGTAGCATACTGTAGTATGCAGCTTGTGTGGCCATATACCTGGCATGTGTTGGTACATTATGTGGTGTACTATGACACCCACACCTACGTCAGTTATCATACACACATGCAAGACTGACTTACCAGGCAGCTCCAGGCTCGTTGGTTGGGAGACACCCACCTCCACGATGGCAGCGAGTGTTTCTGCATGTTGTTCCTGGGTGTCCCCAGACTGGCCAGGAGCTCCTCCGTGTGTGTGAGTGGGGGCTGGGTTGGTGGCCCACCACCTGTCCCACCTTGTTGTCTGGCGATTGCGGCGGCACGCTGTTTCGCGTGCCGAATTAGGTCTGTGCAGTGTCGGCGGATCTGCTGGTAGGTGCGGTTGTTGCCACCCACTTTGTTCACCCTCCTGCGCATATCCTGCCACACGTCGTCCCGCTGCTGTGCTTGTTGTGGCACATGGCTGAATAGTAGATCGTCGTTGTCGTGGAGCAACGGTATAATCACGTCATCCTCCTGGCGGCTGAAGGCTGGCAGCTGGGAACGTGGCATTATCTGTAAGACATAATGATGGTGACAGGTCACATTTACACTGATGTACTGGCATACTGCTGGACATACATTGCTATGACATGTACAACATCTGCACAGTAATCTTTGCGATGCATCATGGCAGTGACACAGTTGACGTGTTGCCGTCACACCATTAAACAGTGGGTTTCATATCATATCTGTGTGTCAACTCATCACATTGTACACACACCATGTTGATGGTAGCCTGCTGTGGACATGTGTACCTGCCTGCACCTGTGTTCATATCAGTTGGCACATGCCCCAATGTGACAACAGTTCTACTGTTCACCTGGATGCTGTGTATATGTCACTAGGCATCATGTACACGGCCATTATGAACGTCAGCGGTGGCACTGCACATATACACATGGACACCTGTACATGCATGTGTTGTACCATGTACATCTACACAGCACTGTACGGGTGTTGGCCAACCTGCCACGGCTCACCTGTATTGCACATGTGATATACATGGGACAATGTGTAACCATGTGACATTAGCAGGAAAGGTCATGCATAGCATGTGCGCATGCACGTTGTTCACACCAACACACAGCACCTGTGACACCACAGGGTGCATCAGTGCCACATTACTGCTGTGGACGGTTGATAGTGCAAGTGCCATTTGTCCATCGCACCATGTAGGACTGTGATATCACGTGCAGCCTTGCTGGGCAGGACTGCATGGTATGGCAGGGTATGTCACATACATGGCACTGGGATGTGACCCACCTGGGGGGTACTGATATTGGCAGGGTGGCTGTCCATTCCATATGTCATTGCTATGTGTATATGGACATTACACATGTCTATCATCATGGTGTGGACACTGGCCTTCTGCAAGGTAGGCTGCATGCTGCTTGGTGGGGGTGTGTATGGTGCATGCAGGTATCGCACATCCATGCATACACATTACCCCTGACAGGTGCTATGTGCTGCGATATTGTTCAACACAGTGCTGTATGTGCCCACACACTGCTATCCCATGCACATGGATGGTTGCCTGGCCTGACATGAGTGCCACATATGTCTACATCCAGTGCCTGCTGCCACCCCCATGTCAGCTGGTGCACCGCACAGCGCCATCCCTCCCACGGGGAGCGTGGTGTTGGGCACAGCATAGGTATCCATGTATGGGGACAGGGATGTTCACATAGCAGGGGCACTGATGGTATCATCCATCGGACCATACACGTATGACGCACACCTCACACACACAGCCCATTCCATATGTTGTTCGCAACACTGATACAGCTATACTGCTTGGCCGGGGACATTCCCAGATGTACATACACAGATGCGTGAACATCTGTCTGTGGCATGGGCTAAAATAATGGTGGGGGTTCGACACATAATGTGTTTGAGTGTGGCTGGCGCAGACCTTCTGTACACATGTCTACACAGTAAGCCTGTTCTACAGTAGGCAGTGGTGATGTGCTGTGCACATGTCAATTCTGCACATTGTGTTGGTGTCTGTCTGTCCACGGGCCAGTGGTGGGACACACAGGGGTATTAGTGAACATATATGCATGCCACCCTGTACTGCTGTACTGCTAGCTTCTCGGGTGCTACTGTGTCATGGACATGCACACCTTACCCGAACAGGTGGTAGTGGGTTGCCACCCATACCCATCTCCTCTTGGGTTGCTATGATCCAACACCCTCTTTGTATTGTATGTTCAGGCTATGCACCTGTGTGCGGCATGTGGGCATGCAATGCACTACTGCGTACCTTTGCACCCATTGCAGAACATGTCACACAGGTACACTGGTAGCCATACACTTCACAGCTTGATGACGGTACAACACATGTTGTACACACATAACACATATCCTGTGGGACATGGTCATATGTACAGGCATGTCCAACAGTCACATACCACTGCTACCCCTACATGACGGATATGCAGTACATGTGTCGGTACAGCAACTGTCACATGTAGTTGTGCAATGCCCCCCTACCTACATGGCATGGTACTGCCTGTGGGGGATATGCATCTGCATCCATGCTATGGCCATAGCTGACAGTTGTACATCGATATGTGCAACATACCTCATTTGGTGTTCTCATGGGTGCATGTCCAACATGGCTTCGCATTGTTTGTGTCTGTCACACAGTCATTGTTGTACATGGTTTACATGCCAGCCATGGCGTACTGTGTGTGATTCCATGTACTTCATTGGGATACCAGCATTATACATTATAACGGTGTATTCCAGCCATCACATAGCCTTCCTAGATGACACTGTTAGCCAGCCAGTAGGAGGTGTTCCGCCATCTGCACATAGGTCACACAGTACGAGGGCGGCTGACACCCATTCTGGGGACAGGGTTCTGACAGCTGTGGATGGGTGTGATGCTGTCGACAACCATGACTGCACCTGATGGTCACATCTGGATGGGTAACATTCACAACACACACCTACCTTCACGTAGAAACACATCATCCACAACAATGGACATTCCTGCCAGAACAATGTGTGCAGTATGTCTGTATGACCACTGCAGGCACCACTGGTGGCCCCCAGCATGGCAGCCAACAGCACCAGTGTATATCCCGTGGAACCATGGGTTACACCATTCACAACACACCTGTCTCAGATGACCCTGTTGTGGATCACAGTGCAGTTCCACACATCATGTTACACTAGGCATCATGCACTGATATGTTGCAGACGTGTGAACGGCTGTGCAACTCAACATATGCGCACATGACACATCACCTGGTACAACATGTCTGTCATGCCACATGTTATTGTGACCACCCTGTGATGGCATTATACAGGCTACGTGTACTGGGACATGTGATGGCTCACCGGTATATTCACCCTCTGGGTGTGTGTCTAGCCAAGTGTACGGTAGGCAGTGGTCTGAACACGGGGACACTGTACATTGACCTACTCTGTCACTGCAACTGTTGACTATGTTCATACTGTACTTATACAGGCATGTGGTATCAGACCACTATGACAGTCCCGGTCGACCACACTGCTGTGGCACACATGACCTGCGGACATCTGCCTGGGGTGTGGAGCACACATGTACATCTTCACATGCTATACTGCCTCTGTGGTGGTGTCACATGACTGTCTACAGCAGGGCTGTAACAGGCAGGCACGGCAAGCGGTCATGTGGGACAATGCCTGCACCTTCCACTGTGCTGCACACAAGCAAGGCACACACACTAGTGCACGACTCACATTTATCTGCAGTGCCTGGGACCTGCCTCCATGCTCTGCACAGCACACCTGCAAGTACAGATTGTACTCGGATCATACCTCACAGGCACATACCTGGACTGCAACACACACAGGTGAGGGGATCCCACATCACACAATGTTTTGCACACATACTGGATATTTGCCGAACACAATGCATCGTAGGTGCTCCATGTTCAGATACCCATGTTTGTGACCGCTAGACACATTGTAACACGCAACAGAGCTTACACTGTACACCACAGGTTACATGCTGTCTGTGTTGTCATACTGTACATTGGGCCTCGGACAGCTGCTACTGCCATGTGCTGACAGCAACCCACACTTCCCTAGAATGGACACCCATGTACCCACACATGCTTGGGCATGCACTCCACCTAGCTGGGTGACACATTACACAACACATACCATACCTACACTACCCTCAGCATGCACAATACCTCCATGTGTCTGGTGTGTTGAACCTGGTGTTATCCCCCCTTTGGTAGATGAACATATATGCTTCACGGCCCTGCTAGCCACACCCTGGACACACACCCATCGCAGCATACATGGTACATGTGTTCTACAGCCGGTACTACTGACGTCTGCTGACAGGGGTTGTTAATGGCATGGCACCCCGGCAGATGGACAGTGTACATAACTATGCTGACACATATCACAGTGCACTTCCGTAGTAATGACATCATCCATCACAGTAATATGCTGGTAAAAGTATAGCTGGCATGTTTAACCAGTAAAAAGCATCAGCGATCTTTACCTGGCACAGGCAAGGATGACTGAACTACATACTTTGAAACAACTCCTTCACATAGCAAATCCTGTGCTGTGTGAGTCGTAATCAGAACTATTTCCATACATTTTCTCAGGCAGCTAACAGTACTTCAGAGTACTGTGTTATCCTGGCTGTGTACATGATGTCCCACTGCTGTGCACATGGTGTCCACAGTCGTTGGTATGCTCAGCAGGATAGCACTACATAACCAACTTTCACCACTCTCTGCATTATGGACGAGTATCCTTACTTACAAACACCATTCACATACAGTACAGCTTCGTCATACACATCATGCGTTACACACCCATACATATCGTGGGTTCTACATACCTTGTCTGTGTTTCCTTCTGTTTTTCGTTGCGTGTATCGCTATTCTGTTTTCTCACTCTATCCGTTTTTGAGTAGTAGTTCGGTATGAGCATACGGTTTGTATATCCTGGGAGTCATCCTTATATCCGTTGTTACCTGCAACATGTGGGTTCATCACACCAATAGCTGTTCCTCAGTGTGTACTTGTGTGCATATCACCTGTGCATCTACTCCGTTCGTACATTACGCGTCGTAACTAGGGCATGGTTGCATTCCTCACCTGGGCGTTGGCTATTTGCCCTACCTTCGTGGAGATGGTCTGTATTGTGTTATGTTATGTGTAACTGCAGCTGCTATGTGTGGCGTCAGGTACATTTCGCAGTGGTGTTAGCCGTGGATTGTGTGTGTTGGGTATGGTATTATGTTCGACATGTGGGTGTCCCTGTCCTGACGGCGATTTGCATTCGGATGTGTAACATAGCTGTTGTATTCCTTTAAACAATGGATGCAAGTATGCATCCGCTGTTGATAGTGTTTCCCACGCGAGATGTTGTGGTTATGCAGCTGTCATTGACTGCCTGTATGTTTGTGCTGCTATTACGGCTTGTATCCCTTTGATATGTGCGATGGGGAATATCGGAGGTTGTAGGTGACAGATACGGGTTGTGGGCCTTGCATCTCTACATACACGGTATGCTTGTCTGTGTGCTCCATCCCTGCCTGGGGAGTTGGCAGTTACTTGTCTGTTGTTCTGGGAGTGTAGGTTGTGTTGTTGTCATGTGGTGTTGGTATCGCCTGCGTGTGTGCTTCCTGCATGTATTCCTCCGTCACATCGGTGGTATATCTGCGATTGTTTGTACTTGACGACTATCCCTTGTCATTCTGTCCCGGATATTTACAGTCATTGTGGTCCTGTACTTGGGATGGCCTGTTTGCTAGTGGTTGCCACCTATTCAGGTGGCGATTGCTTGTTTGACACTTGTAGAACACACAGCGGTGTTTACGGGCCGATACGTGGCCACAATCAGTACCGGGGTAGCACATGCGTATTTCCGCGGTACATACCTATTGCTGTGTAACTTTGCCGACGTATCGTTTTGCAATTAGCATATCGGTGTCATACATACGGTCATGATTTGTACATATGTCCTTTACATTTCATGTGGGGTATATTCCTGTGGTACATTCTGGGACATTTTCACTTTGCATCGTTATACGTCGCCACACGCCTAGCCAGGGAGGGGCTCTCAGTACTACTTTGGGAGTACTGGTGTACATACGCCTGAGGTTACTATACTGTATGCCTACACATGTTGTTCCACTCCGCCTGTCACATGGCACCAACATACACATTTTACAGTGGAACACACATTACACTCGCACAGCAAAACACACAGCACCCTCACCGCACATATACACATACTGCGGCAGTCACAGGGACGGTTGCACACAGTACCTGCGTGGCCCGCATCACCGGCGGCAGTGTCTACCTCCCCCCTCATATCATCATAGTATTACCCGCGCATGTACTGTTACTGTACTGTGGCCTGGTGATCATCCCGAGTCGCGGTTATGCATTTCGGTATGTTGACCTTTCCATGGGTGGCGGTTTCCTGTTCTGTTAAACCTCCCGGATGCTCAGGTTGTCGTTCACTATGTTTACTATGTACAGATATCGCGTGTTACTTCTCTGTCACCTTACATCCCTCTGATTCCCTGTCTTACCTGTTGTACTTATATGTATATGTGTACATATATTTCTATGTGTGTAATTATATCTATCTCCATATCTGTATATGCACATATCTACATGTCTATATGTATACACCTTGCGACGAACGTGGCAGCATACAGCAACGCCGTCTGCTGTAGGACCCACGAACGGTTCAGGTGTTGGCGTTCCATGCTCCGCTGGCTGTTGGGTGTGCAGTGTTTGGGTGCTGCCTATGTTGGAGTCACACATGGGGCCACCCATACGGTACACTTTATGGGTGGCCATGTTTGTGTGCCGTCCATTTCACTGTGTGTGCAGGTAAGGAGGTGTAAGTCCATGGGGCCTATGCTGTCAGAGTATGTGCTATACGTTCCCTCTTTTCCAGGGCATAGGCATATTGGGTACGCCTCCATCTGCCTACTGGGGCTGGCACAGTGTGTTCATGGTCCTGAGCCCTCTGTGCCTGTACTGGCTTTGGCAGTTGTGGTGGGCTTTGTGGCCCTTCACCATTATGTCCCTGCAGCAGCTGTTTCCGCAGGATCATATTATGTAGCATGGCACATACTATGAATATGTGGGCACATGTGCCTGGAGAGTACTGCAGGGCTCCACCGGATGTATCCAAGCACCAGAACCGTGATTTCAGCATCCCAAACACACGCTCTATGATTATTCTGGTTTGTGCGTGTGCCTCATTATGGCGTTCTTGCATGTGTGTGTGTGTGTGCATTTCTGATGGGAGTCATCATCCACGGCTCCAGTGCATAGCCAGCATCCCCCACAAGGTGGCCTTGTGGGATGTCCCCCCTGGCGAATACCTGGTACAGCTGTGAGGCATGCCAGATATGGGAGTCGTGGTAGCTTCCAGGGCTGCCAGCACACACATCCATAATAATGCCCTGCGCATTGCACACGACCTGGCAATTGATGGAGGGGAATCCCTTGCAGTTTATGTAGCGTCTACCCTGCTCCCCAGGTGGTGACTTGATTTGTATGTGCGTACAGTCTATCGCACCCAGTACCTCCGGGTATTGTGCCACACGGTGGAAGTGGTACATATTGCTAGCCAACTCCTCCTGAGATCTGGGGAAGTATATATGCTCATTGGCATGTGGTAACATGGCATCCAGAAACTGGTGTAGTACCCTGGATGCTGATGCCTGTGAGATGCCCATTATATCCCCAGTTGGCCTTTGAAAGGTACCTGTGGCCAGTATTCACCAGCTTACACATACCTTTGTGTCCACTGGGATGGGCTCCCCTCTGTTGTTTCTTGTTCTCAGGCGTGGCCGGCACAGCTCCGCTATTTGCTGTAAAGTGTCCCTATCCACCCTGTAACGCTCTACTATCTCCAGGTCTTGTAGCCCCTGGTAGGTTACCCTTGGTCTGAACACTCTCCTTCTCCTCTGAGGCCTACGGTAGTTGTCGGCACCCTCCTCCACAACTCCATCTGTCTCTAACACATGCTGATGGATCACGGCCACGGCGGCACCCAACATGAACATTTTAAAAGTTCCCTGTGTGTTTACACCTAGAGTGCGGCGTTTGGGAATACACGGCTGTGTGTTGTGTGCGTTCACACTTTATACTGTTGTGCTGTACACCCGGTGATGTCATAGGGTGTGTCTGTGCGGCCGTATCTGTGGATTATCTTCTGTGTTTTACCGTTGGCACTGCAACGCTGTTGCCTTTGGTGTTGCATTACTCTTGCCTGCATTGGATTAGATTTCGACCTTACCTTACTGTTTCTGCACATTGCACCTACTATTTCCTGGCATGCGTCCTGCAGAGCCCTGTCATGTGTAGTTTCTGGGACATGGCATATTGTGCGTTTTGTGTGCCGCCGCCGTTATGCTGCCTCTCTACTTGGCTCTGCTGTGTCAGGTCTTCACTCTTTGTAATCTGATACCTCCCCTACTTTCTTTGCATTCATATGCCTCCCCTATCCCGTTTTGCAGGTTTCTGCATGCAGAGTTGTCAGCTGCCACCAATTGGCCTTCGTGGGTTGATTACTGTTGATTGCTCATTACTACTCCGATTACACTGCTTCCGCATTTCCTCATATTCTCAACATCACCTTCCTGTATCCGATGTTGTTTGCGGGGCGAGCGTCACATGACTGGGTTAAGGGAACGTAGTCATCCTCATGCACATGCACCTCTGCACGCATTGTGTGCTCTCAGCTCAACTATTTCCACACACGCCGGTCCTGCAGCTGTACTGTGCAATGTACAGCCCAGGTTTGCTGGGCTCCAATTTGCTTCCTCCTACAGTGGCACACCCCTCTGCAGGTGACTTGTATTCCCTCGGAGCCACTCCTCGGTGTATTACCGCTGCGCCGTTTGGTACAGCCTTACACCGGCGGGGGGTTTGCGATTCAGTATTATCTGCCTCATTTGCATGGCATTGACTACTAATTCATAGTTACCACGCCGAACACTGCCGCGACTCCTTGGCAACCCTTGCACCGTGGATGTGGCTTTCCTTGCATACCATGGTGTATTGTGGCTGTGAAGCTGATGTATATTACACTGCTGTTTTATGACATTGTCATATTATTTCATTGTTTAGCACCATCCGCGGACATGTCCTGGGGTTCTGCTGTGAGTTTCTGTGGACATACCATTTATGTTATTATTTACATGTTGTGCATGTTTTCTATTGACATTCTCTGTGTCTTTCGCCATTGGCATATGGCAACAGTGTGATACCTGACGTTAACAGCCTTCCGTTACTCCTATGTTATGTTTGGGTAAATGTAAACCGTTTTTTTTTTGGTTTACATTGCCGTGCCCTTATGCTACGCCTGCGCCACTTCGTAGATCGCTATATGCCTTCATTTGCATGGTGCAACACCGCACATGGGGTGTTTAGCATACCTACGCTGGGGGTGGCGCAGATCCGGTGCACGCTGGTAGTGCACATGGGATTGGATCGTACCTGAATCGCTCACCGGCCATATTTGGCGTTGTAACGCCTACGCTATGCGTCCGCCTGGCGCAACGTTCATGAATCCCGGGGTGAGTTTATTTTTTTCTGATACAACTGAAACAGAAAACATTTTGAATAAAAGATATTCATTAAAACTAGTAATGATCCTAATTCTGTCAGATTCATGTTAATCCACAAAACAACGTTTACCTGAATATCATTCAGACTGAAAAATATTCAAAATCCACTACTTGTATGAAGGTATAGAGTTTATATTTTTTGAGTTTTCATCTCCTAGAATTGGTTGAAAATGAACTATTCAGTGAAAGCATACAGTACTTGGAAAGACTTGGAACTGAGATGTAAATTAAAAGCAAACTATACAAGGTAGGGGCACAGTTGAGGTAGGACACTGTGCTACAAAGCCTTCATATTAGAAAGAAAATGTCAGAGTTTATCATCTGGCAAAAGTTTGCGAAAAGTAATTAAATACAGCTAATGTCTACAACAAAATGAATTCTTGAAGCAAATAATTCTTGTAAATACCTCGGTTAGCTTTCTATTCCTCAAGAGCTGAGAAGTCATTCTCAGCCATCTTTTTTCTATCTTTACTGCTTGTGTAGTTTACTGCTAGTTTTATGTTTTTATGACAACATAAAAACACAACCTGAATGATTTGCTTTGCAAGAGGAAAACATACAACATTCAAACAATTAGTATGTACTCTTGATGTCATGAAAAATGCCAGTGTAAACTGATTCTATGTTATTAAATGAAAAACTCTTCTGACAGGTGATATGGATCAGTGATAGTGCAATGATGGAGACTGCCTTTCTCTCGTGATTACAGTAAGGTGTTCCTAATCATTACCAAAACTCTGGCTAAATTATTATATGTGGTTTTCTCTAATTCTATTAATTTTATTTATTTGTCCTTCAGTAACCGGGAAAATCTGACTGAGCCCATAACTCATTTTCTTCAGAGATTTGAGGAGAAAAGCTCACAGCACATTCAAAAATATTTAACGAGTAGTTGAGGAGTAATTATATACCAGGCGATAAAAGCCCTGCAACAGGTTGAATATTTTACAATGAGTTGGGGGAAAGGTACCACAAAAACACATAAAACATATTTTACATTAGCTGATAAGTAAAATGATATACAAGGAGAGAAAATCCCCACTACAAATGAAACACAGATTGAGAGACATTTTTAGAATATTACTAGGATAAACTATGATCAAGAATATAACCTGAACTATAGGAAGCAAGGCACTTTGGAGAAGTGAACAGCTTATGTCTAGTTAAGTAATAAATAGTTTTCAAAATATTGACTATTTCTAACAGCATATGGAGGTGATAGAGTATTCTGCTGCCAAAATAGACAGAATAATAGAATGAGATGAGGAAGATTAATGAGAAAAGGGGGGCAAATTAAAGCCATAGGGGAGAGTTTATTATTACCCTCCTACTAATTTATCTCACCTCTCAGCTGTGATGCCTTCAACTCTTCTGACTGTATCAAAACTCCTCTTGACCTACTATGCTTGTGTTTTCCTGCTTACTCTTCCTTAATAGAAAACTTCTTGTAAATGAGCATTTAGTTCTACCCCTCAGGATGTATGTCACTCCTATGAATCCCATCTATTGAATCTAGTCATGCAAAATTACTTACTCAATCTTCTGTATAACCATCTATGACAAGAAAAGTAAAATTGTTTTGGAATTTAGAATTGTAGCTAATCTGTTTTTATGTATTTGAAATGCATATATTGCTATCTTTTCTTAAATGTTGTATCTATAATCTGTAATATCTATAATATAAGCAATGTATCTCATTTGTATTGTATTCCGGAGCTTTTCTCCCCGGGCCTCCACTGAAGAAGGACACGTCCAAATGGACTTTCCCGGTTAACAAATGCAAAATTAAATAAAATTAGACAGATGAAAATGTTATGGAAGGACATTAGATATAAAAATAAATAGCATAAAGATTCAGCTTAAGATGCAGAAGAGCATACATTAGTAGTCTGGTATCATTAAAGTGAGAACTTCTTTTGATATTAGGCCATTATACCTGGTAAGATATGAAGTTGTTGGTGGATTAAGAGTGAGAAAGGCATAGTTATAATGAATCAGCTATGTGCTGACATGTTCAACAAACGTGGGTATCTGTTCATATCCCAGACATTATCTCTGTCACAGAAACTTGGCTTAAACCTCAAAACCAAGATAAAGACATTCTTCCTCCAGGTTATAATATATACTACGCCAAGATCACTTAAGGAAAAAAAGTGAAGGTGTTGCTTTAGTTTACTCTAACTACCTCACTCTTTCACTTCCTAAAAAGCCAATTCCCTCCTTTACACCTACTGAAACACTAATAGCAAACCTCAAACCTAATGACTTTACTACCATCACATTAGTAGCCATATAAATTCTACCAGGGGACAACATCCCCTTAATGGAAAGTATACTGTCATATCTCTCCCTAAATTTCCCTAATGAAACTATTCTTCTTGGGGACATAAACATTAATTAGCATAACCTTAATAAACCAAGCCCTCCACAACACATAAACCTCCATGGATTTACACAACTAATCTCCAAGCCTACCCATTCTAATAACTCTCATTCTTCAAGCTCCTTGGTAGATTGGATACTTGTTTCCAGTCCCAGCAAGTGCCATAACCTTGAATCTCTACCTGATGCCCTGAGCGACCACGTACCTATAAAAGTGCTACCATACATCACCCACCTCCCCAAACCACACCGGCTTATCACCTGCCGCAAACTTTCAACCTTTAATCCAGACACTTTTAAAACCCTCCTCCTAGAATTAACTGGAATTTCCTTACTCAGCTCCCATTCAACAAAGCAGTAAATGCCTTCAACTCAACTTTCCTAAATATTTTATATTCTCTAGCCCCACTGAGAAACGTTCAATTAAATGAAAACATTTCACCCTGGCTAACTAAAACCACCCATACCCTTATGAAATCCAGAGACAGGGCATAGAAAACATGTGTACAAACCCAACTTCCAACTGACCTCCTAAAGTATAAAGAACTTAGAAATCAGACAAAAAAATTATCAACAAAGACAAAAAAAACTTTTATTATAATGCACCAAAAGCATTAAAATCTGATCCAAAAAAATTCTGGAATGATATAAACCAAATACTACATCCAGATAACCCAACTTCACCAAACCCATGTCTTGACAAGTCACCTGAAGAAACTGCCAATACCTTCAACACCTACTTTATCGAATTAATTTCCAAACTATTTAACCCCAACATCCCAAACAACACTTAAAACCTCCCTATACACCCCTCAACAACTATCTCAGTAAACTCCTTCTCTCTCAAACTTGTCTCCACTGACTATATCAAAATTCTACTCTCAAAGCTCAAACCATGCTCTGTATCAGCAGACAATATTCCTTCTTACTTTCTCCAGATTGCTGCACACTCCCTTGCTATGCCTGTATCTATACTAATCAATCGCTCCATCTCTGAGTCTAAAGTTCCTTCTATCTGGAAACAGTTTTACACTCTTCCTATTCATAAAGGAGGTAACTCCATAGAAATATCTAATTTCAGACATATAGCTATCCTCTCCTCTCTCTCCAAACTCCTTGAGAAATGTATACACAGACAAGTTATACATTATTTCTTACAAGAAAAACTTCTCACTCCAACACAGCATGGCTTCCTTCCCAAGCATAGTACAACCACAGCTCTACTATCATTTCTCAACACCGTAGCCCTGGCTAAAGATGATCACAGACTCATATCCTGTCTATTCCTTGACCTTTCTAAGGCCTTTGACACTGTCTCACACACTCTGCTACTTAGTAAACTTATAGACCTAAATTTCTCCACTATTATAGTTGCATGGTTCTCTAGCTATCTCTCTGATAGGCTTCAGTCAGTATGATGGGACTCGGCACTATCTACCTTTCTCTCAGTAAGAACTGGTGTTCCCCAAGGTTCCATTCTTGGACCTCTACTCTTTAATATTTTCACCAACTCACTCCACTCCTCTTGTCCTCATTTTAATATTGTCCAATGCGCAGATGACTCTGCAGTCATAACTATTGCTCATTCCCCCTTAGAACTCCTAACAAAAACCCAGACATCTTTCAACTCATTAGAGACATGGCTCACTAATAATCAGCTCATTCTCATCCCCAATAAAACAAAATTACTACTTTTTCTACCTAAATCTGCAAACCACATTAAACTTTCCTTCTCCATAAGTTCCCTAAACGATACTCCTATAGAAGTCAAAACTAGCACAAAACTCTTTGGCATTACCATTGACGACCAACTAAAATTCAATCTTCACATTAACAATTGTATAAAAAAACACCAAAAGCTAGGATTACTGTACAGGAACAACAAATTCCTAACTACTGAAGCTAGGATTTCCCTTACCCATGCCTACATTCTACCATGCTTAACTTATTGTTCCCAAATACTCACAAATCTGAACTCTTCCCTACTTGCCAAATTAGAATCAACCTACCACAAAGTAGCTAGATTTACAGCTCAACAAACATATAAATGTCAGCACTGCCTCTCCATAAAATACCTGAACTGGCCCGAACTAACTCACCTGTTCCTACAATCTCAACTCCAAATCATACACTCCATCCTATATCAGCCTGATTTCTGCCCAAGTCTATCTTCGCTCATCTCTCACTACTCCCCTACAAACTTCTCTGAAGCTCAACCCAAGAGCTACCAAAAATCCATAAACCCAAATCCAATGCAGGGTGCAACTTGTATAGCTACCATCCCTCTATTGCATGGAACAAACTCCCATTAGAAATAAGGTCCCTGACTCACCCCAAACAATTTAAGCTAGCAACCAAAGACCACTTTAAAAAACACTGGTCCTGCCATTGTACTCACCCTCCCTGATTATTACCTGCCTTTTATAGTACAGTCAAACTAACTTAGTAAAACTTACCATTAACTACTTCATCCTATGCTTTCTACGCAACCTCCAAAGCTTCTTCTATACTCTGCTCTCTGAAATTCTTATGTAACCTTTTAAGTTTCTGCTACTCTACATACAAAACCTTATATTTACTCAACTCTCTTTTTAAACCAAAACAGGCAACTTATTTTAGTTTTTAACATTCTCTTTTTTGTTTATAGTACTGTTTTATCTGTCAGCAATATACATGTATGTAGCTTACGTATTTTAACTACCAAAATTCCCTATTGCTATTTTTATTGCATTGTATATCTTTGGAGCTTTTCTTCCTGGGCCTCCACGGAAAAAGGGAAATAGCTCAGCCAGACACTCCCAATCAACAAATGTAAAATAAATAAATACATCAGTGGTCATGCATCTGTTTTGAGGGTTGTGCAGGTACAGGTACAGGTGTCAGAATTATTTTTTGGATGGGTATTGAAATTGGAAAGATTGCTATTATGTTTAAGGGGTAAGGAGATAGAGTTCCATGGCTATTGTTCTAATTTTTTTTTCCATTGGGCATGGGGATTTCTGGTTTGTTTTGTACCCTATACTTTCTGTGGTTGGCTGTCATCAAGGCACTCTCTTTAAAATGTTCCCTTTCTCTTTTAAGTTGCACGTCTACAGTGACGGCACTGTTGCTGTCTTGTAGTGTAATTCTTTTCTGTAATCATCCTGTTTTTGTCTTCTAGTCTGTATCACTAAGACTGAATTCTCTACCCTTTAAATGCATCTCCATTTTGCACTGTAAGCTATATCTATACATGTTATGAATGGGTCTACTTTAATTAAACGAAAGCGGAATCCATCGAATACGAATCCATTGACACATAAACAGTGAAATGCGATAACGTCGAACACGCAAAATCGCAAAATTTAAACATCGAAACTGCAATAGTCGGCCAACCCCAACGCCCGTAACATGCTACCTATGCAAACACAACAACAAAAAACACATACATACACTAACCAAAGCCCTACTACTAACCCTAAATTAAAGCACCAAAACCCCACTTGTAACCCTACACTAAACCCCACATACACAACTATCTATGCACTACCCTTAACCCCTCCCTAACCCTAAGGTCCGTAACTACCGCACACTTACCCTACAGAACTATACCCACACGAAGTAAATATTCCACACACATGCACTTAACAAAACCCTACACTAAACCTTACATACATTACCTATCTATGCACTTACCTTAACCCGCACCCTAACCCTAAGGTCCGTAATTATCGCACACTTACTTATGGAGCTATACCGCAGATGGGCCAACTATGACAATTCGACATTTCTGATTTCACTATTTAGTGCTTTCGACATTTCCACGTTTTGCTGTTAACGTGTTGACAGATTCGTATTCGATGGATTCAGCTTTCGTTTAATTAAAGTAGACCCGTTATAAATATAAGCACACATGCTCAAAAACAGACACATGCACACACACACACACACACACACACACACACACACACACACACACACACACACACACACACACACACACGCACACACACACACACATCACTACAGTTGCATTTATCATATCCAACTGACACAGACCTGTCACCAACTGATAAGTTCCAAACTCAGCACAATTGAAAAAATGAGTGTGACTGTCACCCTTAGATGTTGTAGTCTTCAATTTAGCAACCAAATGATAAATTAAGTCATACATCAGTAACTAAGGAGATAGAAATTAGACCTAAAGTTCTTCAAACTTAGTGGCCACATGGTCAGGAATGAATTCCCATTAGTCATTATTCCGTAGTAATGACATCATCCATCACAGTAATATGCTGGTAAAAGTATAGCTGGCATGTTTAACCAGTAAAAAACATCAGCGATCTTTACCTGGCACAGGCAAGGATGTCTGAACTACATACTTTGAAACAACTCCTTCACATAGCAAATCCTGTGCTGTGTGAGTCATAATCAGAACTATTTCCATACATTTTCTCAGGCAGCTAACAGTACTTCAGAGTACTACAAGTCAGCCCTTCTGTATATACCAGTGATCCAGAGATATGTTGCTGTTTTCTTTGTGCTTTATTGCTGAGTCCACTAATACTGAGCCAGAAAAAACAAAGCATAGTAACAATGAATATTAATTCAGTAGGGTTCTTCATTTTTTCTAGTGTAGTATGTGCAATGTGGAGCTTTAAGTATATTGTTCTGTTTTAAGAAAATATGTTCCTTGGTTAGAATATATTCTTCAACTCTTTGTTAAACTGCAACATCAAGTGTGTGTATGTATGTATGCATTAAGTCCTTACTGTGCAGATGTACTGACAGTGACAAATACTTGACACTTTGGTAGCTTGTACTGACAGGACAACTTTGACTGACTACATTTTCTCAGGAACAAGTCACACAACTTCCAAATATATTTTCATGAATTTCTCAAGACGTTCTTCACTAAGGGCACCCCAAACTATGCTGTTCACACAGAAAGAGAAACTCTGATAACTGTGAATATAGGAGACAGAAAAAATGAATATCTACTGTACACTATTATAAATATAACTCCGAATCACAATGTTGGGTATCTTCTCTGTACAACACAATATGGAGTATATATTGTATAGTGAGGAGAATGCAGGCTCTGATGTAAAGAAACAATTGGAATGTGATGTCACCTGTAAATACAACTGATATTAATTCTGTGGATTTTCCAGACACTTAAACAAATTAGTAGGGTAATCTCTATAAATCCTGAAGGGATGAAACAGTGAATATTTAAGACAATGCTTCTCCTGAGTACACTGTTACTGACAGGAAATAAGAAAGAGAAAATGCAAGGAAAATCTTAAAGGGAAAAATAAGGATAATGTTAAAAAACACAAAATATATATTAATTTAAATAGCTTTGAACTGGGCTTTGGCACTTCACTGGTATCAAGATATTTGTTACATTATTATATTAGAAGGTAGGGGTTCACTTGGGATGGTATGATGAGATTGTTTGGCCATTTGACCTTCAGGACTGCTAGTAGTAGCCTCCCTGATTTCTTTTAAGGATAATTTTAGAATCACACCTGGGAGATCATTATTAGGTGATCTATAAATAGCTGGAAAAATATTAGGTTATGAAACATGCATGAATATGTTCATGAAAAAGGGTAGATTTATTCTACAGAATGAACGTCCAATTAAAAATCATGAACTCTGCTGGACTGGCAGTTTTAGTCTACACTTTATAGGAAGGAGAGCTAGTAGATGCAAGGGAACTGAGAGACATAGTAATACAGATAAGATTATCTGAGGTGTAATGTATGCAACTTGTGAGACATAGTAGCATGATTGTCTGAGGTGTATGCAACATGTGAGACACAGTAACACAGGTAAGACTGAGTGAGGTGTAATGTATGCAATATACCAGACACAGTAACAGAGGTAAGATCATCTGAGATGTAATGCATGCAACATGTGAGACATAGTAACATAGGTAAGATTGTCTAAAGGTGTAATGTATGCAACATGCAAAACAAAGTAACACAGGTAAGATTATCTGAGGTATAATGTATGCAACATATGAGACATAGTAACATAGGTAAGATTGTTTGAGGTGTAATGTATGCAACGTGAGAGTAACACAGGTAGGATTATCTGAGGTATAATGTATGCAACATATGAGACATAGTAACATAGGTAAGATTGTTTGAGGTGTAATGTATGCGACATGTGAGAGTAACACAGGTAAGATTGTAATGTATGCAAGATGCATGCAAATGTTAATGGAAACTATAGGATAGTATTTACCATTTAACCTTAAATAACACATTGTTTATTTATTTATTTCCAGTTTGATGACCGGGGAAGTCTACTGGACCCAAGGAGCCTGTTTTCAGTGGAGGCCCGGGGAGAAAAACTCCAACAATACAAAATACAGTGGGATACAGAATACAATACAAAATACAGTAGGATGCATATTCAAGTAAATACACAGAATTTAAGTACACAGCATAGCCAAAGTAGAAATACAAAAATATATGCTGTTTAAAGAAAACTATTTACAATATTGCTCTAAAAACTGTTGTAGTTATCAAGTTGAGGACTTTAGTAAGTTTGGAGTTATACTTATAATAGCATATTGGAACAAACAAGATTTTCTAGATATGGGAGGTTGCAATGTAGAAAAAGATAGAGTACTGACGAGAGTTATTATTCCTTTGGTAGAGAAGGTTACTATAGAGCTTAGGTGTTGAAGGGTTAGAAGGGTGGGTAAGCTAGGTTGGGAGAATGCAGGTACATTTTCAGACAGGAGAGTTAGGATCAGATCCTAATAGTATTTTTAAGATGACCTCATGCTTAATCACTATTAACCGGCTTACTTATGCTTTTTATATGAACTTTAATCTCTAATCATCCACTTGAACATACAGCTAAGAACACTAGTCCCAAGGTCACACTAACCAGTTAATTTCAAGACATGTACTGTTTCATGTACTCTTACCTTAATCTTAATTTGGACATCCCACTACCACTACAGCATGAATATAACATGCATACATATACACGCATACACACAAGTATACACACACACACACACACACACACACACACACACACACACACACACACACACACACACACACACACACACACACACACACACACAAACACACACATGCACATACATACACACACATACACACACACACACACACACACACACACACACACACACACATATATATATATATGTATGTATACAGTATATATATGTATACATTATATATATGTATACATTTTATATATATATATTAAGTTTAGAAAAGAGTAATTTATTGAAATTGCAAGTATCCATGTGTATAGTTCAAAATACCACACAGCCCCTTACTATATATTCTAAGTCCAGGGTCGCACTACAGTGGGGAAAAGGCCATATATAACTTTCAGTGAAATGTGTTTCACTGAATTGTTTTCAGTGAATTGAGCTTTCAGTGAATTGTGCACAGTCAAATGTGTTTCATTGAAATGTGGTTTCAGTGAATAGTCCTAGACCCATATAAATATATATATATATATATATATATATATATATATATATATATATATACATATATATATATATATATATATATATATATATATATATATATATATATATATATATATATATATATAGATATATATATATATATATATATATAGATATATACATATATATATATATATATATATAACAAAATATATATATATATAAATATATACAGATATATATATATATATATATATATATATATATATATGCATACAGTACACACACACACACACACACACACACACACACGTATATATATATATATATATATATATATATATATATATGTGTGTGTTTTTTTTAAATGGGATTCTTTCCTCTTCGTCCATATTCATATAACTCAATGCCCTTACCTGTACTCTCCTTATCTCCTTATAGAGTCCATAACATTATAAACCATGCTGAATTCCCGCACCAATTTGAAAACCTTACATACTCTCTTTTTCCACCATCACCACGAACTATAGTGTAAATTTTACTTTGACCCTGATTCACAGCCTGCTTATGTCACCATATTATGATGAACTTCGAACAAGGTTTGCATGTTCTGCAGCCCTCAGTCTACTATAGCAGTGACGTCATATAATTCACTGCATTTGACTCGAATGTTTATTATATGTTTTGTGTGCTCTTTAGCTTTATGTGCAATAGTAGCTTTCATGTAACCTATCTTCTAAAGTAAGCTGGATTTTCCCTCATAAGCCTACACTGAAAATGCCTCTCGCTCAGACAGATAATTGGGTTTATAAACTATAAATAAGTACATGATCATCAATAAATTGAGCCTAGTATGACTTTGATTCATTAATTCCATTTGGGATGGGTATTCAGCTTTTTATAGACCTTCTATTATATTGTAGTCTCTCATAGGAAAGTTGTGACTGGAGGGATTATCAACACAACATCATCTATATTATAACATAAGAAATCACAAAAAAAAATAGCTGAGATAAACATGTTCACTTTATATTCAGTTATCCAAATGTGTACATAACTTCAGTTTGTTTTAGTGATCTAACGACGAATATTAGAATATTAACCATTTTATTTTAATGTTTTACTTTGACTGTACATGACTTGCATTAATCTGGAAGTTTCCATGGCAAGTAGCAAGTTTAAATCATGTAAAATGGGGTAATGCAGCCATGGTTTATAGTGTGACTAAGAGTTTGGCACCAGGACTGAGGACATTTTGTACAAAACTGAAGCTAGAAAGCACTTCTGGAAATATCCTAAGGAAGAGAGTTGCAGTAGCCAGGATGACATAAGGAAGAATGTAAGTAGCCATCTGTGGGAGTAACAACAAAGTGTCAAATTCCCTTAATAGAACGTAAGGGTTTAAATGAGGTTTAGAAAATTGTTTATCTGAGAAGATGGTTTCTATAAATCCAAAAATAACAAGAGTGTTTGAGTCCTCATTTGCACCCTTGATCTCAGCATTCAAGGACATTATAAACAAAGCTGATTTTCATTTGCAGTGCTTTTTTTCTTGCAGTAGAAATAAATGTCAGCATTATTATATTTAGTTTTAATATTATGAATAATAATAGTCCAAAAAACGCTTATATTACAGGTGAAAACAAAATTTGCAGTGAATGTAATAATATCCAGAGATCTGAATTAATAACAGTTTGTTTCCATAACTGATCGAATGACACTTCAGCAATGTAATGGTTTCCTGTCAGGAAACTTCTGCAGCAGTGTGGCAGACCACAATGCCACATTAATGAATATAAATGTGATTGATTTGAAATATGCTTTACATATTAATTAAAATCATACTTAAATATTACCCACTGGAAAGGCAGAACTTGTATCAATCGTGCACAGATAACTAAAAAAAAAATAAAGGGAGAAGAGAAACTAATTTTTCCCTTAGGTACTCAGCATTTAGCATTCAACCAAGCACAACTGAGACCAGATTGGAACAAGATTTCATAGATAAAAAATGCACAAATAACATTTTCTAGTTATTTCATGTCTCCATACTTGATTTCTATATAGAAGGACTGCAGGTTTTGATAGCCTTGATAAAAAAGGTCAGAACAGAAAACATTTTAATGTTCTTGACTTTACACATTGACCTTGTTATGCTTTGGTACTCCTGGATCACAGTGTTTGCCAGGAAAGCATGTATCTGTATCTCATACACAGCATTTCTATAATGAATAAAAAAATAAATTGGTGCAGTTCGCATGGCCTAATGATATCACTTCCAAATAATTAGCATAAATTAACAGACAATAAAGCACATAAATGATTTTGATATTAATAAACTGAAAGAGAAGCAAACAAGCAATTTTTCTTTAAGTTTTAAAATTGCATATAAAAAATGCTCATTAAAACAAGGTCTACTGCAAAATTTTATAAAATTATGATCTTGAAACAGTCTCTTATACTAGAACTGTGTAAAATTTCATTAATGCATTTATTTTTAAAACAATGTGCTTTTCTTTTAGTTAACAAAAATATTATAATTAATATTTTTTATATTAGTCTAAACATAATATTTGAATAGTTATAAATTTAAATTTTGTTGAATTAATTTAGAACATCTGGATTCATACTTCATGTACATAAAATACATATGTGATATTCTGAGCAAACAGTTTACAAAACACAAAAATTAGTTTACAGATAATGAAAACATGCTTATAATGTATAATTATGCATATATATACAATGATTACTTTAATATGGAAGAGTGTAAGTCTTGTATTATATTCATTTTTTTGAACAATGAAAATGCAAATAAAATATTATTTATTCAGAGCAATATAGGTACTTAAAATCATTTAATTTTTATTTCAAAGATTAAAGAAATATTATTTATAAAATATTTATAATATGTTAATTTATACATTTTACAGATATTTTTTAGTTACATAACATGTGTAAACATACAAAGAGGAATATAGAATACAATATAGATTTTTGGCATGTCTCTGCAGACATCAAATATAAATGTTCTTTGTAAAACATCATGCATATTCTTGTTAAAATGCTCATGATATCAGAATTTGACATATGAATCAAAATATGCAAATCCATAAATGCAAGTTTAAATTTTTTGGGAAAGCAATTTCATTTTAAAAATTAGATACAGAAATGTTCTACTCAGATTGATTCAATCAAATCACAAGACAACATATGTGTTACAAGATTTATAAGATTATAATAAATGAAATTGTTGAGTAATAGACGTGTTTATGCAAAACAGCCAGAAAATGTAACAAGAATAGCAGCAGGCATTAATAATATGCAGAAAGAAAGATCAAAAGAAATGCCTACAGAAAATGAGCATATCAACAGATAAACATTTATTAAAACTAATATTAATATAACATAGAATATATCAGTTTAAAATTCATATATAAATTTGAGCATTAAACATGTTTTCAAAATATTATAATCTCATACAATAATATGTCTTCAAGTGTATAACAGCAGAACTCTTTAAAGTGATAAATATTTATGATAGTAATTTTTCTTTCATGGAACACATATAACTTTTTATGATTAATTTTTTTAGATTTATTTATTTTTTATACATTTTTCAAAATATCAAAAATCATTTCTACTAAAATGCACAAATATACTCACAGATATATAATATCATGGGTCTGTTATAATTAATTAAACTTTAACAAATATTTGGGCACAATACAAAGATTGTATTTAAGATAATTTGATATTCATGAAGCTGCATAAAATTTCATTTCAAAACACTATATAAAAAATATCAAATCATTTTATGACATATCTGTAACAGAAAGAACAAATACATAATTGTTATGTGAGGATTTTTTCATATATGCTATGAAAACATACTTTACTACATTTTGCATGATATGTACAAGCTATTTGTATATGAAACTATAAAATTCTGATTTGCTGAACATTAAATTGAAATGGAGAGCAACAGATGAGTATTATACAATAGCTGTTAAATTGAAAGAAAATGTGATTGTTAATTGCTTTTTTAAAATCAAATGTGTTTTAACCATTTAAACATGTCAATATTAGTTTAAGATGTTATAAAAAGTTATTTAGAGACAAATGATACAAAAAAAATATAAATAGATTGAAATTCTTATGTATATAAATATAATTACATATGATTAGTGTTTATATCAATATCATTTATTCATACATTATTCTATATGTTATTTATGTAAGTTTATAAACATATATTTAAATTTTTAAGAAAGTTATTGTATATGACACATATTAAGTAAAAAAATCAACAAATACTAAACAGACATGAATCTGAAATGTTTGATAATTCCTTATCAGAATAGCTAATATCATTTATTACAAAGAATATTTTAATAGTATGATCAACATTACTGAATAGAG
The DNA here is from genome assembly GCF_019279795.1 of Protopterus annectens. NCBI lineage: Eukaryota > Metazoa > Chordata > Ceratodontiformes > Protopteridae > Protopterus > Protopterus annectens. The sequence goes on along the minus strand of NC_056730.1, from coordinate 56,578,292 downwards.
AAAATATATATTATATAGAATATTTACAGATTTGTTTCATTATATTTACTTAGAAATGAGATAACAAAGAAACGATCTTTTATATAATGATTTTGTGATTAATAAAGTATGAGGCTCTGGTATACAAATATTTCTTATTATATTTGATAATTTCAAAAACATGTAGTAAAACCAAAAATTATTAAATCACAGAAATAATAGTATGTTTTGTCTGTTATGCAAACAAATATTAATTTATTTTAGATATTAATTAATAGGTATCATGCATTTTTCAAATATCAACAAGAAGTCACAGATAAATTTGTATAATAATATAACAAAGCATAGGTTTGGTTGTTTCAATTTCAATATTTATTGCAAAATATACAAATGTAATGACAATGTTTATGTGCTTTATAAAAAATATTTAAACAGAACCTAAAGAAAAAAAAAATATGTCAAATTTTTGTATATTGCTTTATAATATGTTCAAATGTGAATTGTTTTAAATGTAGGCTAATTCTGTAAATTATGATTAAAATCAAAAACTATATAATATATTCAGAGACAAAAATAAATAAAATACTCAATAAATTAAAATTTATAATATATTTCAAAAATACAATGAATATTTTATTATTCTTGTTTTTGATTATACAGTTTTATGTAAATAATTATAAAGAACCAAAAACATCCATATCCATATGGCTTAGCCAGAAAAAATTCAAATCTGTGCCACGGTAGCCTATCCCGCCCCAGCTAGGTATGTTAAACACCCATTCCATGCACCATGCAAATGCATTCAGGATAAAGCGGTAGGCGCATATGCAATGTAAACCAAAAAAAAAATTTACCAACATACAAAATGAAGGCTGGAACCATAGCATACTTAACAGCATGCCAATACCAATGTCACAGAGAATGAAACAAAATATGCAAAAATAATAAATGGTATATGCCAGAAAACAGCAGAACCCAATAAAATGATATGACAATGTATGAAAAAATGAAAAACAGTCAATAATAAGACAGTATAGTAAACATCAAGCCACAACACAGCAAGGGTTGCCAAGGAGTGGCGGCAGTGTTCGGCGCCCGTAACCATGTATTAGTAGTCAATGCCATGCAAATGAGGCAGATAATACTGAATCGCAAAACCCCCGCCGGTAAGGCTGCAAGCAGCCACACCGAGTGGCCTAGAGGAATACATGTCAATCGCAGAGGGGTGTGCCACTGTAGGAGGAAGCACATTGGAGCCCAGCAAACATGGGCTGTACAATGCACATCACAGCATCAGGACCGGGCGTGTGAGGAAATAGATGCTGAGACACAATGCGGCGCAGAGATGCATGTGCACGAGGATGACTACGTTCCCCAACCCAGTCATGTGCGCCGCCCGTCAACAACCACGGATACAGGAAGGTGATGCGGAGAATATGAGGAAATGCGGAAGCAGTGTAATTGGAGTCGTAATGAGCAATCAACACCAATCAACCCAGGAAGGGCAAGGCGGCAGCTGACAACTCTGCATGCAGAAACCTGCAAACGGGAAAGGGAGGCATATGAATGCAAAGAAAGTAGGGATGTAGCAGAAATGCAAAGAGAAGAACCGATACAGCACAGCCAAGTAGAGAGGTAGCATAACGGCGGACAAAATGCATGATATGCCATGTGCCTGCAGGATGCAGGATGCAATAGGAAATAGTAGGTGCAACGTGCAGAAACAGTAGTAAGGTCAAAGCTAAACCAATGCAGGCAAGTGTAATGTAACACCAAAGGCAACAGCGTTGCAGTGCAACGGTAAAACACGGAAGATAATAATCCGATACGCCGCACAGACACACCCAATGACATCACCGGTGTACAGCACAACAGTATAAAGTGTGAATGCACAACACACAGCATTCCCAAAGCCGCACTTGGTGTAAACACACGGGAACTTTTAAAATGTATATATGTTGGGTGCCGTGGCGTGATGCATCGGCATGTGTGTCAGAGACAGGCGGAGTTGCGGAGGAGGTGCCGACAACTACCGTAGGCCTCAGAGGAGAAGGAGAGTGTTCAGACCAAGGGTGACCTACCAGGGGCTGCAAGACCTGGAGATAGTAGAGCGTTACAGGGTGGACAGGGACACGTTACAGCAAATAGTGGAGCTGTGCCGGCCAGCCTGAGAACAAGAGACAACAGAGGAGCCCATCCCAGTGGACACAAAGGTATGTGTAAGCTTGCGAATACTGGCTACAGGTACCTTTCAAAGGCCAACCGGGGATATAATGGGCATCTCACAGGCATCAGCATCCAGGGTACTACACCAGTTTCTGGATGCCATGTTACATGCCCATGAGTATATACTTCCCCAGATCTCAGGAGGAGTTGGCTAGCAATATGCGCCACTTCCACCGTGTGGCACAATACCGGAGGTACTGGGTGCGACTAGCGCACATACAAATCAAGTCACCACCGGGGGCAGGGTAGGCGCTACATAAACCGCAAGGGATTCCCTCCATCAATTGCCAGGTCGTGCAATGCGCAGGGCATTATCATGGATGTGTGTGCTGGCAGCCCTGGAAGCTACCACGACTCCCATATCTGGCATGCCTCACAGCTGTATCAGGTATTCGCCAGGGGACATCACACAAGGTCACCTTGTGGGGGATGCTGGCTATGCACTGGAGCCGTGGATGATGACACCCATCAGAAATGCACACACACACATGCAAGAACGCCATAATGAGGCACACAAACCAGAATAATCATAGAGCGTGTGTTTGGGATGTTGAAATCACGGTTCCGGTGCTTGGATACATCCGGTGGAGCCTTGCAGTACTCTCCAGGCACATGTGCCCACATATTCATAGTATGTGTATGCTACATAATATGATCCTGCGAAGCTGCTGCAGGGACATAATGGTGAAGGGCCACCAAGCCCACCACAACTGCCAAGGCAAGCACAGGCACAGAGGGTTCAGCGCCATGAACACACTGTGCCAGCCCCAGTAGGCAGACTGAGGCGTACCCAATATGCCTATGCCTTGGCAAAGAGGAACGATAGCACATACTCTGACAGCGTAGGCCCCATGGACTGACACCTCCTACCTGCACACACAGTGAAATGGATGGCACACAAACATGGTCCCCTAATGTGTACCGTATGGGCGGTCCCATGTGTGACTCCAACATAGGCACCCAAACACTGCACCCAACAGCCAGGAGCATGGGCAACACCACCAACGCCGGTCCTACAGCAGACGGCGTAGCTGTATGCTGCCACGTTGCGCTAGGTGTACACAAATGTACATATGTGCATAGACAGATATGGAGATAGATATCATTACACACATAGAAATATATGTACACATACACAGATATAAAGTACAACAGGTAAGACAGGGAATCAGGGATGCAAGGTGACAGAAGTAAGGCGCGAAATCTCACATAGTAAACATAGTGAACGACAACCCGATCATCCGGGAGGGTGGACAGAACAGGAACGCCACCCATGGAAAGGTCAACCTACCTAAATGCATATCCGCGGTCGGGATGATCGGCCACGGTACAGTAACAGGACATGCGGGTAATATTCTTAGGATATGAGTGAGGTAGACACGCCGCGGTGATGCGCCAATGAGGTACTGTGTGCAACCGTCCTGTGACAGCGGCAGTATGTGTATGTGTGCGTGAGGGTGTCGTGTGTTCCGCTGTGCAGTGTAATGTGTGTGCCACTGTAAAATGTGTATGTAGGTGACATGTGACAGGCGGTGGAATAACATGTGTAGGCATACAGTATAGGAACCACAGGCGTATGTACAGCAGTACCCCCAAAGTAGTACTGAGAGCCCCTCCTGGCTAGGCGTGGTGTGATGCAAAGCGAAATGTCCCAGAATGTACCACAGGAAGATAGCCAACATGAAATGCAAAGGACATGTACAAACCATGACCGTGTATGACACGATATGTTAATTCAAACGATACGCACAGCGTTACACAGCAGTCATACCGCGAAATACGCATGTGCTACCCGGCACCGATCATTGGCTACGTATCGTCCCGTAAACACCGCTGTGTGTTCTACGAGTGTAAACAAGCAATCGCCACCCGAATAGGTGGCAACCCGGTAACATACAGGCCGTCCCAAGTACAGGACCACAATGACTGTAAATATCCGGGACAAAATGCCAAGGGATAGTCGCACGTATGAACAACGCAGATATACTACCGATGTGACGGAGGAATACATGCAGGAAGCACACATGCAGGCGATACCAACACCAGGCGACATCAACAAAACCTACACTCCTAGAACAACAGACAGGTAACTGCAGCTCCCCAGGCAGGGATGGAGCACACACACAAACATACCGTGTATGTATAAATGCAAGGCCCACAACCAGTACCCGTCACCCACATACGCCGATATACCCCATCGCACATATCAAAGGGATACAAGCTGCAATAGCAGCAAAACATACAGGCAGTCAATGACAGCGGCATAACCGCATCTCGCGTGGGAAACACTATCAGCAGCGGATGCATACCTGCATCCGTTGTTTAAGGAATACAGCTATGTTACACATCCGAATGCAAAGCCATCGACAGACGCCGCCAGGACAGGGACACCCACATGTCGAACATAATACCATACCCAACACACAATCCACGGCTAACACCACAGCAATGTACCTGACACCACACATAGCGGCTGCAGTCACATAACATAACACAATACATACCATCCCACGAAGGTAGTGCAAATAACCAACGCCCACGAGGAATGAACCATGCCCTAGTTCGGCAGCGTGCTGTATGAATGGAGAGATGCACAGGTGATATGCGCAAGTACACACCGAGGAACAGCTATTGGTGTGATGAACCCACATGTGCAGGTGACGGATATAAGGAAGACTCCTGGATATTCAAACCGTATGTTCATACCGAACACAAATAAAAAGCGGAAATGAGAGAAAGCGCGACTGAACAGAAACGGAAGAAAACACAGGAAAGGTATGTAGAACCACGAGATGTACTGGTGTGTAACGCATGATGTGTACGAATCTGCACTGTATGTGAACGGTGTTTGTAAGTAAGATACCTGTCCATAAAGCAGAGAGTGGTGAAAGGTGGTTATGTGGTGCTAACGCTGAGCATACCAACGACTGTGGACACCGTGTGCACAGCAGTGGGACATCATGTACACAGCCGGGATAACCCAAAGGGCTGCCATAGGGATTAACACAGAACAATGCCACCACCCACGCCGATGCTGGCAGTGGATGTCCAACAAGGAAGTGCCACAGCAGGGGATAGGACATGTATGTATACTGTCACAGCACACGTGTATGGGCATATACCGTCGATGTCATACGTAATGTGCACCACGGCGTGCGCTATGCCCGCAGTAGGGGTTACTATGTCAAGTATGTGTAATGTAAAGCTGTCATGATGGATATGTTCAGACATCATACACAGTATCACAGGCATAGCATGCATAATGGAGGTATGGCCTAGTGTTATGTACACTAACAGGATATGTATGGCCTGTACATATGGGACAGAGTAGTAGCAGAATAGCCACCCGAAATGCAAGGAACACCAAGTAACCATGTCCAAACGATCTGTAGCAGGTGCAATGTGCAACAATGATGTCCGGCAGGTCCATGTAAACACATGTGCAATGTACACAGTAGTGTCACCTCCCCATGGTAGTGTCCACTGAACAGCAGAGGTGGATGTCAACTGCATGTCTACACAGTACTGCTGCTGTGGTGGTACCATGCTATGTGTCACCCTATCAGCAAGGGAGCTATCACATGACCAGTGCCAGTGTGTCCCTGTGGGATGTGCACAGGACCTATGTCCACAGCATGGTGTGTGTCTGTGTCTGCGAAGCACAGAAGCCCAGGCACAATGTGGTGTGCACATATGCAGGAGTGCTCCATTCACCGCCCACTGCAAAGCCATGTGAGTACTACATGCATCAGTAATGCGGAGGACATGGCCCATGGCAGAGTAGATGACACCCCTGTGTAGTGGTATGCAGATGAGTACAGATGTGTTGTCATCATCACATATGTAAACTGTCTGAGCCTGGTACACATCATGACTATACTGAGACATGTAAAGTTGTAGCCATTGTGGAAGGTACACCACAATGTGTTGTAACCCTGCCCGTGTGTAGATGTGTGTATGGCACAGGTACAAGGCTACCAATGTACAGCAACACACAGTACAGATATGTGGCCCTGCAGATGTGTACCCATGCCACAGTGGAATATGGCAACCACAGCACCATGTGGGGCATGTGTGCAACACCATGTACAATGTGATATGCATGTATGGGGACAGTATCCATGTGATACCCAGTGGATGACTGTTGCTATGCAAAGGTGATGTGTATGCACCATGTGTGATGTCTGATGCAGACATCCACGATGTATCTGCCACACCGACACCCTGGGTTGTTAGTGTGAGCTGGTGGAGCTAGAATGCTGCCAGGTATGTAGATGTGGGATATGTAGGGATGGACAGTACTCTGTGACAGCATGTTGTGTATGTAAGCAAATAGTGAACATGAGGGGCCACATGACTGAGGACTGTGTAATGCCACATGTACCTGACATGTAGTAGGTAGCATGATATGCTTGCACCACTGTGTGACCTGTCCAGGAGTCACATAGCCTAACATCCTGAGACACAGGGTATGATGTGATGGTGGATGTGTACATTGCCAGTACCAGAATGTGGAATGGTGCTGAAGGGCAATGTGGGATAATGTCTGATCTGTTACCCTCTGTACCACACCAACCACCCATGCAATGGTATGACAGGTGGCCAGCATGTGGATGTGGTGCTGTGGCACACAGAAGCCCAACAAGGGTGCCAGTAAAGGCATGGAGGTCATCAATGAGTGTGTGAAGCATGTGGATGTGAGGATGTGCCCCAGTGCCATACTGAATGGTCCAGTCATGGGTGTACTGCAGTCCCACGTGCAATGCAGTACCACCCATGTGTAGTGTGATAGATGCTTGTGTGGTGGTCAGGTACACAACGTCCATGAAGCTAGCAGTTAATTCAGTGGGCTGCTGCAGAGACACATACAACAGGTTGGCGGGACATAACAGCTAGGAGATTGGAGGTGACATTGGGACAGTGTCCTAGGACATAATGTGCATGGCAGTACCATGTATGTGTCCACAGGGACATGCGATGTCCATGTATGGATTGGAACCCTGTAGTGAGTGAGAGTGTGTATTGTTGGTAGGTACCCCATTGGCTGGCATGTTGCCAACAACATCTCTCGGCAATGCCTGGGTGACTGTATGCGCTACATTGAATGTGGATGTAGCCAAACAACACAGACATACCACCACACTGCGTGAGGGCCCACACTGCAATGTATGGCAGTCATGTGTAGGTAGCTAGCTGTGGAGCATGTGATGGACCACGAGGACCCACCATGACTGTCAAGTGATGCACCCACACATGTGAAATATACCCACCGTGCAACAGCCTGCACATGTGCCCATACAGCACATGTGCATGGAACATACCACCGTGGCATCTGTGAAAAGGCCAGTACCACCATGTCTCTGTGTGGAATAGCATGGTCCCTACCCGTACATGTTGTGAAGTGCACTGTGATATGTGTCAGCATAGTCACGTACACTGTCCATCTGCCGGGTGCCATGCCATTAACCACCCGTCAGCAGATCAGTAGTACCGGCTGTAGCACATGTACCATGTATGCTGCGATGGGTGTGTCCAGGTGTGGCTAGCAGGGCGTGAAGCATATGTTCATCTACCAGAGGGGGATATAGGTTTAACACAGACACATGGAGGTTTGGTGCATGCCGAGGGTAGTGTAGGTATGGTATGTGTTGTGTAATGTGTCACCCAGCTATGTGTAGTGCATGGTCAAGCATGTGTGGGTACATGGGAGTCCATACTAGGAAGTGTGGGTTGCTGTCAGCACATGGCAGTAGCAGCTGTCCGAGGTGCAATGTACAGTATGACAACACAGCCAGCATGTAACCTGTGGTGTACAGTGTACTCTCTGTCGCGTGTCACAATGTGTCTAGCGGTCACAAACATGGGTATCTGAACATGGAGTACCTATGATGCATTGTGTTCGGAAAATACAGTATGTGTGTAAATCACTGTGTGATGTGGGATCCACTCACCTGTGTGTGTTGCAGTCCAGGTATGTGCCTGGGAGGTATGACCTGTGTACAATCTGGACTGGCAGGTGTGCTGTGCAGCATGGAGGCAGGTCCCAGGCACTGCAGATAAATGTCAGGCGTGCACTGTGTGTGCAGTGCTTGTGTGTGCAGCACAGTGGAGGTGCAAGCATTGTCACACACACTGCATGCCGTGCCTGCCTGTGACAGCCCTGCTGAGACAGACATGTGACACCGCTGCAGGGGCAGCGTAGCATGTGAAGATGTACATGTGGGCCCCACACCCTAGGCAGATGTCCGCAGGTCATGTGTGCCACAGTAGTGTGGTTGACCACGACTGTCATACTGGACAATACCACATGCCTGCTTAAGTACAGTATGAGCATAGTCAACAGTCCCAGTGACAGAGTAGGCCAATGTACAGTATCCCTGTGTGCAGACCACTGCCTACACCTGGCTAGACACACACCGGAGGTGAATATACCATTGAGCCATCACATGTCCCAGTCCACGTAGGCTGAACAATGTCATGACAGGGTGGTCACAATAGGATGAGGGAAGACAGACAAGATGTGCCAGGAGATGTGACATGTGTGCATATGTTGAGTTGCACAGCCGTTCACATGTCCGCAACATATTGGTGCGATGTATACTGTTACATGATGTGTGGAACTGCACTGTGACCACAACAGGGCCATCTGACACAGGTGTGTTGTGAATGGTGTAACCCATGTTCACACAGGATACACACTGGTGCTGTTGGCGGCCATGCTGGTGGCTACCAGTGGTTCCTGCAGTGGTCATACAGACATACTGCACAGTGTTCATGCAGGAATGTCCATTGTTGTGGATGATGTGTGTTGCTATGTGAAGGTAGGTGTGTGTTGTGAATGTTACACATCCAGATGACACCATCTGGTGCAGTCATGGTCGTCGACAGCATCACACATCCACAGCAGTCAGAACCCTGTCCCCAGAATGTGTCAGTCACCCTCGTACTGTGTGACATATGTGCACATGGCAGAACACCTCCCACTGTCATCTGCTAGGATGGCTATGATGGCTGGAATGTGCTGTGATAATGTACAATGCTGGTAGCCCAATGAAGTACCTGGAATCACACACACAGTACCATGGCTGCCATGTAAACCATGCACAACAATGACTGTCTGACAGACACAAACAATGCATTGACATGTTGAACATGCGCACATGAGAACACCCAATGAGGTATGTTGCACATATCGATGTACAACTGTCATCTATGGCCATAGCATGGATGCAGACATATGCCCACAGGCAGTACCATGATGTAGGTAGGGGGCATTGCTCATACATGTGACAGTTGCTGTACCGCCACATGTCCTGCATAGCCGTCATGTAGGGGTAGCAGTGGCATGTGACTGCTGGACATGCCTGTACATTTACCATGTCCCACAGGAGATGTGTTATGTGTGTACAACATGTGTGTGCCACATCAAGCTGTGAAGTGTATGGCTGCCAGTGTACCTGTGTGACATGTTCTGTGATGGGTGCAAAGGCATATGGTACATGCCCACAAGCCCACACAGGTGCATAGCCTGAACATACAATACAAAGAGGGTGTGGGATGATAGCAACCCACAGAGGAGATGGGTGCGGTGGCAACCCACTACCACATGTTGTGCGGTGTGCATGTCGACACATTAGCACCCGAGAAGCTAAGTCAGTACAGGGTTGCATGCATATATGTTCAACATCCCTGTGTGTCCCACCACTGGACCGTGGACAGACAGTCACCTACTCAAAGTGCAGATATGGTATGGTTAGTGCACTGCACATCACCGATGCCTACTGTAGAACAGGCTTACTGTGTAGACATGTGCACAGTAGGTCTGCCAGCCATCAAACACGTTATGTGAACCACACCAATAGTCCAGGCCATGCCACAGACAGATGCGCATCTGTGTATGTATGCTGTGAATGTCTCGGCATAGCAGTATAGCTGTGTCAGTGTTGCAACATATGAATGGGTTGTATGTGTGAGGGTGATCATGTGTATGGTCAGATCGACGATACCATCAGTGCCCCTGCTATGTGAACATCCCTGTCCCCATACATGGATACCTATGCTGTGCCCAACACCATTCACAGAGGGAGGGATGGCGGTGTATGCACCAGCAGACATGGGGTGGCAGGCACTGGATGTAGACATATGTGGTACCACATGTCAGTCAGGCAACCATCCATGTGCATGGGATAGCAGTGTGTGGGCACATACAGCACTGTGTAGATCAATATCGCAGCACATAGCACCTGTCAGGGTTACAGTGTATGCATGGGTGTGTGATACCTGCACGCACCAGACACACCCCCCAAGCAGCGTGCAGGATACCTTGCATAAGGCCAGTGTCCACACCATGGTGATAGACATGTGTAATGTCCATATACACATAGCAATGACATATGGAATGGACAGCCACCCTGCCAATATCAGTACCCCCAGGTGGATCACATCCCAGTGCCATGTATGGCATACCCTGCCATACCATGCAGCCCTGCCCAGCAAGGCTGCATGCTATCACAGTCCTACATGGTGCGATGGACAAAAAGGCACTCTCACTATCAACCATCCACAGCAGTAATGTGGCGGTGATGCACCCTGTGGTGTTACAGGTGCTGTGTGTTGCTGTGGACAATGTGCATGCTATGCATGACCTTTCCTGCTAATGTCATGGTTACACATTGTCCCATGTGTATCACATGTGCAACAGGTGAGCCTGGCAAGTTGTCCAACACCCGTACAGTGCTGTGTGGATGTACATGGCACAACACATGCATGTGCAGGTGTCCATGTGTATGTGTATGCAGTGCCTGACGCGTTCATAATGGCCGTCGTGATGCTGGTGACATATACACAGCATCCAGGTGAACAGTAGAACTGTTGTCACATGGGGACCGTGCCAACTGATATGGACACAGGTGCACCAGGTACACATGTCCACAGCAGGCTAACATCAACATGGTGCGTGTACAGTGTGATGGTGACACACAGATATGATATGACACCCACTGCTCAATGGTGTGACGGCAACACATTGGCTGTCTCACTGCCATGATGCCTTGCAGAGATTACTGTGCAGATGTTGTACATGTCATAGCAATGTATGTCCAGCAGTATGCCAGCACAGCAGTGTAAATGTGACCTGGCACCATCATTATGTCTTACAGATAATGCCACGTTCGGCTGCCTGCCTTTCAGCCGACAGGAGGAGGTGATTACCGTTGCTCCCGACAACTGACATCTATTCAGCCATGTGCCACAGCAGGCACAACAGCGGAGATGTGGCAGGATATGCGGAGAGGGTGAACAACTGGGCCCACCGCACATATCCAGCAGATCCGCAGGCACTGCACAGACCTAATCCGGCATGCGAAACAGCGTGCGCCGCAATCAGACAACAGGTGGGACAGGTGGTGGGCCACCAAGCCCCCACTCACACACGGAGGAGCTCCTGGCCAGTCTGGGGACACCCATGGAACAACATGCAGAAACCCTCGTCCATCGTGGAGGTGGGTGTCTCAACCAACGAGCCTGGAGCTGCCTGGTAAGTCAGTGTTGCATGTTTGTATGATAAGCGGCGTGGGTGGGTGTCATAGTACACACATAATATAGCAACACATGCCAGGTATATGGCCACACTGCATACTACAGTATGCTATGTTGTGTTTTGCAGACATGTGCATAGCACATGCTAACACAGGTGCATGATGTGACATGCACAGTGCTTACCGTGGCGATAGTAATGGATAATGTATACCTTTGTGTCATCCCTATACAGGTTCTGGCGTGTCGCACAGACATGGGTCTGTTGCAGGTAAGTCTGTTGCTAGTAAAGGCATGATCTGTGGGTGTATGATATTCCCCATGTGTCCGGGTATGACATGCACACCTGGTGCTACGGAGTGCACAATGGTGCGTATAGCCAGTATGCATGGTATGCCTGCAGTGCGCACACAGTACCACAAGTGAGCTGTGATCTGGCCAGAGCACAGGTGTTACCACTGTGACCTATGCCCCTGCATTGGGTGCACACGCGTTGTGACATGGCACATGACATGTCCCATGCACGTGATGGATGTCTGTCTGCAACATTGTCACACCATGACATGACCTGCCGACATAGCAGACATCCACAATGTCTGCATAGCCTTAGGGAATGTGACACCTCAGACTAGTATGGGTTGTATGTCACATGGGCCACCACAGGGTGTGCACGATGCCCATCACACAATTGTCCATGACCCAGACAAACATGGCCATGGGTGATACCTACAGGCATGTTGCCACACAGTACATCCGCAGTGGGTAGTCACCGTTGCACCCTGTCCACACATAGTGGGCTCATCACTGTAGTGGACCCCCTGCACATCTGATGTGTTACACCAGTCAAATGGAATGCCTGTCTGCAGCCACTAGAGGTGCCACCAATGTCTACCATGTGCTGCTGAGCAGCATGAACTGACTTAGACATGGCAATGATGTCGTCCAGGTTACGCATCGCACAGAAACATACCTGTGTCCTGCTGCCGTGCAGTGGCACAGTGCCCTCCCCACTGTACAGCTATGTACACAGCTCACACCAACCACACCTGCACAGACATACTTGTTACATGCATTGTATCTGTAGACTGTACACATAACACTGCACTGTGACATCCGTTGTGATGTGGTGGGACACCATCGTCACATGTCCACATGATACTGCACATGTTTGCGGTGTACATGACATAGTGACGGCAGCCGTTTGTACTGTTAACCCTTGTGGCCACGGTGTATCACGGTGATGCATGCAAACTACCATGAATGTGTGTACTGCATGCCCACTAAGACACCTGCCTGTTGTAGTGTGCACTCCAGGGCAGTATGCATACTGCCACTATTAATGTCTGGGCTGCATTCACTGGGCTGTGGTGTGGGAATGCTGCATGCCACCTGTAATATCACATGCATGATGTGTCTGCATGTGTGTGTCTGCATGTGTGTGTCTGCATGTGTGTGTCTGCATGTGTGTGTGTGTCTGCATGTGTGTGTCTGCATGTGTGTAATGTAACCTATCTTTGTATTCACAGGTGCTGTAGGTGATTCTCCTCCGGTCCATCTGATGCTAGTGTCCCCACAGATACTAGTGGTGATGACCATGTGCATGAGGCACAGGCAGGGTCACAGGCAGACACTGTGCCATTGGAGAACATCCCACCTATGTCCCTTCATCCCCGCAGTTCAGATGCCGACACATACCACATCACCATTGCCCATAGATGAAGGACAGTCAGGGTCTCTTGGCACCCAGTAGGAATGTGTGCTCGCTGGAGAAGGTGTGGGTAAGCACCATGTTGCCAGTGTAATGACTGGTCGAATGCCACACAGGCATGTGGCAGGTGCTGCTCGTAGGAGGAGCACTGCTAGACATACACCTGCCCTACAGGGTGCAGCAGCTGGTATAACCAGACGCATGTTCCAGACTGTAATGGCGGCACAGGCACCTGCCGATCGGCAGAACCAGGAAGGGCAGAGGCTGCAGAGGTCGCAATCCGTTCCTTAAATGAGAACATCCAGTCATTGGCGAATGCTCCAGCAGCTTGCCGATGTTCTGGATAGGAGATTGGGTGAGATGGCTGGATCCTCGACCGAGGCATGGCCATCCGTGGCGTGAGCTGTCTGTGCTGGAACACCTGGTAGGGGTGAGGCATAGGGCACGTGGGCCAGCAACACCACCTAGTGCAGGTCGGCGTGTGCGTGCCACCTCCCATGCCCACCACACAGTGCTGGTAGCAGCAGCAGTGCAGCTGGTGCTACACCAACCACACCAGGACACAGCAGGCCACGCGTGGGCGTGGCCCTGGGCCGGTCCCAGCGTGGACACGTTCCAGCGGACATGTGTCATCGGAGGTGGCCACTCCATACCTCCACCGGTAGTGCCCGTGCGACCCCAGGCAGGCACGGGTCACGCGTGGCGCCAGCGGACACAGTGAGCCATACACCTGCACTGTACAGTCTGGGGCTGCCAAGTATACCCGTGTAGGCATCACAGATGGCTGAACTGTGTACACACATCCCACACACAGCAGACACAACTGTAGGGCTCCACCACATCCACATGCATTCTGCACAGTCATGCCCAGTAAATGCACAGGCCCTTACACACACACATGATGTCATCCATTGGTACAGCCTATGCCTGGCACATATCACCCTGTGCATATGATGAAGTCTCTGCCAGAACCGTGAGCTCCACACCATCGTGCGGTTATGCAAACATATTCTGATGCACAGGGTGGACAAGATAGTGAGAGGTGTATGTGATACCTGTGTCCGCGCATAGTGATGTGTATGTTGCAGTGGTTGTGTATGACGGTGACAGGTGCGTATGTGATGTGGGTTGTGCACTGACATCATGCAGCAGACATACCATGTAGTGCAGGTGCAGCATTCATTGTCTGTGTACAGTATGTGGGTGGTTACATGTGTAGCACCATGTTGGTTCAGTTAACCCGTATATGCCAATTATGGTGTACTTGCATGTGCCTACTGGGAGCACTGTTATCAGTTCCCCACGTGTAGCTGTGGGTACCCACAGGCACATCTGGCAATATCAGCATAGCACAGGTACCCGCAACCCATGGACCCTACATAGGTACATAGGCACATGTACATACCAGGCTATGTGCCCTACGGCATGTAACCTAGCAGGTGTGTGGCTGCTAACACCCCTTAGGATGAGGATACCACATCCATCGGTCCTGTCCCTCTGTCCAGCAGTGACAGAGATGATGCCTGGCGCGCATACCTATGATCACACATCCACACGCGTCATGATTACTCCTGGCCAAAGGCAGTCAGGGGCCTTGCCTCACATGGGCTGGCAATCCTCTCCATGTTGTAGGGGTCTCTGGGCATTGACCCTGTTCCCCAGCACGTCCTATTTATGTTTGGTGGTGTCATGCATGTGGTACATCACAGGCTTCGTATGTGTCCTGCAAGCAGTCCATGCACACAGCCTGGAAACCACATATGTGACATATCCGGACATTGTTTCACTGTGGTACAGCTGCAGTCATGTGTCATACCTGTGTCAGGCCCGTGGCATGTGTGGAGCACGCCTGTCCATGTATACCGGTACGGGTGGACTACATCACACCTGTGGGATCATTGATAGTACATGTGTACTCTGCACGACGGATGTACACCACCACATAGTCTTCTGGACATATGTCACATGCAGTTTCTGGGCAGTGAGGCATACTGCTGCTCCGATGACATGGTGCTGGCATAGCAACTACAGTGTTCACGTCGGTGTGTACATGTTCAGCCTGCACCCGTGGCGCCTGTGCTGTCATCTGTGTGTGTACGTGTGACTGCATGTGTGTCCACCCTGTGCGTGTGTACGGGTTTACCTGGCCGTGACTTGCGGTGTGTGCACTCCGTCTGCATGCTGGACGGCGCATAGCACATACTACGTGTGTGAGCATGGCCGGGTCGCTGTTGTGTGGCTGGACACACATGACGGTCCACAGTCTACCTCCCATGCCATCGCCCCATGTGTATGCATGTCTGCACTGTGCCGATTCTAAGTGTCTGAGCATGCCCAGTACGCAGCTGTGTAGATGGACGCACAGTACAGTGCACACCGTGCCTGACTGCATTGATACCCCGGGTGCATGCCTGTTTCCCCTTCGCAACTGCCACATCTGTGGCATGGCCGGGTTGCTGTTGTGTGGCTGGACACACACGACGGTCCACAGTCTGCCTCCCATGCCGTCGCACCATGTGTATGCATGTCTGCACTGTGCCGATTCTAAGTGTCTGAGCATGCCCAGTAAGCAGCTGTGTAGATGGACACACAGTACAGTGCACACCGTGGCCAACTGAGTTGATACCCCGTGAGCATGTCTGTCTCCCCTTTGCAACCGCTAGGTGTGAGAGCCATGGCCAGTACACCTGTCAGGGGTACACACAACAGTCGGCACCGATGTCTGCTACTAGGCGTGTAGCCATGGCCAATGACATCCTGCATAGCCATGGTGACCATCCAGGTGACTCATATGTGGCTGTCATGCCACATTGCCTGCCTACATCCTGCACGCCGGATGCCCTCTCATAGGGTATACTGTCATGTGGTGCATCCCATATTCATGTCGTGATGTACTGCTCCGTAGTTATTTGGTATTCCCGACTGCAGCACTACCGTGTTACTGTATGGCCACCTTGGGATGGTAACAGGCTGTGTGACTGCGCACTCTGTCTTCATTCCCTATCGGCCGCATTGCCTCTGCAGATGATACCACACACCTAGGGGTATGCCTCCTGACAGTGCTGTGCTCAGTAATCCCGGTAGCACGTTCTGTAAATGCTGCATACTGTAGTGAGTTCATGTAGGTAGGCGTAGGTTCGACTCTCGGCCCTTTCGTGTGTGTGTGTGTGTTTCCAGCTGCCTCTGCTGATGAACATGCTTTTAGACGCTTCGCAACACATACCTTGGCTATTGCCAGCTATTCTCTTACGGGTGCCCGTCTAGAAGTATGCCTCTGATAGCGCTGTGCTCAGTAATCTCGGTAGCGCGTTCTGTAAATGCTTCATGCTGTAGTGAGTTCATGTAGGTAGGCATAGGTTCGACTGCCGGCCCTTCCCTGTGTGTGTGTGTGTTTCCAGCTGCCTCTGCTGATGAACATGCTTTTAGACGCTTCGCAACACATACCTTGGCTATTGCCAGCTATTCTCTTACGGGTGATGTCACCCGCCTAGAAGTATGCCTCTGACAGCACTGTGCTCAGTAATCTCGTTAGCTGCTCTGTAAATGCTTCATGCTGTAGTGAGTTCATGTAGGTAAGCGTAGGTTCGACTCCCAGCCCTTCACTGTGTGTGTTTCCAGCTGCCTCTGCAGATGAACATGCTTTTAGACGCTTCACAACACATACCTTGGCTATTGCCAGCTATTCTCTTACGGGTGATGTCACCCGCCTAGAAGTATGCCTCTGACAGCGCTGTGCTCAGTAATCTCGGTAGCTCGTTCTGTAAATGCTTCATGCTGTAGTGAGTTCATGTAGGTAGGCGTATGTTCGACTGCCGGCCCTTCTCTGTGTGTGTGTGTGTGTGTGTTTCCAGCTGCCTCTGCTGATGAACATGCTTTTAGACGCTTCGCAACACATACCTTGGCTATTGCCAGCTATTCTCTTACGGGTGATGTCACCCGCCTAGAAGTATGCCTCTGACAGCGCTGTGCTCAGTAATCTTGGTAGCGTGTTCTGTAAATGCTTCATGCTGTAGTAAGTTCATATAGGTAGGCGTAGGTTCAACTCCCGGCCCTTCCCTGTGTGTGTCTGTGTGTGTTTCCAGCTGCTTCTGCAGATGAACATGCTTTTAGATGCTTCGCAACACATACCTTGGCTATTGCCAGCTATTCTCTTACGGGTGATGTCACCCTCCTAGAAGTATGCCTCTGACAGCGCTGTGATCAGTAATCTCAGTAGCGCATTCTGTAAATGCTTCATGCTGTAGTGTGTTCATGTAGGTAGGCATAGGTTCGATTCCCAGCCCTTCCCTGTGTGTGTTTCCAGCTGTTTCTGCAGATGAACATGCTTTTAGATGCTTCGCAACACATACCTTGGCTATTGCCAGCTATTCTCTTACGGGTGATGTCACCCGCCTAGAAGTATGCCTCTGACAGCGCTGTGCTCAGTAATCTTGGTAGCGCATTCTGTAAATGCTTCATGCTGTAGTGTGTTTATGTAGGTAGGCGTAGGTTCGACTCCCGGCCCTTCCCTGTGTGTGTGTGTGTTTCCAGCTGCCTCCGCAGATGAACATGCTTTTAGACGCTTCGCAACACATACCTTGGCTATTGCCAGCTATTCTCTTACAGGTGATGTCACCCGCCTAGAAGTATGCCTCTGACAGCGCTGTGCTCAGTAATCTCGGTAGCGCATTCTGTAAATGCTTCATGCTGTAGTGTGTTTATGTAGGTAGGCGTAGGTTCGACTCCCAGCCCTTCCCTGTGTGTGTGTGTTTTCAGCTGCCTCTGCAGATGAACATGCTTTTAGACGCTTCGCAACACATACCTTGGCTATTGCCAGCTATTCTCTTACGGGTGATGTCACCCGCCTAGAAGTATGCCTCTGACAGCACTGTGCTCAGTAATCTCGGTAGCGCGTTCTGTAAATGCTTCATGCTGTAGTGTGTTTATGTAGGTAGACATAGGTTCAACTCCCTGCCCTTCCCTGTGTGTGTGTTTCCAACTGCCTCCGCAGATGAATATGCTTTTAGACGCTTCGCAACACATACCTTGGCTATTGCCAGCTATTCTCTTATGGGTGATGTCACCCGCCTAGAAGTATGCCTCTGACAGTGCTGTGCTCAGTAATCTCGGTAGCGCATTTTGTAAATGCTTCATGCTGTAGTGAGTTCATGTAGGTAGGCGTAGGTTCGACTCTCAGCCCTTCCCTGTGTGTCTGTGTGTGTGTGTGTTCCCAGCTGCCTCTGCAAATGAACATGCTTTTAGACGCTTCGCAACACATAACGTGGCTATCAGCGGCCATTCCTTTACGGATGTTGTCACCCACCTGTACATGTGCCTCTGACGGTGGTGTGTTCGGTGGTCCACGTAGCGCATTCCATACCTGTGTCATACTTTTGTGCGGTTGGGTATGTGGGGGTGTGGTCAATCACCATGCCTGCCACATGTGTGTGTGTGTCCATGCTCCCAGCTGCATGGGTTCATAGGGTATGGCTTTAAGGTTTCCGCAGAACACTCATATCCTACCGCCATCCCTGTGTCTGTGGATGGTGAGATGCAGCTCGTGTACTGCTTGTGTGCCTGCTATGGTTGGCGACCTCCGTAGTGTGTTCTCCACGTGCACCCTGCTATGGTGTGGTGGGGTGGTGCTGTGTACATTACACTCACGGGCTTGCCACATGTGTCCGTCTGTATCTCTGTCATTGTATATCTACGTACCTATGTTGTGCCCGTAGTGCTGCTCTTGCATGGACAGCTGTCTTTCCCATGAATCGCATATTTGCACGGCTGACACATAGAACTGTGGTACGTTGCATATCCACACATTGTCCATGCACCGTCCGTAGTCCAGAACACCCTAAAGACATCTGCTGGATATCGTGGCAGACAGCTATCCTTGCTGTACTGACACTGTACCCGTACACGCCATACACCTTGTGTGTAATTGCCTATTTATGGTGTGTGTATGTCTACCTGTGCTGTATGCATGGCCGTGTGTGTGTCCCGCTATAGCCATCTGTGCAGGTGTCACCACTATGGGTAATCCTTGTGGACCGCTGTTTCATGTGCACGTCTGCACATACCTGCAGACCGTACTACCCCTCCGACGGCAGCGGCCTTAGATCGACTGCTGCCCTAGGCTGTAGGGCTCCATGGTGCCCACCACCACAACACATGGTGCCCCCATCTTGGTATACCTACATGACACAACTACTAGACAGGTGGCCCTACTAGTGCGGTGCCCTGGGCAGCCGCAGGATTGGCGTATGCCTACGGCTGGCTATGAGCACATCACAAGGCATACGAATACATTTGGTGTTTTACGACGTCTAGGTTATAATACCAGAGGGGGGACCTCATCAGGTATGCTGTAGAATGTGGATTTAGATGGATTATTAGGTGGAGGGTTGGCCACACACCAGGGCTGACCGATGGAACACTGATGAGGCCTCTTTTGAGAAGCAGGTGGATTAAACCCCCGTAACAGGAATGTAGTTTAGGTACAGATGTAGAGTTAACACACATTTGTCCACTCTTTCAGTTCTGTACCACTGTATTACAGTGATATGATATGCATATATTCTATATATATTGTTAGATCTTTGATTGATGAGTATTCGGCATAGTACAATATCATGTAATATATGTGTTAATAGGATGCTTTCTGAGATGTTAATATATGTGTGTGTAGTTAACATTGTGTCTGTGCTTTCTATGCTGTGGTTCCATGTTCATTGTTTGCTGAGAAAGTAACAAATGGAAGTGTAAGGGGGGATATTTAAAGCCTGGATGCTTCTATGTTATGTGTAAGTCTCACGGAGCCTACGGGTGACAGCGCTTACATGTGTATGACGTAACCTTCGTATACCATATGTGACCTGTCGTGGACAATGTCTACGTTGACTGTTTCATCTACCTATGTGTGACTTGGTTTGTGTGCCATAAGGTGCCAGCGGGTCCTTGATGTTGATTAGGTGTATTCCATGGTCAGTTGACATTTATCCTATTAATTCACTGAAGGATGTTCTTCATAGGCGGGAACGCCATAGTTTGACCATCGTATGACTTTCCTAGCTGACATTGATATTGTGCCATTGGTATGTGTTCCACAGGTCACCCATTTGTTCCGCGGTATGGAAGCGTGTGATCCCCATTTTGGTGCTGGCAGATTGAGTGCTGTGTACGCCGGTATTCGCACAGCGGTCTGGCTTTGTATGGGGAGTATCTACTGTAGTCCCTATCTGTATTTCCTGTGTTATGCCTCACTGCAGCTGTGTGATTCCACCAGGTTTGCAGTTATGGGTTCCATCTTGGTCCTACGCTTGTCCATCCCTAGCGATTGCCTACTGGACACTGGTATGGAGCAGTACACATGTCACACCTGCATTTAGCATTAGCCGGTGGATGCTTTGCACAATTAGTGGGGAGTAAGGCACGTGCTACTCCCACATCACTCCCACGGTGCGGGACAACGTATTATCTGCCAAACAACACCGAGCCCCGTTTCTGCATACCCAGGATCCCATGGCTGCAACCCTCAATGGTACCCATTACACATCCGTCATGAGTGCGGGAATGGGATGTGGACGCACCTCTATGGACTCTACAATCTGGGAATGTCTGTTCATATGTCCTGCATTCCGTGGACAGTTGTCATCATCCTTGAACATGCTGGGGGTGCATATGTCTGGCTGTACCGTAGTCACGGCTGTCAGTTCTTCGGGGTCTCTCGATCGCAGCTGGTTGACATTGTGTACGGATGAATCTTTGGGGTCCTACTATGAACACCATTGTGCATATGTACAGTGTAGACCTTGTTGGAGTGTGTCCATCTGGCCAGTGGGTTTGACTGCTGCTGTATGTTCAGCAATCACGGATGTCTGTTTGAGTACCCATATTATGTAGTGCTACGTAAACCGGGTTTCTCTATACTGAACCCAAATGGTGTAATTCCAATGATGCAGGCTGACAATTGCTTTAACTACTCCGCAGATGTCCCATTAGGACATTCCCGCCTCTGTATTGTCAAATTAACACGACCAAAACATGTAGGTCCTATTAATTCATTGAAGGATGTTCTTTATATGTGGGTACGCCATAGCTTAACCATCCTCTAACCTTCCTAGTTGACGTTGTTGGTGTGCCATTAGTATGTGTTCCGCGGTATGGAAGCGAGTGACCCCCATTCTCTTTCTGGCAGATTGAGTGCTGTGTACGCCGGTATTCGCACGGCGGTCTGTCTTTGTATGTGGAGTCTCTACTGTAGTCCCTATCTGTATTCCCTGTGTTATGCCTTACTACAGCTGTGTGATTCCACCAGGTTTGCAGTTATGGGTGCCATCTTGGCCGTACGTTTGTCCATCCATGGGAACTGCCTAATGGACACTGGTATAGGGCTATACACATTTCACAGCTGCATTTTGCATTCTCCGGTGGATGATTTGCATTATTAGTGCGGAGTAACGCATATGCTATACCCACATCCCTCACACGGGGCGGGACAACGGATCATCTGCCAATCAACACCGAGAACCATTTCTGCATAATGGCTTCAACCCTCGACGGTACCCATTGCACATCCTCCATGTGTGCGGGAATGGGATGTGGACGCACTTCTATGGACTCAACAATATGGGGATTTCTGTTCATATGTCCTGCATTTCATGGACAGTTGACATCAACCTTGAACACGCTGGTGGTACATATATGTAGCTGTGCCGTAGTCACGGCTGTCACTTCATCTGGGTCTCTCGATCGCAGCCAGTTGACATTGCGTACGGATAAATTTTTGGGTCCTACAATGGACACAAATGTGCATATGTAAAGTGTAGAACATGTTGGACTGTGTCCATCTGGCCAGTGGTTTGGACTGCTGCTGTATGTTCCCCAATTGCGGATGTGTGTTTGACTACCCATATTATGTAGTGCTACGAACCCATGTTTTACTACGATTAACCCAAATGGTGTTAATCTAATGCTGCAGGTTGGCAACTGCTTTAAGTAATCCTCAGAAGTCCCAGTAGGACATATACGCCACTGTATTGTCAATATAACACAGCCAGAACATGTAGAACCTATTAATTCATTGAAGGATGTTCTTTATAAGCGGGAACGCCAGTGTTTAAACATCCTATGACCTTCCTAGTTGACGTTGTTGGTGTGCCATTAGTATGTGTTCCACAGGTCGCCCATTTGTTCCGCAGTATGGCAGCAAGTAATCCCCATGTTGTTGCCAGCAGATTGAGTGCTGTGTACGCCGGTATTCGCACGGCGGTCTGGATTTCTATGGGGAGTGTCTACTGTACTTGCCATCTGCATTTCCTGTGTTATGCCTTACTGCAGCTGTGTAATTCCACCGGGCTTGCAGGTATGGGTGCCATCCTGGTCGTAGGCTTGTCCATCCATGGGAATTGCCTACTGGACACTGTTATGGCCTGTACACATTCCACACCTGCATTTAGCATTATCCGGTGGATGCTTTGCATTATTAGTGGGGAGTAGGTCATGTGCTACACCCACATCCCTCCCACAGGGCGGGACAATGGATTATCTGCCAAACAACACCGAGCCCCATTTCTGCATACCCAAGATCCCATGGCTGCAACCCTCGACGGTACCCATTGCACATCCGCCATGTGTGCGGGAATGGGATGAGGACGCACTTCTATGGACTCGACAATCTGGGGATTTCTGTTCATATGTCCTGCATTTCATGGACAGTTGACATCAACCTTGAACACGCTGGTGGTGCATATATGTAGCTGTGCCGTAGTCACGGCTGTCACTTCATCTGGGTCTCTCGATCGCAGCCGGTTGACATTACGTACGGATACATTTTTGGGTCCTACAATGGACACAAATGTGCATATGTAAAGTGTAGAACATGTTGGACTGTGTCCATCTGGCCAGTGGTTTGGACTGCTGCTGTATGTTCCCCAATCGCGGATGTGTGTTTGACTACCCATATTATGTAGTGCTACGAACCCATGTTTTACTACGATTAACCCAAATGGTGTTGATCTAAAGCTGCAGGTTGGCAACTGCTTTAAGTAATCCTCAGATGTCTCAGTAGGACATATACACCACTGTATTGTCAATATAACACAGCCAGAACATGTAGAACCTATTAATTCATTGAAGGATGTTCTTTATAAGCGTGAACGCCAGTGTTTAAACATCCTATGACCTTCCTAGTTGACGTTGTTGGTGTGCCATTAGTATGTGTTCCACAGGTCGCCCATTTGTTCCGCAGTATGGCAGCGAGTAATCCCCATGTTGTTGCCGGCAGATTGAGTGCTGTGTACACCGGTATTCGCATGGCAGTCTGGATTTCTATGGGGAGTGTCTACTGTAGTTGCCATCTGCATTTCCTGTGTTATGCCTTACTGCAGCTGTGTAATTCCACCGGGCTTGCAGGTATGGGTGCCATCCTGGTCGTAGGCTTGTCCATCCATGGGAATTGCCTACTGGACACTGTTATGGCCTGTACACATTCCACACCTGCATTTAGCATTATCAGGTGGATGCTTTGCATTATTAGTGGGGAGTAGGTCATGTGCTACACCCACATCCCTCCCACGGGGCGGGACAACGGATTATCTGCCAAACAACACCGAGCCCCATTTCTGCATACCCAAGATCCCATGGCTGCAACCCTTGACAGTACCCATTACACATCCTTCATGTGTGCGGGACTGGGATGTGGACGCACATGTATGGACTCGTCGATCTGGGGATTTCTGTTAATATGTCCTGCTTTTCATGGACACTTGTCATCAACCTTAAACACGCTGGTGGTGCATATGTCTGACTGTGCCGTAGTCACGGCTATCGCATCATCTGGTGGTCGGTAACGGCTGGATGGAATTCTGTTAGGATGAATTTTTGGGTCCTACAATGGACACCAATGTGCATATGTAAAGTTAGATGTTGCTGGACTGTGTCCAACTGGCCAGTGGTTTGGACTGCTGCTGTATGTTCCCCAATCGTGAATGTCTGTTTGACTACCCATACTACGTGGTGCTACGTAAACCAGGTGTTTTAGAACTGGGAACAAATGGTGTACATCCAAAGATGCAGGTTAGCAACTGCTTTGAATTAACCTCAGACGTCCCAATAGGAAATATCCGTCGCTGTATTTTCAACATAACACCACCAGAATATGTTGATCCCCTATGTATTCATTGAAGCATGTTTTCTTTATAGGTGGGAACGCCATAGTTTGCATATCCTAGTTGACGTTGTTGGTGTGCCATTAGTATGTGTTCCACAGGTCGCCCTTCTGTTCCGCAGGAAGGTAGCGAGTGATCCCCATTTTGTTGCTGGCAGATTGAGTGCTGTGTACGCCGGTGTTCGCACGGCGGTCCAACTTTGTATAGGGAATGTCAACTGTAGTCCCTATGTGTATTTCCTGTGCTATGCCTTACTGCGGCTGTGTAATTCCACCTGGTTTGCAGTTATAGGTGCCATCTTAGTCGTACGCTTGTCCATCCATGGGAATTGCCTACTGGACACTGGTATAGGGCTGTACACATTTCACACCTGCATTTAGCATTCTCCGGTAGATGCTTTGCATTATTAGTGGGGGGTAAGGCAGGTGCTACGCCCACATCCCTCCCACGGGGCGGGACGACGGATTACCTGCCAAACAACACCGAGCCCCGTTTCTGCATACCCAGGATCCCATGGCTGCAACAGTCATCAGTACCCATTACGAATCCTTCATGTGTGCGTGACTGGGATGTGGACGAGCTTCTATGGACTCAGCAGTCTGGGGTTTTCTGTTCATATGTCCTGCATTTCATGGACACTTCTCATCAACATTAAACACGCTGGTGGTGCATATGTCTAGCTGTGCCGTGGTCACGACTGTCGCTTCTCCTGGTTGGACGATGAAGGCTGGCAGGTATTCCGTACGGGACAATTTTTGGGTCCTACAATGGACACCAATGTGCATATGTAAAGTGTAGAGCTTGTCGGACTGTGTCCATGTGGCCAGTGGTTTTGACTGCTGCTGTATGTTCCCCAATCGCGGATGTCTGCTTGACTAACCATAGTGTGTAGTGCTACGGAAACCAGGTTTTCCAAAGCCGGAACCAGATTGTGTACATCCAATGATGCAGGTTAACAACCGCTTTAAATAATCCCCAGAGGTCCCAGTAGGGAAGTATCGCCACTTTATTGTCGGAATGACACCACCATAACAGGTAAATCATGAGCACTTTGGCCCGGTCTTACCGGCCATTTGCAAGTGTAATTAGCAGACACATATCAATAAATGTATAATAATACATATTGTAATACTGATGTTAATCTATGTTATTTGGACAATGGATTCTGCTATTGACATACGATGCTGTGGGTGTTGCCGGTTACCATACACATGGCTTTCTCAGAGGCCGAATTCACAATTCTGAACACTACTGTGGTCTCCTTTAAGGACCCTGAGCCAGTGGTCAACATTACTCAAGCCACCGCATCACTTACATATGCCTTCTACCAGCACCTACAGGACTGCATGGATCAGGCATTCCCTTACCCAACTGTGGTTCATTGTACCAATGCCAAGCATCCAGTGTGGTGTACCCCAGCCATACACAAGCTGTACAATGAGAGGAGGTGCCTACTACAAGGCAGAGCAGACACCTTGTGAGGTATGACACCCTTGCTCATTATATGTGAAGAGCTACAGGCTGACATGACAAAGTCCGGGGCAGGTTCCACAGATATATCTCCAGGGACTCAACAGACAATCATACGGCCTTCATTTGCTATGCTGGACACCTGGGAGGTAACTCCCAGATATGCTCTGACTGGGTTCACAATGATGTGGAGTTTACTGAACATACACACATTGCCAACATACGGGCTGACAGGTTCGGTGAAGACATCTCCACCCCCCCCCCACATGGAGAGATGTCTGTACCAGCGGTTTGTGGTCCCCGAATGTTCTGTAACGCACGGGTGGGACATGCTCTGTCCAAGGTAGCGAACACAGCATCCATGGGACCAGCTGGTGTCCTGACTATGTACTCCGCGATCTCATTGAGGAATTGGACCCACAGTTGGGACAGCTGTTTATTCTTAGCCTCACCTCGGGTAACGTACCCAAGTTGTGGCGCACGGCACTGTAGTCCCACTTCACAGGGCCAGTGCCTCCACTGACCCTGGTTATTACCGTCCCATTACCATGAGAGGACTTATCTGCAAAGACATGGGGAAGGATCATACTGTGGCCCGTAGATGACGACATAGGGGACCTGCATACTTTTCATCCAACCCAGTTTTGCTTGGTCAGGGGCGGTTCATGCGTTTAAATTCTGGTTGAAGTTTTAGGGACAGTCACCGAGGCCATTGTTGAGGGTCATGCAGTCCATACAGCCTACCTCGACCTGGCAAAGGGCTTCAACACAATACCCCCCTCGGGTATCATTGATAAACCCATCGGCTTGGATGTGAACACGTACATCGCAGGATGGGTTGCAAACTGGCTAGGTGACACAACCCACGCGGTCACAGTTGCTGGCAGCATGTCGGACTTACTGCCTGTCACAGGTGGTGTCCCACGGGGCTCTGCCCTGGGTCCACTCTTTTTCTACATCTACATTTCCACAGTACAAGCACACACAGGGGTGTTATGGCTGACATTGTTTGTAGATGACTGCGAACCGGGTGCCATAGTGGGATGGACATCTGACACAGATATCCTTCAAAGGGGCCTCCCAGATATGGATATCTGCTGTCAGGGACATGGCCTACAGCTACATGCCAGGTGATGCATAGTCATACCCATCAGGAAGAACGAGGTCACCCCTGTCCGGCATATGGGTGGCAGTCCACTGAGCACGGGGGGAATTACCAGGGATCTGTGGACCCAGGGTGTCAGTCACCATTCGTTCGACACACACGTTGCTATCGTGGTTCGGTAGAACTTCTACATTGCCCGCCTGATCGTGCAGGGATTCACATCTAGATCGGGGTAGGTCATCATCTCCTTGTACTCATTACTCGTTACACCTATGATTGAGTACATTGCCCCATTCGGAAGGTATCTGACCCAACACCTACAGCGGCTGGGAAGGCCCCATAGGTTAATCGTCAGACAGATGCAGGGTGTCAGGGATTTGTGTTATGCCGCCCCACTGTAAGGACTCCTGCTCCATTCAGTCACATACCTCTTGTTCAGTGTTGACCTGTGCCAGACATATGAGGCCACGTTGACCCATATTTGATGACTATGCTTCATCTACTGGATCTACATCCCTCGGAACCACAAGGGCAGGTGACGTGAACCTTGACACAGTCATTGATAGAATGTGTTGGTGTGACACATACATCACCCAGACACTCACTATGCTGTGGATCTACATCACAGTACATGTGAGGCAGAGAACCTTGCTAGCCTTGTTCGTGGGGGTCTTGTCGGTTGGATGGGGGATTGCAGATATACCCCAGGGATTACATCATTGTCACTGCTTGACAGAGGTACAGCAATATAATAGGCATTTATCTCCAGACCGGAGGGTTGGCAAAGGAAACCTAGCTATGGCCTAGGGTTATGGCTGCCCTTGGGTAGATAGCCTACTCTGTACCTATGGACCTATGAACCTATGTTCATAGTTTGTCCCATTCACACTTGTCTATCCCCTATCCTCTTTCTCATGTGTATATTTCTGTGGCACGTGATTGAACTCTGTATTACCTGCAGGTATGCTGTCTACAGTGCACATACGTCACGGTTGATTACAGTATATCTGTGTACCTACCTCTGTGATACTGAGGACTACCACACATCCTTCACAGCGTTACATGCATATGTCCATTCTATTGTTCTTTGGCCTAACTTACTTACTTATGCCTGTCACCCTTGACAGGGTATGGGCCACCAACTACAGCTCTCCACCGAATCTTGTCCTGGGCCAGCTGTTCTATTTGGTTCCATGTGTAGCCTCTAAGCTTAGCATCTGCCTCAAAGTCTCGCCTCCTGGTGTTTCGTGGGCGGCCTCTTCCTCTCTTCCCCTGAGGATTCCAGCGCAACGCCTGTCTTGTAATGTTGTTTGCTGGTTTACGAAGAGTATGCCCAATCCATCTCCACCTCCTCCTCTTAACTTCTTCCCCAATCGAAAGTTGGTTGGTCCTTTCAAAAGGGTGGCGTTGCTAATAGTGTCTGCCCATCGAATCCGTAGAATCTTCCTGAGACAGCTATTTGTAAATGTCTGAAGTTTTTTAGTGGTGGTCTTGTGTAACCGACAGGTCTCTGCCCCATACAGCAGTACTGACTTCACGTTAGAGTTAAACAGCCTTATCTTGTTGATCAAGGATAGTTCTCTTGTTTTCCAGACCCTATTTAACTGTATGAAGGCTGCTCTTGCTTTTCCTATCCTTGCCCTGACATCAGCTTCTGATCCGCCCTGCTTGTCAATTATGCTGCCAAGGTAGGTAAAGGACTGCACTTCCTCCAGTGGCTTCCCTTGCAGAGTGATAGGGTTAGTATTTGTGGAGTTTAATTTAAGGATCTTTGTCTTCAGATTGTTAATGTTAAGACCCACCTCTAGTGCTGTAACTGCCACCAAATTTGTCTTGTTTTGCATTTGCTGCTGGCTGTGAGAGATGAGGGCGAGATCATCAGCATAGTCCAGATCTTCCAGCTGACTCCATAGGGTCCATTGGATCCCATTTTTCTGTCCTGCAGTAGATTTCTTCATAATCCAATCGATAACTAACAGGAAGAGGAATGGTGACAGTAAGCATCCTTGCCTGACCCCAGTTTTTACTTGAAAGCTTTCAGAGAGCTGCCCTCCATGTATAACCCTGCATGATAGACCATTGTATGAGTTCTTTATCAAATTTACTTTCTTTGGCCTAAGGGGGGGTGTTAAGGCAACGGTTACACGTGTCCCTGTTTGTGCGCGCGTCATGGTGGTCTTTGACCAGCCTCCGTTGCTGTCGTGGGATGGACGGTGGTGTTGGGGTGTGTTTGGCATGTGTTTTCACTGCCGGTACATCTGTGGGAGGTGGGGTTGGCACATGTTCCTCTTTGCAGGGGGCCCCATCCTGGACTTTTGTGTCATGCATCTACACTTGGCACGTGCCATATGTCCTGTGCTATTCCCACAGTCGTGTATGCCTTCATGCATTACTACTGCATGTTACTGGATGTTTGTATGTGGTACACATGGCTATTATGGTGGATATCTTGTCCTATTCCCATGCTATGACATACCCATCCATCCAGGCATATGCATGTTATTCCGTCCTTTGCGTTGGCCATGGGTGTTTGGCCGTCCGGCAACGCTACTCTCAACATGTGATGTCCCACCTTCCCCATCTGTGCCTGTGGCACCCTGTTAGGGCGTCCTGTTTGGTAGGCAGATGTTCCGCTATATGTGTTGTGTTTGACATGTCTGCATAGCTAATCATCGGTACGGTGGCTGAACATACCGCCTTGTCCAGATGTGTGCAGTTATGGGCACCGTGGCGTGTGCACGCCTATGGGGTTTCGACAGGTCCATACCACATGCGGGATGTACACATTCTGCCGGCACATTTACATGCAGCCATTTGGATATCTGTACCTGAGGCGGGTTGTTAACATGTGGGGTACATATTTGCCCGCGTGGCACTGCCTAGGACAATACTTTTTACCACTTTTCAGGTATGCCCATTGTGTGTAGCTGTGTAGCTGCGCAAGGCTGCTAGCTGGGTTGGGTGCACAGTCATACGTGGGTGCGGGTTACATGCTATGACGGGGCTGTTGTGTATTACATTTGCATGCATGAGTTCTGCTTCTGGATATTACGCTTAGACATACGCCGTCCTATGTTTATGCGAAGAGCACGTTGCTGGGTTTGGTACATGTTGCTATGCACATGTTTGCCTGTGTTTAG
Organism: Protopterus annectens; assembly: GCF_019279795.1. Taxonomy (NCBI): domain Eukaryota; kingdom Metazoa; phylum Chordata; order Ceratodontiformes; family Protopteridae; genus Protopterus; species Protopterus annectens. The sequence continues at coordinate 56,547,983 of NC_056730.1, read as the reverse complement.
GGTATCTTGTTTCCTTCTTGTTGTTATATCAACACGGCTACCCGGCTGTGTACTCTCACTACTGCTGGTGACCATGCCCATGTCGCTACTTCTATGTCGGTGTGGCGCGGTGACATGCTGCGGTACACCTTCACTGGGTATGCCCACTGACAGTGCATTGCGGGACGGACACGGTATTACGCGTATCCTTTGTTCCTTGGACGGGTACACTTAGGACTTCGTGGGTTAATGTTTGGTTCTCCGTTTTGTTGGAACGGGTACTATGTTGCACAGTCTGCATACGTTTCATTCTCCGTGGGCCCTGGCAGGTGCGGTTACTATTACAGGCGGACTGTGGAAGTCAGCACTTTAGGTTGCTCATCGCCTGCCGGCTTGGCCACGCCTCCGGACGCATCCTACTTGCGCTCGCTCACGTGCCCTATGCACGTGTCTGTGGTTGCGGCGCGCACTCATTACTATGCATATGGCACTGCTACGCCGACTATTCACTGCACCGCCGGCGCAAGCCTTACACCGGCCTTGCGCCGAGCTTCATGAATCCCGGGGAATATCTCTAATGCATCCTGCAAAGAGTCTAATTATAGGGAGACACTTTAACCTGATTACGGATTCAATATTAGATATACACCCCAGCAGCATGTTCAGACTTCCTAAGAATGTTAGAGTGATTACAAATATAGAGGAGTTTGGTCTCACAGATATTTAGAAAAACTTAAATCCAACCAACTAAACTTTGCCTACTACGAGCTTGGGTTTGCCAGTAGACTGGAATTTTGGCTGGTCAACAACAGCATACTCCCACCAGTGCATGATGTAACAATGTTGTCTGATGTTCCGTCAGACCATGTTATAATGACCTTCCATTGCACTCACAAGGCCATCTTATTATAGATCACATAATGCAGGTTGAACTTATTACTGCAATGTACAGAATCCAAGAGGACCATACTGCAATCCATTACTGATTTTTGGAACACACACACCTCCCTCAGACGAGAAAAATAATTGCAGTGTGGACCTTATTTAAGTATAAGTGTAGGAATTATGCAAAGGAGGTTAGGTAATACAATGCGATACATGAGAAATTGGAAAGATATAAACTGCTTCACTGGGCTTTTGGAATCAAATCAAATAAGATAGTGGTTTGGAAATGCAAAGAATAACTGCAACACTATTATATCACAGTTATTAAAGATCATGGGAGCACCACTGAAACCAAACAAGTCAATGTTAAACAAATGTTAATCAAAGATTATGACAATTTAGTGGGACAGCATAAAGGTATCAGAATACCAGGCATTCCCCTTACAACAAGGCTATCATCACCTAAATACCAGCTACCACAATGGCAAAGCTAGCAGACCCTCTTATCAGCAAAGAAATTTCAGGACTTATTGACACCTTGCCCAAAGAAAAGGTTGCAGGTCCAGATGGCCTCATTATAGACTTTACAAAGAATGTAAAGAACAGTTGTTATCTCCCCGACTCTGTATAAACAGGTCTTTAAATGCAAAGAGTTTCCTTATGATATTAACCAATTCAAGGTCATTGGTCATTGTGCTGCTTAAACCCCAAATGGGATCCCTTGTAGCAGCAAATTATAGGCTGATCTGTCTGCTAAATACTGACCTTAAGGTTTTTGCAAAGATCTAAGCATGCGTATAGAAAAGGTCATAGATACCCTGGTCTCTACAGACCATTTGGGATTTATTAAAGACAGATATGGAGGTCCTGATGCAATAGGACATCTGCTTAACCTACACCATCTCTGTAATCTGGAATGAGTAGGACAAGAGCATTGTCCCTAGAATGCTGCAAAGCATTTGATATTATACAGTGACCCTTTTTTGAGATATTTTCAGTTTTGTTGGAATTTATTGCATGGGTCCAGTTACTATATAAAGACCCCTCAGCTTAAGTGATCACTAATGGGTTTCTCTGTAATCAGTTATCTCAGCATAGGGGAACAAGGCAGGGAAGGCCATTATCTTACTCACGATGTATCCTATTAGCATCAGTTATTGATACTCATCTTGCTTGTAAATATGATGGCATCCTTATTCAAATAGGAAACGACAAATTAGCTGTAGAAAATGTGTTTGTGGACAGTTGTTCAATATGGTTGGACACTCCCCATGAAAATTACTCCCTATCCCAGTACACTTGTCTTGAGTTAAACAGGAAAATATCAATGTATGTCTGACTATGAACCACAGACTGTATAGAGGACACTTGTCTGACTCAATAGGATATTACATTGACCATTGGAACAACTTAACTTAGAATCAAACTGAATGTAGATGCACAAAATGGGTGGAGCCCTGGAACATCTGACGGTAACCCTATCTTGATAGAGTCAAATCCATTTACATTTTCTGTCCAAACTTCAAGCAGTCAACATGCTCATCCTCCCTAAAGTATCATTTGTCCTAAGGCACCTGCCTCATTTTAGAAGGGAACAAAACAGATTTTTCATTTCTTTGTGGAAGAACCTAGAATCAGTAGGGAAAATATGTTGTGTCTCCATGATACAAGAGTCACTTGGGGTACTATACCTCTGGAATTATGGTAAAGCCACAATATGTTGATTCTATGTCCAAGTGAGAAGCCCTACTATACCAGTTTAGCTTAATGATGAGTTGCATATTAAACACAAAGCACCACATTCCTTTATGTGCACATCCTCGTTCAATGGCTAGGATTGAAGGGGCCTTGAGTTTTAGTATGAGAAGGAAGTAAACACTGCTAGAATGAAAGGAGTAATTCCAATCATGAAAAGTTCTTTGGTAGAGAATCACCCAAATAAAATACCATGCTGTCAGTTAGAATAACTGTAGTGAACACTGAAAAAAAGGTAACTTTAAGCTTGTCCCGTGAACCCTCAATCTTATATATATATATATATATATATATATATATATATATATATACCAACTCCATTGCTGCACCAAGTCAAAGAAGGGAGAAAACTCCAAAAAAAAAAGTGAATCATTGCTGGAACACACTGAGCTCCTTTGGAAAACACAATTAATGTTCTCATCTTTGTTTTTCTTTTTAATTCAGGGTACTGATGTGTGTGTTGATATTATATTTCTTCAAGATGGGCACTTATTATAGAGTAATATAAAATGCTTTCATAATAAAATTGCTTAACAAAATTAATGTGTTTGTTGATAAATGTAGAATATCAAAAATAGATTTCACATTGGCTAATTTTAATGGTTTCCATAATGTGGAGCCAGGGTATCATATATATCTGAAAATAGCATTAACTAATTGGAAAGGAGGTTGGATATTTGTTGGAGATTTTAACTGCATACATATATGCTGTTTAAGTAAAGCCTTTATGAATTATTTAACATAAAACTCTATAACCAAGTAATTTGAACTTACTCTACAATTTCAGTCTAGGTGTCAATTATTTGCTGATGGTACACTTTCATAAGGTGATGACATATATAATTCCATAAATAAAATAGATAATTCTATAAAAATATATGAGCATGTTTGCAGAAAATGAAATATAATAGATATAAGACTGAAAAATGATTACTGCATCAAATATTGTGGTATCTTTTTTCTTGCAATCACTTCAAGACTGCACTAAAAACTCACTTAAGAAGTCCCTGTTTATGCCCATGCACCAGTCCTGACTAGTAACCCTCCGTTTTACCTCCTCTTCCTCTCCCCTCTCCTAGCCACCCTGCCTCACACATTCTGATCATTGCATTCTTTCCTCTGCAGGCTCTGGCTCACCCTTTACCCTCCCCTTCCCTCCTCACTCAATCTCTGAGACCTGCTATAACATACTTTAACTACCTCATTTCATCTCAACTCCAAATACATATCCAACTGACTTTCACCTAGCTTCTTCTCACTACCATGTGTACTACTCACTCAGTCTCCTCTCACCTAGCTTCTTCTCACTACCACGTATACTACTCACTCAGTCTCCTCTCACCGAGCTTCTTCTCACTACCACGTGTACTACTCACTCAGTCTCCTCTCACCGAGCTTCTTCTCACTACCACGTGTACTACTCACTCAGTCTCCTCTCACCTAGCTTCTTCTCACTACCACGTATACTACTCACTCAGTCTCCTCTCACCGAGCTTCTTCTCACTACCACGTGTACTACTCACTCAGTCTCCTCTCACCTAGCTTCTTCTCACTACCAAGTGTACTACTCACTCAGTCTCCTCTCACCGAGCTTCTTCTCACTACCACGTGTACTACTCACTCAGTCTCCTCTCACCGAGCTTCTTCTCACTACCACGTGTACTACTCACTCAGTCTCCTCTCACCGAGCTTCTTCTCACTACCACGTGTACTACTCACTCAGTCTCCTCTCACCGAGCTTCTTCTCACTACCACTTGTACTACTCACTCAGTCTCCTCTCACCGAGCTTCTTCTCACTACCACGTGTACTACTCACTCAGTCTCCTCTCACCGAGCTTCTTCTCACTACCACGTGTACTACTCACTCAGTCTCCTCTCACCTAGTTTCTTCTCACTACCACGTGTACTACTCACTCAGTCTCCTCTCACCTAGCTTCTTCTCACTACCACGTGTACTACTCACTCAGTCTCCTCTCACCGAGCTTCTTCTCACTACCACGTGTACTACTCACTCAGTCTCCTCTCACCTAGCTTCTTCTCACTACCATGTGTACTACTCACTCAGTCTCCTCTCACCGAGCTTCTTCTCACTACCACGTGTACTACTCACTCAGTCTCCTCTCTTACTCCTCTATCTTCCCCTTCCATCCCATTAGCCCTTCTAGCTTGTTCCACCTTCATGTGGAGCATCTGCTTTATATCTGCTTGAGTTTAGTGCAATATTTGTATATAAAAGTTAGGTATATGAGTTTAGAACATTATCCGTTTGAGCTTAGTACTATCTGTATATACATCCTACCTTTATTCCAGCCTATAGTTAGATATTGGTATATCTGTTCATTACTATGTTTCATATTGTATGTATATCTAATGTTTGCTGCAGTATTTATTATTTGCTACTGTGTGCATATTCAATTGTTCTTCATGTACTCTGCTGCTCATTTATTGTTTTGTGGAGCTTTTCTCTCCTGGCCTCTGTTGAAAAAGGGCGTGTGTCCAGTCGGAATTTCCCAGTAAACAAATGTAAATAAATACATAAATATATAACTAAATAAATAAATAAATACATCTTTCATTAGTAAATATAAATTTAGACAAAATACACATTTCATTAAATATGTAGGAGTTTGTTTGTCACAGGATATAAGCACTTTTATGCATATGCTGTTTTATAACAATTTATTTTACTACTCTCTTTTTAATTTCTGCAAGTGTTTTGGGTCTCATACAGTGACAATAATGGACCCCATTTCTAAGCCAGTGTACATTTCATGTTCATAAAATTAACCTTGCTTCAATATATGACATTTTTCAACAGCAATTTTCTCAGAATCCATAATTTATTCATAATTGCCTGCTCATACAGTTCAGAGAGGTACATGGATCAGTAACACATAAAAAGTAACCTTGGAAATTCTTTTTTTTTAATTATCCCTGTTGCTCCTACTATAATTAGAATTATATGAGTATCTTTATTTTTATCCTAAATTCCTCAAGTTTATTCATTCATATCCTGGCATTTTATAACTTTGTATCTCTCGGTTAAGAATATATTTAGTTATAAATATTACTTTTGCCCTTTTTTCACTATTACATCAGACCTTCCTCCTTCTGCTTTTTAAGCTGTTAGTGTGGATGAGTCGATGTGAGATCATTCATTTTTAAGTGGTTGATATTTTTGTTGTGTCTCAGCTACCTGTATGCTTCAGTGTTTGCTCAATCATCAGTGCAATACCCATGTGATGTTGGTGTCTTTTGATATTCAGCCATGAGTACATTATACCCAGCAACAAGATGTGCAACTGTTTCTATTTTACCTTTGAAGACACATCAGTGTTAATAAAAATGATGTTGATGAAATTCTTTATATATCTCAAACACATTCATTCATTTCTGATAAAGAAATGATGTGGCAATTAGAAGTAATTCTGCTAACATTTTGTTGCATCCATTGGAACCTAGAGCCACAAATACTAATACTTGGTTAGGGGAAAATGGAGAGATTTTTATATAATAGTTTTTAGATTAAAAATAAGAAATGTATTGGGTTTATACACCTCATAAAGCGCAATGACAAATAAGTCATTCATGTCAGCTCTCATATGAATCCTGTTTCATCTTCATTACAGAGAGTTAATAATGAAAAAATGTTGGTTGAAAAAAATCATATTAATAGACCCTCAATGAATTCAACCAGTTCACAGAGCACTAGTACAAATAAAGATTTAAGATACATGAATTCAGTCCAGGCACACATTGTGATACCTTTTTCTGATTCAGCAAGCTCCCTTACATAGTGCAGCGTGATTCTCCAACACAAAGATGTACAGCAACGCAAAGGTTTGGCCATGTGCTCATTTTGAATGCTAATTAACCATGTGCTCTCTCCATGCATCTCCCTCCGGGAAGGCATTGGCATAACTGCATTGACAATGTAACAGTGATAGAAGGGAGGGCAAGGGGATACAGTAGACCATTAGGACCTAATACATATGCACCATAATGTAAAGCATGCACTAAAGTATTACGGAGGTGGGGGAACAAAGGGAAGATTGACAGAGTAGGAATAGGTATAGGGACTGTAGTTTGTGAGAATGTATGTGCATGTGTGTGTGTGTGTGTGTGTGTGTGTGTGTGTGTGTGTGTGTGTGTGAGAGAGAGAGTGACTGGTGGGATGCCACTGCCTACATGAGCAGCGAGTTTCTATCATAATGTGCAGATCACACATCATCTGCACATCATGGCAGTAACTGTGATTCAAGAAATATGCAAGTAATGTGTTAATGAAGTCTTACTTCAACATGACTTGCATGTTTCTGAATCAAAAATGGCCACATTTGTGGTTCATCCCATGCTAGAAACTTTTAATAAACTTATGGAATGATGTATATGTTTTCTCTTTTAAGAAAATGGATTTTCTCATTATTTCCTGTGTCATATACTTCAGGATATTTAGACAGTAGAAATACAACAAATATGTTTTGTTTTAAAGAAAATCATTTTCTGTATTTATTTAATTATTTAAATAGCTACGATGTATTATCAGCTGACAACTTTATATGTGCATGGAGTTGGAACCTATCAGCTGGACATCAATTTGTAAAGTTATACAAAATAAATAAATAAAATACATCAAATATCAGAGATGAGCAAAAGAATACATTTCCTATATTGTTAGAACACTTTTCTTTGATCACCAAAGGAGAAAGCAGAGTTGATTGATTCTCATTGAGAAGTTACAGACATTTTTATTTAATTTAGTATGTGTATAAATCATTTAAGTCCATTAGATATGCATGCCTTTTTTTCATGGTTTTACTTAATGCCTGTTGTACAAAAAGCATAGTGATTCTTGGACTTGAACAAATCTTATCTATGACCAGCCCTAAACCTTCAGTGTGTCAGCTGTTCCACTATGAAACATGTGATATGTGTCTGTGAGTTTTGAATTTGAAGGGATGTGGTGCATAATAAAGACCTCCCTTTTTAAAAAATATTTCCAGTTTTCTTTAATACTTACTGTTTGCAGTTTTTAACCTTCATTCATTAAGATCTTTCATAATGTCCTTAATAAAAATGTTTCTTGAAAGTTGTAAAGTTTATGTTCTCTTTATATTATACCATTGATATACACTTAATGTATGTATGCATGTACATATCTATCTATATATTATAAATATATATATATAGCTTACTATTGGAATTCCTAAACTGCATTGGTTGACCGGTCAGAATGTTGACCCAAAATGCTGAATTTGGAATTTCAAAACAGCAGCCAAGGCAAAAATGAATACATAGACATCTGTAGTTTGATGTATTCGACATAGCAGGAGGGGACGTCAGTCACCCATGCTATGCACATTAACATACTTTTACATACTACAGTCAATGGTACATTAATCGTACAATTTTGCAGGTGGGAGGGCTATGCCTCCTGCACCCCACACAGCCTCTGCCAATTAAATATACCAACTCCGAGATCACACTACATTGAGGAAATCGGCTAATTCCCTGTTCCTCACTAAACTGCGATATTCCTGCACAATGCTGAACTCAAATACTCAAACTACACTATCCATTTACTGTAGTGTAGTTGATGTATTTCAGTTCAGTATTCTGCCCACTTGAAATTTGCCTTTTGATCACAAGACGGTTGACAGAAGTGGTTTAAGAATTCTAATAGTATGACTGTATATATATATATATATATATATATATATATATATATATATATATATATATATATATGTATATTCAGAATTCTAATAGTATGACTATATATATATATATATATATATATATATATATATATATATATATATATATATATCTATATATATCTATATATATATATATATATATATATATGTATATATATATATATATATATATATATATATATATATATATATATATAAATATATATATATATATATATATATATATATATATATATATATATATATATATATATATATATATATATATATATATATATATATATATATATATATATATCGTATTTCCCCGAAAATAAGACTGGGTCTTATACTCTTTCCCCCACCAAAATACGCATTAGGGCTTATTATCAGGGGATGCCTTATTTACCCACACCATCCAACAATCTACTTTTACTCATTTATTCATGTACAAAAATCAACATTTATTAATGAACAGAAATCGGCATTTATTCATGTACAAAAATTTACATTTATTCATGTACACAAATTGTAATTTATTTTGTACTTTTCTGTTATTGGACCACAGTTAGATGCGTTAAAACAGTTGCGTGAGAATTCTACATAAACAGTGCACCAAACATTTCAACTTCATAATATCTGCACCTTGGCTTTCACAGTTATTCAATTACAGTCATGTCATCTTCTAGAACATTGTCATAAGTGTCTAACCTCTAAATTTCGACCTGAATTTCTTGTGACTCCATTTCCTGTAGAACCATTGACCCTAATATGTCATGCCTAGCAATAGAGCTCTCCTTAAATGAGCACTACTTGTCCAAGTAGCCTGCTCGTAGTGCAGTGGCAACACATTTGTCAGTGATTTTATCCCATGACTTTTTCACCCAAGTCACGACCTCTTGCAGGCTAGGCTTCACAAAGTTTCCATGCAGATTTCTCTCCATTCTATTTTCAGTGTAGTCATTGAGTTCCATGCGCAAATGGTCCTTGAATGGCTTGTTTATTGCAATATCAAGAGTCTGGAGATAGGCAGTCATTCCTGCGGGAATCATTATTTGATCTATACTTCTCTGTGCAAGGAATTTCTTCATTTCTTTAACAAGGTGAGTGTTGGCTGAATCCCAGTCTAGCAGACCTCTTTTGCCACCTTGCAAAACAAGTTGCAGCATTACATTGACCCACTTCCTTTGAGCTGCTTGTGTGCACTAGGATTTTTCAGATTCAAGAATGTAAATGCCTGAAACACGTTCAGTCTTATTTTTCTTGCCCTTGCTAATGATTAGAGGTGGGATTTTCTTTCCATCTAGACGAATTGCCAAAATACAGGTAACACGTGCACTCTCATAACCAGTGGAGGGAATGTAGATTGATGAGGCACCCCTCTGATCAATTGTTGTTTGAGATCCTTGGCCCATAAACAATGCAGTTTCATGCATAGCAATCATGCTGGAGAGTTGGTATTTAGAAAAGTCAATGCCATCAACAAAGAACTTGAATGCAAGTGCACATTTAATAACTTCAGTATCTTCCAGCTTGAACAGTGTTGTTGATCTTCTTAGAGACAGTTCATATCAGTGAAGGAAGCCATCCAGCCAATGTTGTGATGCTTTAAATTCTTCTGGGGATATTTCTAACTCTGGGGCCATTGCAAGGGCAAAAGCTTGGATAATAGCCCTGCGCACAACCAAAGCCTTTGCTCTCCTGTTAGCAATATACTCACAGATGATGTCTTCCAGCTCAGGAAATAATGGTTGCTGACCTGATCCACACTTGCACATCTTAGCATTTCCCTCGTCGGCCAGTTGACTGAGGTTATCGTACGCTGCATGCCATTTCCAGACCCTTTGGATGTCTAACTTCTTCCCTTTGCAGAAAGCCATCAGATTCTTTCCTCGGCAGTCCGCCACAATTCCTTTCTTGTATGGGACGGAATGAATCTTTCTTTTTGCACTCATCTTGTCTGGGGGGGGGCAATTTGAAGAATTACAAGACCAGAGTGGCAACACAAAATGATGCTGTTTACAAAGAGAAGACACACCCACAACCATGCAGTATCATGTGCGTGTGCTCTATGAATGTTATCTGTACATTGATCGATCAAAATACGCCTGCCAATGTTTATGGGCCAAGGATCTCAACCGTCAAGTCTGAGTGATGGCTAGGGTTACTGTAAGAATTGTGGCGTACTCCCAAGCAAAGAATCTTACGACTTTTTGCAAAGAGAAGATGTTGGCTGTCCGAATGGTCCACAAATGGTGAGCAGAGTACAATAACCTCAGTCAACGGGTGTCAATAATATTATTTTATAATTCAACACGTCCATCATGTGTTGTTGACAAGCTTAACTCTGGCTTATTTTTGGGGTAGGGTTTATATCATGATCACCCTGGAAAACCATGCCAGGATTTATTCTCTGGTTAGGTCTTATTTACAAAGAAATATGGTATGTAACACGGTAATACGCTGAGTAACACAACTATATAACTTTCAACAGGATACACAGGAAGATAGAAAGGACGCTGCTCGTACGAGTAGTAAAATTTTATTCCACTTCTGACTTATAACACGAAACTGACAACACGGTTAAGCGCTTTCAACTGAAAAACTCAGTCTTCATCAGAACAATAAATGCCTATATACACAGAGTATATATAGTAACTGTTACCTATTAGTTTCAAAAATTGCGCCAAAACTTTTAGAGACCGTGTACACCTTCCAATGCACATAAATTTAAAATGCAAAATGCTGACTGATGCTAACTTCTGTTGTAAAAACAAACATCATGTTGATTTCATCTACTAGAATATCATACTAGATTTCATCTTATATTTCATCATCAATTTAACTATTAATTCAATATTATAGTAGGCAGTCATTTTTAGGATATATTTTTACTGCATTGTTTAACAAACATGTATATATTTATATATATTTATATATTAATGTAATAGTTTATTGATTTGGTTAGGTTATTTTATTTCAATTATCTATATCAATTTGTGTAATTATGATGCAACGTGATGTTTGTTTTTACAACAGAAGTTAGCATCAGTCAGCATTTTGCATTTTAAATTTATGTGCATTGGAAGGTGTACATGGTCTCTTTAAAAGTTTTGGCGCAATTTTTGAAACTAATAGGTAACAGTTACTATATATACTCTGTGTATATAGGCATTTATTGTTCTGATGAAGACTGAGTTTTTCAGTTGAAAGCGCTTAACCGTGTTGTCAGTTTCATGTTATAAGTCAGAAGTGGAATAAAATTTTACTACTCGTACGAGCAGCGTCCTTTCTATCTTCCTGTGTATCCTGTTGAAAGTTATATGGTATGTAACACGGGAAAAGAACTCTCCTGCCTGGGTAGAAGTGGAAGCCATGAGGGGGTCCCTCCCAATGGAAGTCCTTAAGGTAAAGAGAGGTGGAAAACAGCTGGGCTAGGAGAGCTGCTGCCTTGGTTAGGGGATCCAGACCACAGCCGCCTCCAGGATAGGGGTCTGGAAGGGGGATAGAGGTGGAAAGGGGCCAGGCAGAGAGAGCTCTCTCCTGTGTGGGAGGGTCCAGATCATACCCCCCAGTGGAATGCAAGTCCCCAAGGGAGTGTCTGGTAGAAGGTTGCGGGGCCAGGAGTGCTCCTGTCAGGTGGGGGAATGTGTCCAAAGTCACCTGGTACCTGATGGCATTCCCAAAATGTCACAAAGACCCTAGAATGGCTCTGGACCGGAAAGGAGGGGGACATGGAAGTCCCAATGAAGGCGTGCCTGCCCCTCTGCAGCTGATTGGAGTTCCACGAGGGTGGCCAGGATCAGAAGGAGGTCCCCCTGTGAGGCTCAAAGGGCACGGGGACATGACACAGTTTGGCAGCCTGCAGGGTATGTGGGGAAGACAGGGACAGTGGTGCTCTGGACCAGAAAGGAATGTGGGCTTGGAAGTCCTGATGAGGGTATGTCTGCCTATCAGATGCCGAGTGGAGTTCCGTGGGGCCAGCTGGGATTGGAGGGAGGTCCCCATGAGAGACTCCGATGGCAAAGGGGACATGGCATGGTTTGGCAGCCTTTAAGGGATATGCGGGAGACGGGGACCATGGTGCTCTGGACCTGAAAGTAGGGGGACATGGAAGTCCTGATGAGAGCGTGCCTACCCCTCAGTGGCCATGGAGGAGTTCCGGGAGGGCAGCCTGGATTGGAGGGAGGTCCCCCTGAGAGGCTCCGTGGGCAAGTGGGACATGGCATGGTTTGGCAGCCTTCAGAGGATATGCGGGAGACGGGGACCATGGTGCTCCAGACCTGAAAGTAGTGGAGCATGGAAGTCCCAATGAGAATGTGTCTGCCCCTCGGCGGCCTAAGGGAGTTCTGCAAGGGTGGCCTAGATCAGAGGGAGGTCCCCCTGAGAGGCTCTGAGGGAAAGGGGGACACGGCATAGTTTGGCAGCCTACAGGGGACATGAATGCGGCGGGGTCTTCCAAGGTGAATCGGATGTAGTGGCCAGGAGAATTGCCTGACAGTGCGATGTACCAAGGGCTGCCTCAGGAAGCCAGGTCTGCTTTCACATCCTCCCAGCCCTGAGGGGTGTGGAGATACAGCTGCTGTGGACTCTCCCGCCCAGGTTCATCAAGTGTGGGTGTGCCGAGGTCCACCCCCAGAAGCCAGGTCTGCGATCCCATCCTCCCAGGCCCCAGGGGTGCGGAGATATGGCCCCTGTGGTGTCTCATGCCCAGCTATGGTGGGGGAAGTCAGCAGACAGTCCGGGTGTGCCGAGGGCTGCCCCTGGAAGCCAGGTTTGTGATCGTGTCCTCCCAGGCCCCAGGGTTGCTGAGATATGGCCGCCGTGGTGTCTCACACATGCCTCCGGTGAGGGGGGTCATCTGACAGCGTGGGCATGCCAAGGACTGCCTCCAGAAGCCAGGTCTTCTTTTCGGTTCTTCCCAGGCCCCAGGGGTGCCGAGATATGGCTGCTGTAGTGTCTCACTCGTAGCTCTAAGCCCTAAGTGGAGGGAAAAGGGGAGAACCGGCATCACGGAAGTCCAAATGAGGATCTGGCTGAGGCCTCATGGCCCAGCAGAGTTCCACAAGGCTGTGAAAAATCAGAGGAAGCTCCCCTGAGAGTCTCTGAAGGCAGGTTTGACACATAATGATTTGGCAGCCTCCAGGAGTTATGCAACCCAGGAAATGAGCTCTCCTGCCTGGGTAGAAGTGGAAGTCATAAGGGGGTCCCTCCCGATGTAAGTCCTTAAGGGAGAGAGAGGTGGAAAATGGCCTGGCTGGGAGAGCTGCCGCCTGTGTGAGGGGGTCCAGGCCATAGCCCCCTCTAAGATGAAAGTCCGGAAGGTGGATAGAGACAAAAAGTGGCTGGGCAGGGAGCATTCCCTCCTGTGTGGGAGGGTCCGGATTGTGCCCCCCCCAGTGGGATGGAAGTCCCCAAGGGACCACTTGGCAGAAGGCTGTAGGGCCAGGACTGCTTCTGCCAGGCAGGGGGAAGGTCCCAGAATGGCTCTGGATATGAAAGGAAGGGGATGTGGTAGTCCTGATGAGAGCATGCCTGCCTCTCGGCAGCCAAAGGGAGCTCCGTGAGGCAAGCCTGGATCAGAGGGAGGTCCCCCTGAGAGGCTCTGAAAGTACAAGGATACGGCCTGGCCAGATAGCCTACAGGAGATCTGGGGAAGACGGGGACTGTGGTGCTCTGGACCAGAAAGGAGCGTGGGCTTGGAAGTCCCGATGAGGGTGCGCCTGCCCCTCGGTGGTTAAGCCGACTTCTGCGGGGCCAGCTGGGACTGGAGGGAGGTCCCTTGAGAGGCTCTGAGGGCACCAGGACATGGCCAAGCCAGGCAGCCTCCAGGAGGTCTGGAGAAGATGGGGACTGTGGTGCTCTTGCCCGGAAAGGAGCGTGGGTTCGGAAGTCCCGATGAGGGTGTGCCTGCCCCTCGGTGGCCGAGTGGAGTTCCATGGGGCTGGCTGGGATCAGAGGAAGGTTCCTGTGAGAGGCTCCAATCGCAAGGGGGACACATCACGGTTTGACAGCCTTCAGGGGATATGCGAGAAATGAGGACCGTGGTGCTCTGGACCTGAAAGTAGGGGGACATGGAAGTCTCGATGAGAGCATGCCTGCCCCTTGGCGGGCAGGGGGAGTTCTGCGAGGGCAGCATGGATCTGAGGGAGGTCCCCCTGAGAGGCTCCAAGGGCACAGGGACACAGCATGGTTTGGCAGCCTGCAAGTTATCTGGGAAGATGGGGACAGTGGTGCTCTGGACCAGAAAAAAGCGTGGGCTCGGAAGTCCCGATGAGGGTGTTCCTGCCCCTCGGCGGCCGTGTGGAGTTCTGTGGTGCTGGCTGGGATTGGAGGGACATCCTCCCAAGAGGCTCCGATGGCAAGGGGACATGGCATGGTTTGGCAGCCTTCAGGGTATATGCGGGAGATGGGGACCATGGTGCTCTGGACCTGAAAGTAGGGGGACGTGGAAGTCCTGATGAGAGCATGCCTGCCCCTAGGTTGCCAGGGGGGAGTTCTGCAAGGGTGGCCTGAATTGGAGGGAGGTCCCCCTCAGAGGTCTGAGGGCAAGGGGGACACGGCAAGGTTTGGCAGCCTTCAGGGGATATGCGGGAGATGGGGACCGTAGTGCTCTAGATCTGAAAGTAGGGGGACATGGAAGTCCTGATGAGAGCGTGCCTGCCTCTCAGCAGCCAGGGGGAGTTCCACAAGGGAGGCCTGGATCGTAGGGAGATTATCCGATGGCAAGGGGACACAGCATGGTTTGGCAGCCTTCAGGGGATATGCGGGAAACGGGTACAATGGTGCTCTGGACCTGAAAGTAGGGGGACGTGGAAGTCCCGATGAGAACATGCCTGCCCTTCAGCGGCCAGGGGGTGTTCTGCAAGGGTGGCATGGATCAGAGGGAGGTCCCCCTGAGAAACTCACAGGGCACAGGGACACAGCATGGTTTGGCAGCCTGCAAGGTATCTGGAAAGATGGGGACAGTGGTGCTCTGGACCAGAAAGAAGCGTGGGCTCGGAAGTCACAATGAGGGCGTTCCTGCCCCTCGGCGGCTGAGTTGAGTTCCGTGGTACCAGCTGGGATTGGAGGGAGGTCCTCCCAAGAGGCTCCGATGGCAAGGAGGACACGGCATGGTTTGGCAGCCTTCAGGGTATATGCGGGAGATGAGGACCATGGTGCTCTGGACCTGAAAGTAGGGGGGGCATGGAAGTCCTGATGAGAGCATGCCTGCCCCTAGGTGGCCAGGGGGGAGTTCTGCAAGGGTAGCCTGAATTGGAGGGAGGTCCCCCTGAGAGGCTCTGAGGGCAAGGGGGACACGGCAAGGTTTGGCAGCTTTCAGGGGATATGCGGGAGATGGGGACCGTAGTGCTCTGGATCTGAAAGTAGGGGGACATGGAAGTCCTGATGAGAGCGTGCCTGCCCCTCAGCAGCCAGGGGGAGTTCCACAAGGGTGGCCTGGATCGTAGGGAGAAGATCCGATGGCAAGGGGGACACGGCATGGTTTGGCAGCCTTCAGGGGATATGCGGGAGACGGGTACAGTGGTGCTCTGGACCTGAAAGTAGGGGGACGTGGAAGTCCCGATGAGAACATGCCAGCCCCTCAGCGGCCAGAGGGTGTTCTGCAAGGGCAGCATGGATTGGAGGGAGGTCCCCCTGAGAAACTCACAGGGCACAGGGACACAGCCTGGTTTGGCAGCCTGCAAGGTATCTGGGGAAGATGGGGACCGTGGTGTTCTAGACCAGAAAGGACCGTGGGCTCGGAAGTCCCGATGAGGGCATGCCTGGCCCTCGGTGGCTGAGGAGAGATCTGCAGGGCAGGCTGGGATTGAAGGGAGGTCCCCCTGAGAGGCTTCAAGGGCAAAGAGGACATGGCACGGTTTGGCAGCCTCCAGGAGATAAGCGGGAGACAGGGACCATGGTGCTCTGGACCTGAAAGTATGGGGAGGTAAAAGTACCAATAAGAGCATGCCTGCCCTTCAGCGGCTGGGGGAGTTCTGCGAGGTTGGCCTGGACTGGAGGGAGGTCCCCCTGAGAGGCACTGAGGGCAAGGGGGACACGGTACAGTTTGGCAGCCTGCAGGGGATATGAATGCGGCGGGGTCTCCAAAGGTGAGTCGGAGGCAGTGGCCAGGAGAATTGCTTAACAGGGCGATGTGCCAAGGGCTTTCCCAGGAAGCCAGGTCTGCTTTCACATCCTCCCATCCCCAAAGGGGTGTGGAGATACAGCCACTGTGGCCTCTTGCACCCAGGTTCATCACGGGAGTCAGTCAACAGTGCAGGCATGCCAAGGGCCACCCTCAGAAGCCAGGTCTGAGATCCCTTCCTCCCAGGCCCCAGTGGTGCCAAGATATGGCCACCATCATGTCTTGTGCCCAGCTTTGGTGGGGGTAGTCGGCTGACAGCACGTGTGTGCCGAGGGCCACCCCTGAAAGCCAGGTCTGCAACTGCTTCCTCCCAGGCCCCAGGGGTGCCATGATATGGCTGCCATGGTGTCTTGTGCCTGGCTCTGTTGGGGGGAGTTGGCTGACAGCTCAGGTGTGCCGAGGGCCACCCCTGGAAGCCGGGTCTGCGATCACATCCTCCCAGGCCCCAGGGGTGCCGAGATATGCCTGCCATGGTGTCTCACACCCAGCACCAGTGGGGGAAGTCAGCTGACAGCGCGTGTGTGCTGAGGGCTTCCCCGGGAAGCCAGGTCTGTGATTGCATCCTTCCAGGCCCCAGGGGTGCTGAGACATGGCCTCCGTGGTGCCTCACACCTGATTCCAGTGAGGGGAGTCGTCCAACAGCCTGGGCATGCTGAGGACTGTCCCCAGAAGCCAGGTCTGCTTTCGCGTCCTCCCAGGCCCCAGGGGTGCTGAGATATGGCCACCGTGGTGTCTCGCTCCTGGCTCTGGTGGGGTAGTCAGCCAACAGCACTTGTGTGCTGAGGGCCGCCCCAGGAAGCCAGGTCTGTGATCGCATTGTCCCAACCCCGAGGGGTGTGGAGATACAGCCACAGTAGCATCTGATGCCTGGGTTCGGCAGGGGGAGTCGGCCGACAGTGCATGTGTGCCGAGGGCCATCCCCCAGAAGCCAGGGCTGCGATCACGTCATCCCAGGCCTGAGGTGTGGAGAAATATGGCCGCCATGATGTCTGATGCCTGTGACCATCCGCAGGCACCAGGTCAGCCTCCAGTCCTTCACCCGGCACTGCACAGATGCCGCCCTGTGAACAGCACCATTCAGGATGCAAGGGTGCACGTGCCAGAAGGCTTAAAGTGAAGCACATTTGTTGGCACCTGGTGGGGCCGGAGAGCAAGAAGGAGGCACAAGATGAAATGCGCCAAGATCCCAGGACCCAAGGTCATATCCTGTGTGAGTTTGAAAGCCCTAGGTGGAGGGCAAAGGGAGAACCGGTGTCACAGAGGTCTGGATGAGGATCTGGCTGAGGCCTCGTGGCTCAGCAGAGTTCCACGAGGCTGTGAAAAATCGGAGGAAGCTCCCCTGAGAGGCTCTGAAGGCAGGTTTGACACATAACGATTTGGCAGCCTCCAGGAGTTATGCAACCCAGGAAAAGAGCTCTCCTGCCTGGGTAGAAGTGAAAGTCATGAGGGGGTCCCTCCCGATGGAAGTCCTTAAGGGAGAGAGAGGTGGAAAATGGCCGGGCTGGGAGAGCTGCCGCCTGTGTGAGGGGATCCAGACCACAGCCCCCTCTAAGATGGTCATTCAGAAGGGGGAAAGAGGCAAAAAGTGGCCGGGCAGAGAGCATTCCCTCCTGTGTGGGAGGGTCCAGATTGTGCCCCCCAGTGGGAAAGAAGTCCACAAGGAAGCATTTGGGAAAAGGCTGCAGGGCCAGGAATGCTCCTGCCAGGCAGGGGGAAGGCCCCAGAATGGCTCTGGACCCGAAAGGAAGGGGATGTGGAAGTCCAGATGAGAGCATGTCTGCCTCATGGCAGTCAAAGGGAGCTCCATGATGCCAGCCTGGATCAGATGGAGGTCTCCTGAGAGGCTCCGAAGGCATGGGACATGGCCCAGCCAGATAGCCTACAGGAGATCTTGGGAAGATGGGGACCGTGGTGCTCTGGACTGGAAAGGAGCATTGGCTCAGAAGTCCCGATGAGGGTACGCCTGCCCCTCAGCGGTTGAGTAGAGTTATGCGGAGCCAGCCAGGACTGGAGAGATGTTCCCCTGAGAGGCTCAGAGGGCACGGGGACATGGCCAGGCAGCCTCCAGGAGATCTGGGGAAGAGGGGGACTGTGGTGCTCTGGACCGGAAAGGAGCATGGGCTTGGAAGTCCCAATGAGGGTGTGCCTGCCCCTCGGTGGCTGAGCAGAGTTCCGCGGGATTGGCTGAGACCAGAAGGAGGTCCCCCTCAGGGGGTCCGAGCACATGGGGACACGACCCGGCCAGGAAGCCTCCGGGAGATATGCGGGAGACGGGGACTGTGGTGCTCTGGACCTGAAAGGAAAGGGACGTGGAAGTCCTGATGAGAGTGTGCCTGGCCCTCGGTGGCCTGGGGGAGTTCTGCGAGGGTGTTCTGGATCAGAGGGAGGTCACCCTGACAGGTTCCAAGGGCACAGGGACACAGCATGATTTGGCAGCCTCCAGGAGATATGTAACCCAGGAAAAGAGTGATCCCGTCCAGGTAGAAGTGGAAGCCCGGAGGGGGGAGTCCGTCCCTGTGGAAGTCCAGAAGGGAGATAGTGGGGTGGAAGGCGGCCATTCAGGAAGCACTCCCTCCTTGGTGAGAGGGTCTGGATCATGCCCGCAGTGGGACGGAAGTCCTCAAGGGAGCATCTGGCAGAAGGCAGAGGGGCCAGGAATGCTCCTGTCTGGTTGAGCGTGGTCTGCTGGAGCCCCCACAATAGAAGTCCTCAAGGGAGCATCTAGTGGAAGACTGCAGGAGCAGGAGTGCTCCTGCCAGGCAGGGGGAAGGCGTCTGGCCTTGCTTGGTACCCGATGATGATCCTGAAATGTCGCAAAGTACCCAGAATGGCCCTGGAGCGAAAGGAGGAGTGCTCAGAAGTCCCAGTGAGAGTGTGCCTGCCCTCTGCAGCCGGGGGGAGTTCCATGATGGTGGTCTGGATCTGAGGGAGGTCCCCCTGAGAGGCTGCCAGGGCAAAGGGACATGGCCTGGACAAGCAGCCTCCAGGAGATCTGGGGAAGATGGGGACCATGGTGCTCTGGACTGGAAAGGAGGGGGGAAGTGGAAGTCCTAATGAGAGCATGCCTGCCACTCGGTAGCTGAGGGGAGCTCTACAAGGGCAGCCTGGATCAGAGGGGGGTCCCCTTGAGAGGCTCTGGGCTCCAAGGGCATGGGGACAAGGCATGGCTTGGCAGCTTCCAGGAGATATGCAACCCGAGAAAAGAGCACTCCCACCTGGGTAGAAGTGGAAGCCCAGATAGGCAAGTTCATCCCGGTGGAAGTCCAGAAGGTAGAGAGGGAGCTAGAAGGTGGCCGGGCAGAAAGCACTCCCTCCGGGTTGAGGGGGTCCGGATCACATCCCCCGGTGGGACAGAAGTCATCAAGGGAGCATCTAGCAGAAGGCAGTGGGACCAGAAGTGCTCCTGCATGGTTGAGCGGGGTCTGGTGGAGGACCCCACGACGGAAGACCTCAAGGGAGAGTCTGGTGGAAGGCTGCAGGGCCAGGAGTGCTCCTGCCATGATGTGGAGGGGGAAGGCATCCAACCTCGCCCGGTACTCGATGGTGATCCCAAAATGTTGCAAAGTCCCCAGAATGGCCCTGGACCAGAAAGGAGGGGGACTCGGAAGTCCTGGTGAAAATGTTCCTGCCCCTCTGTAGCCAGGAGGACTTCCACATGGGTGGCCTGAATCAGAGGGAGGTCCCCCTGAGAGGCTCTAAGGGCATGGGGATATGGCCCAGCCAGGCAGCCTCCAGGAGATCTGGGGAAGACAGGGACCGTAGTGCTCTGGACCGGAATGGAGCGTGGTCTCAGCAGTCCCTATGAGGGTGTCCCTGCCGCTCAGTGGCTGGGGGGAGTTCCATGAGGGTGGTCTGGATCAGAGGGAGGTCCCCCTGAGAGGATCGGAGGGCATGGGGACATGGCCCAGCTTGGCAGCCTCCAGGAGGTATGCAAGAGATTGGGACTGTGGTGCTCTGGACCGGAAAGGAAGGGGACATGGAAGTCCCGATGAGAGTGTGCCTGCCCCTTGGCAGCCGGGTGAGTTCCACGAGGGTTGCCTGGATCAGAGGGAGGTCCTCCTGAGAGGCTCCGAGGGCACAAGGACACGGCACGATTTGGCAGCCTACAGGGGATATTCGGGAGATGTGGACTGTGGTGCCCTGAACTGGAAAGGAGGGGGGGGTCAATGGAAGTCCCAATGAGAGCGTGCCTGCCCTCATCAGCTGAGGTAAGTCCCATGAGGGCAGACTGGATCAGAGGGAGGTCCCCTTGAGAGGCTCCGAGGGCATGGGGACATGGCACTGTTTGGCAGCCTCCAGGAGTTAAAGGCCAAGGGGGTCTCCCATCAGAGTCCGGGTTCCAGCCCCAGGTCACGTCCCGCTGCTCGTACCGTATTTCCCCAAAAATAAGACCGTGTCTTATACCCTTTCCCCTGCCAAGCTATGCATTAGGGCTTATTATCAGGGGATGCCTTATTTACCCACACCATCCAACAATCTACCTTTATTCATTTATTCATGTACAAAAATCAAGCCCCGGGATTCATGAACCTTGCGCCAGGCGCACGCATGGCGTAGGCGCCACAACGCCAGACATGGCCGCCGAGCGATTCAGGTATGATCCAATCCCATGTGCACCACCGGCGTACGCCTGAGTTGCGCCGCCTCCGGCATAGGTATGTTAAACACCCCATGTGCGGTGTTGCACCATGCAAATGAAGGCAAGTAGCGATTCACGAAGTGGCGCAGGCGTAGCATAACGGCACGGCAATGTAAACCAAAAAAAAACGGTTTACATTCGTCCAAACATGACATAGGAGTAACGGAAGGCTGCCAACATCAGGTGTCATACTGGTGCAACATGCCAATGGGGAAAGACACCGAGAATGTCAAAAGAAAACATGCAGAAAGCGTAAATAACGACATAAATGGTATGTACGCAAAAACCACAGCAGAACCCCAGGACATGTCCGCGGAAGGTGCAGAACAATGAAATAATATGACAATGTCATAAAAGAGCAGTATAAGACACATCAGCATCACAGCCACAATACACCATAGTATGCATGGAAAGCCACAACCACAGCCCAAGGGTTGCCAAGGAGTGGTGGCGGTGTCCGGCGCCGTAACCATGTATTAGTAGTCAATGCCATGCAAATGAGGCAGATAATACTGAATCGCAAACCCCCCGCCGGCGTAAGGCTGCACCAAATGGCGCAGCGGTAATACACCGAGGAGTGGCCTAGAGGGAATACATGTCAATCGCAGAGGGGTGTGCCACTGTAGGAGGAAGCACATTGGAGCCCAGCAAACATGGGCTGTACAATGCACATCACAGCATCAGGACCGGCGTGTGAGGAAATAGATGCGCTGAGAGTACAGAATGCGTGCACAGATGCATGTGCACGAGGATGACTACGTTCCCCAACCCAGTCATGTGACGGCCTCCCCGTCAACAACCACGGATACAGGAAGGTGATGCGGAGAATATGAGGAAATGCGGAAGCAGTGTAATTGGAGTCGTAATGAGCAATCAACACCAATCAACCCACGAAGGGCAATCGGCGGCAGCTGACAACTCTGCATGCAGAATCCTGCAAAACAGGAAAGGGGAGGCATATGAATGCAAAGAAAGTAGGGGATGTAGCAGAATTGCAAAGAGCGAAGAACCGATACAGCACAGCCAAGTAGAGAGGTAGCATAACGGCGGCAGACAAAATGCATGAGATGCCATGTGCCTGCAGGATGCACTCCAGGAAATAGTAGGTGCAACGTGCAGAAACAGTAAAGTAAGGTGTAAAGCTAAACCAATGCAGGCAAGTGTAATGTAACACCAAAGGCAACAGCGTTGCAGTGCCAACGGTAAAACACGGAAGATAACCCACAGATACGGCAGCACAGACACACCCAATGACATCACCGGGTGTACGGCACAACACTATAAAGTGTGAATGCACACAACACACAGCGCGTATTCCCAAACGCTGCACCTTAGGGTGTAAACACACGGGGAACTTTTAAAATGTATATGCTGGGTGCTGCCGTGGCCGTGATGCATCAGCATGTGTTAGAGACAGACGGAGTTGTGGAGGAGGGTGCCGACAACTACCGTAGGCCTCAGAGGAGAAGGAGAGTGTTCAGACCAAGGGTGACCTACCAGGGGCTGCAAGACCTGGAGATAGTAGAGCATTACAGGGTGGACAGGGACACGTTACAGCAAATAGTGGAGCTGTGCCGGCCACGCCTGAGAACAAGAGACAACAGAGGGGAGCCCATCCCAGTGGACACAAAGGTATGTGTAAGCTTGCGAATACTGGCAACAGGTACCTTTCAAAGGCCAACTGGATATAATGGGCATCTCACAGGCATCAGCATCCAGGGTACTACACCAGTTTCTGGATGCCATGTTACGACATGCCCATGAGTATATATACATCCCCAGATCTCAGGAGGAGTTGGCTAGCAATATGCGCCACTTCCACCGTGTGGCACAATACCCAGAGGTACTGGGTGCGATAGACTGTACGCACATAGAAATCAAGTCACCACCTGGGGAGCAGGGTAGACGCTACATAAACCGCAAGGGATTCCCCTCCATCAATTGCCAGGTCGTGTGCAATGCGCAGGGCATTATCATGGATGTGTGTGCTGGCAGCCCTGGAAGCTACCACGACTCCCATATCTGGCATGCCTCACAGCTGTATCAGGTATTCACCAGGGGGGACATCACACAAGGTCACCTTGTGGGGGATGCTGGCTATGCACTGGAGCCGTGGATGATGACACCCATCAGAAATGCACACACACACATGCAAGAACGCCATAATGAGGCACACGCACAAACCAGAATAATCATAGAGCGTGTGTTTGGGATGTTGAAATCACGGTTCCGGTGCTTGGATACATCCGGTGGAGCCTTGCAGTACTCTCCAGGCACATGTGCCCACATATTCATAGTATGTGCTATGCTACATAATATGATCCTGCAGAAACAGCTGCTGCAGGGACATAATGGTGGAGGGCCACCAAGCCCGCCACAACTGCCAAGGCAAGCACAGGCACAGAGCGTTCAGCGCCATGAACACACTGTGCCAGCCCCAGTAGGCAGACGGAGGCATACCCAATATGCCTATGCCTTGGCAAAGAGGGAACGTATAGCACATACTCTGACAGCGTAGGCCCCATGGACTGACACCTCCCTACCTGCACACACAGTGAAATGGACGGCACACAAACATGGCCGCCCGTAATGTGTACCGTATGGGCGGTCCCATGTGTGACTCCAACATAGGTAGCACCCAAACACTGCAAACCCAACAGCCAGCGGAGCATGGAACGCCAACACCTCAACCGCACGCGGGTCCAACAGCAGACGGCGTAGCCGTATGCTGCCACATTCGGCGCAAGGTGTCTACATATGTACATATGTGCATACACAGATATGGAGATAGATATCATTACACACGTAGAAATATATGTACACATACACAGATATAAAGTACAACAGGTTAAACAGGGAATCACAGGGATGCAAGGTTACAGAGAAGTAAGATGCGAAATCTCTACATAGTAAACATAGTGAACGATAACCCGACTATCCGGGAGGGTGGACAGAGCAGGGAACGCCACCCATGGAAAGGTCAACCCACCTAAATGCATATTCGCGAGTCGGGATGATCGCCAGGCCATGGTACAGTAACAGGACATGTGCGGGTAATATTCTTAGGATATGAGGGCGGAGGTAGACACCGCCACCGGCGATGCGGTCAACGTAGGTACTGTGTGCAACTGTCCCTGCGAAAGCGGCAGTATGTGTATGTGTGAGGTGAGGGTGTCGTGTGTTCCGCTGTGCGAGTGTAATGTGTGCGCCACTGTAAAATGTGTATGTAGGTGACATGTGACAGGCGGAGTTGAATAACATGTGTAGGCATACAGTATAGGAACCACAGGCGTATGTACAGCAGTACCCACAAAGTAGTACTGAGAGCTCCTCACTGGCTATGCGCGTGGCGACGTAAAACGATGCAAAGGGAAAATGTCCCAGAATGTACCACAGGAGTATAGCCAACATGTGATGCAAAGGACGCATGTACAAACCATGGCCGTATGTATGGCGCCGATATGTTAATTTCAACACGATACGTCGGCAACGTTACACAGCAATAGTCATGTACCGCGGAAATACGCATGTGCTACCCTGGCAGCGATCGTGGCCACGTATCGTCCCGTAAACACCGCTGTGTGTTCTACGAGTGTGAAACAAGCAATCGTCACCCGAATAGGTGGCAACCGGTAGCATACAGGCCATTCCAAGTACAGGACCACAATGACTGTAAATATCCGTGACAAAATGCCAAGGGATAGTCGGCACGTACGAACAGCCGCAGATATACCACCGATGTGACGGAGGAATACATGCAGGAAGCACACATGCAGGCGGTACCGACACCAGACGACATCAACAAAACCTACACTCCTAGAACAACAGACAGGTAACTTGCAGCTCCCCAGGCAGGGATGGAGCACACACACAAGCATACCGTGTATGTATAAATGCAAGGCCCACAACATGTACCCGTCACCCACAGCCGCCGATATACCCCATCTCACATATCAAAGGGATACAAGCCGAAATAGCAGCAAAAACATACAGGCAGTCAATGACAGCGGCATACCCGCAACATCTCGCGTGGGAAACACTATCAGCAGCGGATGCATACCTGCATCCGTTGTGTAGAGGAATACAAGAGCTATGTTACACATCCGAATGCAAAACGCCATCGACAGACGCCGCCAGGACACGGACACCCACATGTCGAACATAATACCATACCCAACACACACAATCCACGGCTAACACCACAGCGAAATGTACCTGACACCACACATAGCGGCTGCAGTCACACATAACATAACACAATACGTACCATCCCCACGAATGTACTGCAAATAACCAATGGCCAGACGAGGAATGAACCATGCCCTAGTTCCGACGCGTACTTTACGAATGGAGGAGATGCACAGGTGATATGCGCATAAGTACACACCGAGGAACAGCTATTGGTGTGATGAACCCACATTCTGCAGGTGACGACGGATATAAGGAAGACTCCCAGGATATTCAAACTGTATGCTCATACCGAACAAATACTTTATTCTCACTCGAGCCGTTTTGTTGTAACTAGCGAGACTCTAACGGAATAGGGAAACCAACACAGGAAAGGTATGTAGAACCCACGAGATGTACTGGTGTGTAACGCATGATATGTATGATGAAGCTGCACTGTATGTGAATGGTGTTTGTAAGTAAAGATACCTGTCCATAAAGCAGAGAGTGGTGAAAGGTGGTTATGTAGTGCTAACCCGCTGAGCATACCAACGACTGTGGTCACCATGTGCACAGCAGTGGGACATCATGTACACAGCTGGGATAACCCAAGGTCTGCCCTAGGGATTTAAAACACAGAACAATGCTACCACCCACGCCGATGCTGGCAGTGGATGTCCAACAATGAAGTGCCACAGCAGGGGATAGGACATGTATGTATAGTGTCACAGCACACATGTGTATGGGCATATACCGTCGATGTCATACGTAATGTGCGCACGATGTGCACGTATGCCTCGCAGTAGGGGTGACTATGTCAGGTATGTGTAATGTAAAGCTGTCATGATGGATATGTTCAGACATCATACACAGTATCACAGGCATAGCATGCATGATGAAGGTGTAGCCTAGTGTTATGTACATTAACAGGATATGTATGGCCTGCACATATGGGACAGAATAGTAGCAGAATAGCCACCCGAAATGGAAGGAACAGCAAGTAACCATGTCCAAACGATCTGTAGCAGGTGCAATGTGTGCAGCAATGATGTCTGGCAGGTCCATGTGTAAACACATGTGCAATGTACACAGTAGTGTCACCTCCCCATGGTAGTGTCCACTGAACAGCAGAGGTGGATGTCAACTGCATGTCTACACAGTACTGCTGCTGTGGTGGTACCATGTGTATGTGTCACCCTATCAGCAAGGGAGCTATCACATGACCAGTGCCACAGTGTGTCCCTGTGGGATGTGCACAGGACCTATGTTCCACAGCATGGTGTGTGTCTAGTCTGCGGAGGTAACACAGAAGCCCAGGCTAAGCAACGTGGCATGTGTGCACATATGCAGGAGTGCTTCATTCACCCCGCCCACTGCAAACGCCATGTAGGAGTACTACATGCATCAGTAATGCGGAGGACATGGCCCATGGCAGAGTAGATGACACCCCTGTGTAAGTGGTATGCAGATGAGTACAGATGTGTTCCCCGTCTGTCATCTGCATATGTAAACTGTCTGAGCCTGGTATACATCACGGCATGTCTATACCGTGACATGTAAGGTTGTAGCCGTTGTGGAAGGTACACCACGAATGTGTTTGTAACCCTGCCAGTGTGTAGATGTGTGTATGGCACAAGTACAAAGGCTACCAATGTACCAGCAACACACATAGTCCAGATATGTGTGGCCCTGCAGATGTGTACCCACGCCACAGTGGAATATGGCAACCACAGCACCATGTGGGGCATGTGTGTGTACAGCAACCATGTACAATGTGCTATGCATGTATAGGGACAGTATCCATGTGATACCCAGAGGATGACTGTCGCTATGCAAAGGTGATGTGTATGCACCATGTGTGATGTATCTGACGCAATGACATCTACACAATATATCTGCCACACCGACACCTGTATGGTTGTTAGCAGTATGAGCTGGTGGAGCTAGAATGCTGCCAGGTATGTAGATGTGGGATATGTAGGCATGGACAGTACTCCGTGACCGCATGCTGTGTATGTAAGCAAATAGTGAACATGAGGGGCCACATGACTGAGGACTGTGTAATGCCACATGTACCTGACATGTCGTAGGTAGCATGATATGCTTGCACCACTGTGTGACCTGTCCAGGAGTCACATAGCCTAACATCCTGAGACACAGGGTATGATGTGATGGTGGATGTGTACATTGGCAATACCAGAATGTGGAATGGTGCTGAAGGGCAATGTGGGGAGAATGTCTGATCTGTTACCCTCTGTACCACACCAACCACCCATGCAATGGTATAACAGGTGGCCAGCATGTGGATGTGGTGTGCTCTGGCACACAGAGGCCCAACAAGGGTGCCAGTAAAGGCATGGAGGTCGTCAATGAGTGTGTGAAGCATAGATGTGAGGATGTGCCCCAGTGCCATACTGAATGGTCCAGTCATGGGTGTACGAATGCAGTCCCACACGTGCAATGCAGTACCACCCATGTGTAGTGTGATAGATGCGGTAGTGTGGTGGTCAAGGTACACAACGTCCATGAATGGGCTAGCAGTTAATTCAGTGGGCTGCTGCAGAGACACATAACAACCAGGTTGGCAGGATATAACAGCTAGGGAGATTGGAGGTGACATTGGGATAGTGTCATAGGACATAACGTGTGCATGGCAGTACCATGTATGTGTCCACAGGGACAATGCGATGTCCATGTATGGATTGGAACCATGTAGTGAGTGAGAGTGTGTATTGTTGGTAGGTACCCCATTGGCTGGCATGTTGCCAACAACATCTCTGTTGGCAATGCCTGGGTGACTGTTGTATGCTACATTGAATGTGGATGTAGCCAAACAACACACACATACCACCACACTGCGTGAGGGCCCACACTGCAATGTACGGTGGTCATGTGTAGGTAGCTAGCTATGGAGCATGTGATGGACCACGAGGACCCACCATCACTGTCAAGTGATGCACCACACACATTTGAACATACCCACTGTGCAACAGCCTGCACATGCACCCATACAGCACATGTGCATGGAACATGAATATCACCGTGGCATCTGTGAAAAGGCCAGTACCACCATATGTCTGTGTGGAATAGCATGGTCCCTACCAGTGCGTACATGTAGAGGAAGTGCACTGTGATATGTGTCAGCATAGTCACGTATACTGTCCAGCTGCCGGGGTGCCATGCCATTAACTACCACCGTCAGCAGACGTCGGTAGTACCGGCCGTTGAGCACATGTACCATGATGGGTGTGTGTCCAGGGCGTGGCTAGCAGGGCTGCAAAGCATATATGTTCATCAACCAGAGGGGGGATGTCCGTAGGTATAGCACACAGACACATGGAGGTATGGTGCATGCCGAGGGTAGTGTAGGTATGGTATGTGTTGTGTAATGTGTCACCCAGCTATGTGTAGTGCATGGCCAAGCATGTGTGGGTACATGGGAGTCCGTACTAGGGAAGTGCGTGTTGCTGTCAGCACATGGCAGTAGCAACTGTCCGAGGTGCAATGTACAGTATGATAACACAGCCAGCATGTAACCTGTGGTGTAGAGTGTACTCTCCATCGTGTGTCACAATGTGTCTAGCGGTCACAAACATGGGTATCCGAATATGGAGTACCTATGATGCATTGTGTTTGGAAAAAATACAGTATGTGTGTAAATCACTGTGTGATGTGGGATCCCCTCACCTGTGTGTGTTGCAGTCCAGGTATGTGCCTGGAAGGTATGATCTGTGTACAATCTGGACTGGCAGGTGTGCTGTGTAGAGCATGGAGGCAGGTCCCAGGCACCGCAGATAAATGTCAGGCGTGCCTTACTGTGTGTGCAGTGCTTGTGTACAGCACAGTGGAGGGTGCAAGCATTGTCACACATCAGTGCATGCCGTGCCTGCCTGTGACAGCCCTGCTGGAGACAGACATGTGACACCGCTGCAGAGGCAGCATAGCATGTGAAGATATACATGTGGGCCCCACACCCTAGGCAGATGTCCGCAGGTCATGTGTGCCACAGTAGTGTGGTTGACCATGACTGTCATACTGGACAAATACCACATGCCTGCATAAGTACAGTATGACCATAGTCAACAGTCGCAGTGACAGAGTAGGCCAATGTACAGTATCCCCGTGTGCAGACCACTGCCTACTGTACACCTGGCTAGACACACACCCGGAGGGTGAATACACCTTTGAGCCATCACATGTACCAGTCCACGTAGCCTGTACAATGTCATCACAGGGTGGTCACAATAGCATGTGGTAAGACAGACACGTTGTACCATGTGATGTGTCATGTGTGCATATGTTGACTTGCACAGCCGTCCACATGTCCGCAACATACCGGTGCATGATGTATACTGTTACATGATGTGTGGAACTGCACTGTGACCCACAACAGGGCCATCTGACACAGGTGTGTTGTGAATGGTGTAACCCATGTTCACACAGGATACACACTGCTGCTGTTGGCAGCCATGCTGGTGGCTAACAGTGGTGCATGCAGTGGTCATACAGACATACTGCACACAGTGTTCATGCAGGGATGTCCATTGTTGTGGATGATGTGTTGCTACGTGAAGGTAGGTGTGTGCTGTGAATGTTACACATCCAGATGACACCATCTGGCGCAGTCATGGTCGTCGACAGCATCACACACATCCACAGCAGTCAGAACCCTGTCCTGAGAATGTGTGTCAGTCACGCTCGTACTGTGTGACATATGTGCACATGGCAGAACACCTCCCACTGTCATCTAGGATGGCTACGTGATGGCTGGAATGTGCTGTGATAATGTACAATGCTGGTAGCCCAATGAAGTACCTGGAATCACACACAGTACACCATGGCTGCCATATAAACCATGCACAACAATGACTGTCTGACAGACACAAACAATGCGTTGACATGTTGAACATGCGCACATGAGCACTCCCAATGAGGTATGTTGCACATATCGATGTACAACTGTCATCTATGGCCATAGCATGGATGCAGACGCACATGCCCCACAGGCAGTACCACGTGATGTAGGTAGGGGGGCATTGCTCATGTACATGTGACAGTTGCTGTACCGCCACATGTCCTGCATAGCCATCATGTAGGGGTAGCAGTGGCATGTGACTGATGGACATGCCTGTACATTTGACCATGTCCCACAGGAGATGTGTTACGTGGGTACAACACGTGATGTGCCGTCATCAAGCTGTGAAGTGTACGGCCGCCAGTGTACCTGTGTGACTTGTTCTGCGATGGGTGCAAAGGCACATAGTACTGCATTGCATGCCCACAAGCCCCACACAGGTGCATAGCCTGAACATGCAATACAAAGAGAGTGTGGGATGATAGCAACCCACAAGAGGAAATGGGTACGGGTGGCAACCCACTACTACATGTGCGGGTACGGTGTGCATGTCTATGACACATTAGCACCTGAGAAGCTAGCGGTACAGCAGTACAGGGTTGCATGCATATATGTTCAACAATATCCCTGTGTGTCCCACCACTGGCCCGTCGACAGACAGACACCAACAAAATGTGCAGATATGATATGTGCACAGCACATCAGCGATGCCTACTGTAGAACAAGCTTACTGTGTAGACATGTGCACAGTAGGTCTGCGCCAGCCGCACTCAAACACGTTATGTGCCGAACCACACCAATAGTCCAGGCCATGCCATAGACGGACATCCATGCATCTGTGTATGTATGTCTGTGAATGTCTCCAGCATAGCAGTATAGCTGTGTCACTGTTGTGAACAACATAATGAATGGGTCGTATGTATGAGGGGTGCGTCATAAATGTATGGTCAGATCGACGATACCATCAGTGCCCCTGCTATGTGAACATCCCTGTCCCCATACATGGATACCTATGCTGTGCCCAACACCACGTTTCCCGAGGGAGGGATGGCGGTGTGCAGTGCACCAGCAGACATGGAGGTGGCAGCAGGCACTGGATGTAGACATATGTGGTACCCACGTCAGTCCAGGCAACCATCCATGTGCACAGGATAGCAGTGTGTGGCCACATACAGCACTGTGTTGATCAATATTGCTGCACATAGCACCTGTCAGGGTTACAGTGTATGCATGGATGTGCGATACCTGCATGCACCAGACACACCCCCACCAAGCAGCGTGCAGCCTACCTTGCATAAGGCCAGTGTCCACACCATGGTGATAGACATGTGTAATGTCCATATACACATAGCAATGACATATGGAATGGACAGCCACCCTGCCAATATCATTAGGTGGATCACATCCCAGTGCCATGTATGTGGCATACCCTGCCATACCATGCAGCCCTGCCCAGCAAGGCTGCACGTGCTATCACAGTCCTACATGGTGCGATGGACAAAAGGCACTGTCACTATCAACCGTCCACAGCAGTAATGTGGCGGTGATGCACCCTGTGGTGTTACAGGTGCTGTGTGTTGCTGTGGACAACGTGCGTGTGCACATGCTATGCATGACCTTTCCTGCTAATGTGGCATGGTTACACATTGTCCCATGTGTATCACATGTGCAACACAGGTGAGCCGTGGCAAGTTGTCCAACACCTGTACAGTGCTGTGTGGATGTACATGGCACAACACATGCATGTGCAGGTGTCCATGTGTATGTGTGCAGTGCCACTGCTGACGTTCATAATGGCCACGTACGTGATGTCTAGTGGCATATTCACAGCATCCAGGTGAACAGTAGAACCGTTGTCACATGGGGCACCCGTGCCAACTGATATGGACACAGGTGCAGCCAGGTACACATGTCCACAGCAGGCTAACATCAACATGGTGCGTGTACAGTGTGTTGAGGTGACACACAGATATGATATGACACCCACTGCTCAATGGTGTGACGGCAACACATCGGCTGTGTCACTGCCATGATGCCTTGCAGAGATTACTGTGCAGATGTCGTACATGTCATAGCAATGTATTTCCAGCAGTATGCCAGCACAGCAGTGTAAATGTGACCTGTCACCATCATTATGTCTTACAGATAATACCACGTTCCCGGCTGCCTGCCTTTAGCCGACAGGAAGACGAGGTCATAATACCGTTGCTACATGATAATTACGACATCTTGTTTAGCCATGTGCCACTGCAGGCACAACAACGGGAGGACATGTGGCAGGATATGCGCAGGAAGGTGAACACCCTGGGCAGCCACAACCGCACATATCAACAGATCCGCAGGCACTGCACAGACCTAATCCGGCATGCGAGGCAGCGTGCCGCTGCAATCGCCAGACAACAAGGTGGGACAGGTGGTGGTCCACAAACCCAGCCCCCACTCACACCCACGGAGGAGCTCCTGGCCAGTCTGGGGACACCCATGGAACAACATGCTGAAACCCTCACGTCCATCGTGGAGGTGGGTGTCTCCCAACCAACGAGCTCGGAGCTGCCTGGTATGTCAGTTTTGCATGTTTGTATGATAAGTGACGTAGGAGTGGGTGTCATAGTACAACACATAATATAGCAACACATGCCAGGTATATGGCCACACAAGATGCATACTACAGTATGCTATGTTGTGTTTGCAGACATGTGCATAGCACATGCTAACACACAGGTGCATGATGTGGCATGCACAGTGCTTACCGTGGCGATAGTAATGGATAATGTGTATACCTTTGTGTCATCCCTATACAGGTATGTCTGGCGTGTCGCACAGACAAGGGTCTGTTGCAGGTATGTCTGTTGCTAGTAAAAGGCATGATATGGTGTATCGATATTCTCCATGTGTCCATTTATGACATGCACACCTGGGTGTGCCCTAGTCACGGTATACAGGGTGCACCACCCGACACACACACCACCCATGTACAGTAGATACAACCGTTAGTTTAGACTGCCATGACACCACATAACCCATTGGTGTGATATGTGCAGTCAGCTATGCATACAATGGTGGAGGTGTTCCACAATAGCTGCATGTGTAGTATGCATTGGTATGCCTCTGCGGTATGCACACAGTACCACATAGTGAGCTGTGATCTGGCCAGAGCATAGGTGTTACCACTGTGACCTATGCTCCTGCATTGGGTGCACACGTTGTGACATGGCACATGACATGTCCCATGCACGTGGATGTCTGTCTGCAACATTGTCACACCATGACATGACCTATGCACGACATAGCAGACATCCACAATGTCTGCATAGCCTTAGGGAATGTAACACCTCAGACTAAAACGGGTTGTATGTCACATGGGCCACCACAGGGCCGTGTGCACGATGCCCATCACACACAATTGTCGATGACCCAGACAAACATGGCCATGGGTGATACCTACAGGCATGTTGCCACACAGTACATCTGCAGTGGGTAGTCACCGTTGCACCCTGTCCACACATAGTGGGCTCATCACTGTAGTGGACCCCCTGGACATCCGATGTGGTACACCAGAAAAATGAAATGCCTGTCTGCAGCCACTAGAGGTGCCACCAATGTCTACCATATACGTGCTGCTGAGCAGCTGAACTGACTTGCAGACATGGCAATGTAATGCGTCCAGGTCACGCATCGCACAGAAACATACCTGTGTCCTGCTACCGTGCAGTGGCACAGTGCCCGTACTCCCCACTGTACAGCTATGTACACAGCTCACACCAACCACACCTGCACAGACATCCTTGTTACACATGCATTGTATCTGTAGACTGTACACATAACACTGCACTGTGACATCCGTTGTGATGTGGTGCATGTGGTGGGACACCATCGTCACATGTCCACATGATACCGCACATGTTTGCGGTGTACATGACATAGTGACGGCAGCCATGTGTACTGTTAACCCCCCTGTGGCCACACGGTGTATCATGGTGATGCATGCAAACTACCATGAATGTGTGTACTGCATGCCTACTAAAAGACACCTGCCTGATGTAGTGTGCACTCCAGGGCAGTATGCATACTGCCACTATTAATGTCTGGGCTGCAGTCACTGGGCTGTGGTGTGGGAATGCTGCATGCCACCTGCAATATCACATGCATGATGTGTCTGCATGTGTGTGTGTGTCCGCGTGTGTGTCTCAGCATGTGTGTGTCCGCATGTGTGTGTGTGTGTATGTGTGTGTGTGTGTGTGTCTGTGTGTGTGTCTGCGTGTGTGTAATGTAACTTACGGTATGTCTTTGTATTCACAGGTGCTGTAGGTGTGTTCCCCTCCTGCGGTCCATCTGATGCTAGTGTCCCCACAGATACTAGCGGTGATGACCATGTGCATGAGGCACAGGCAGGGTCGTCACAGGCAGACACTGTGCCATTGGAGAACATCACACTTACGTCCCCTTCATCCCCGCACACGGTTCAGATGCCGACACATACACCAACACCGTTGCCCATAGATGACGGACAGTCAGTGTCTGTTGGCACTGAGCAGGAATGTGTGGTGGCTGCAGAAGGTGCGGGTACACACGATGTTGCCAGTGTAATGACTGGTGGAGTGCCACACAGGCATGTGGCAGGTGCTGCTCATAGGAGGAGCACTGCTAGACATACACCTGCCGTACAGGGTGCAGCAGCTGGTATAACCAGACGCATGTTCCAGACTGTAATGGCGGTGCAGGCACGTGCCGAACGGCAGAACCTGGAAGGGCAGAGGCTGCAGAGGGCCGCAATCCGTTCCTTAAATGAGAACATCCAGTCATTGGCGAATGCCCAACAGCATCTTGCCGATGTTCTGGATAGGAGATTGGGTGAGATGGCTGGGATCCTCGACCGAGGCATGGCCATCTGTGAGCGTGAGCTGTCCGTGCTGGGACACCTGGTAGGGGTGAGGCATAGGGCACGTGGGCGTGGGCCAGTAACACCACCAAGTGCAGGTCAACGTGTGCGTGCCACCTCCCATGCAAACCCACAGTGCTGGTAGCAGCAGCAGTGCAGCTGCTACTACACCAACCACACCAGGACACAGCACACCACGTGGACGTGGCCCTGGACGGCCCCGGCATGGACACGTTTCCAGCAGACATGTGTCATCAGAGAGTGGCCACTCTATACCTCCACCCGGTAGTGCCCGTGCGACCCCAGGCAGGCACGGGTCACGTGGCCGCAGGCGGACACAGTGAGCCATACCTCCTGCACTGTACAGTCTGGGGCTGCCAAGTATACCCCGTGTAGGCATCACAGATGACTGAACTGTGTACACACATACCCACACACAGCAAACACAACTGTAGGGCTCCACCACATCCACATGCATTCTGCACAGTCATGCCCAGTAAATGCACAGGCCCTTACACACACACACACATGATGTCATCCATTGGTACAGCCTATGCCTGTGGCACACATATCACCCTGTGCATATGATGAAGTCTCTGCCACAGAACCATGAGCTACACCATCGGTGCATGGTTATGCAAACATATTCTGATGCACAGGGTGGACAAGATAGGGAGAGGTGTATGTGATACCTGTGTCCGCATAGTACGCGATGTGTATGTTGTGGTGGTTGTGTATGGCAGGTGACAGGTGCGTATGTGATGTGGCTCGTGCACTGACATCATGCAGCAGACATACCATGTAGTGCAGGTGCAGCATTCATTGTTCTGTGTACACAGTATGCGTGGTGGTTACATGTGTAGCACCATGTTGGTTCAGTTAACCCGTATGCCAATTATGGTGTACTTGCATGTGCCTACTGGGAGCACTGTTATCAGTTCCCCACGTGTAGTCGTGGGGTACCCACAGGCACATCTGGCAATATCAGCATAGCACAGGTACCGCAACCGCATGGACCCCTACATAGGTACATAGGCGCATGTACATACCAGGCTATGTGCTCTACGGCATGTAAACCTAGCAAGACTGTGTGTGGCTGCTAACACCCCTTAGGATGAGGATACCACATCCATCAGTCTCCTGTCCCCCGTCCAGCACTGACACAGAGATGATGCCTGGCGCATACCTATGATCACACATCCACACGTCATGATTACTCCTGGACAAAGTCAGTCAGGGCCTCTGCTTCACATGGGCTGGCAATCCTCTCCGTGTTGTAGGGGGTCTCTGGGCATTGACCCTGTTCCCCCAGCACGTCCTAGTCATCTTTGTGGTGAGGTGTCTGACAGTCGCTTCCGTGCCCGTGTTTGCCCGGAGCCTAGGAGGTGGAACATGTCCATGTCACCCAGGTCGGTCATGGCCGTGTATGTCAGGCACAGATCACCACAGAGCAGACGTGCTGGGAAGGTATACAACCGGAGTCCCCTTGGTTGGGGACCATGAATGTGTGTACTGCATGCCTACTAAAAGACACCTGCCTGATGTAGTGTGCACTCCAGGGCAGTATGCATACTGCCACTATTAATGTCTGGGCTGCAGTCACTGGGCTGTGGTGTGGGAATGCTGCATGCCACCTGCAATATCACATGCATGATGTGTCTGCATGTGTGTGTGTGTCCGCGTGTGTGTCTCAGCATGTGTGTGTCCGCATGTGTGTGTGTGTGTGTGTGTGTGTGTGTGTCTGTGTGTGTGTCTGCGTGAGTGTAATGTAACTTACGGTATGTCTTTGTATTCACAGGTGCAGTAGGTGTGTTCCCCTCCTGCGGTCCATCTGATGCTAGTGTCCCCACAGATACTAGCGGTGATGACCATGTGCATGAGGCACAGGCAGGGTCGTCACAGGCAGACACTGTGCCATTGGAGAACATCATACTTACGTCCCCTTCATCCCCGCACACGGTTCAGATGCCGACACATACACCAACACCGTTGCCCATAGATGACGGACAGTCAGTGTCTGTTGGCACTGAGCAGGAATGTGTGGTGGCTGCAGAAGGTGCGGGTACACACGATGTTGCCAGTGTAATGACTGGTGGAGTGCCACACAGGCATGTGGCAGGTGCTGCTCATAGGAGGAGCACTGCTAGACATACACCTGCCGTACAGGGTGCAGCAGCTGGTATAACCAGACGCATGTTCCAGACTGTAATGGCGGCGCAGGCGTCGACGGCAAAACCAGGAAGGGCAGAGGCTGCAGAGGGCCGCAATCCGTTCCTTAAATGAGAACATCCAGTCATTGGCGAATGCCCAACAGCATCTTGCCGATGTTCTGGATAGGAGATTGGGTGAGATGGCTGGGATCCTCGACCGAGGCATGGCCATCTGTGAGTGTGAGCTGTCCGTGCTGGGACACCTGGTAGGGGTGA
The DNA here is from genome assembly GCF_019279795.1 of Protopterus annectens. NCBI lineage: Eukaryota > Metazoa > Chordata > Ceratodontiformes > Protopteridae > Protopterus > Protopterus annectens. The sequence continues at coordinate 56,510,570 of NC_056730.1, read as the reverse complement.
GGCATAGGGCATGTGGGCATGGGCCAGTAACACCACCAAGTGCAGGTCAACGTGTGCGTGCCACCTCCCATGCCCACCCACAGTGCTGGTAGCAGCAGCAGTGCAGCTGCTACTACACCAACCACACCAGGACACAGCACACCACGTGGACGTGGCCCTGGACGGCCCCGGCGTGGACACGTTTCCAGCAGACATGTGTCATCAGAGAGTGGCCACTCTATACCTCCACCCGGTAGTGCCCGTGCGACCCCAGGCAGGCACGGGTCACGTGGCCGCAGGCGGACACAGTGAGCCGTACCTCCTGCACTGTACAGTCTGGGGCTGCCAAGTATACCCCGTGTAGGCATCACAGATGACTGAACTGTGTACACACATACCCACACACAGCAAACACAACTGTAGGGCTCCACCACATCCACATGCATTCTGCACAGTCATGCCCAGTAAATGCACAGGCCCTTACACACACACATGATGTCATCCATTGGTACAGCCTATGCCTGTGGCACACATATCACCCTGTGCATATGATGAAGTCTCTGCCGCAGAACCATGAGCTACACCATCGGTGCATGGTTATGCAAACATATTCTGATGCACAAAAGGTG
>NC_056730.1:56477206-56509462 GCF_019279795.1 Protopterus annectens | reverse complement strand
TTTCAGAAAACCCCTATACAGTAATTCATTTTTACACTTTTCAAGTTGTCACCCCTTCTTCCAGAAGAAAGGAGTGGTTAAAGGACAACTGGTACGAGCTTCTCGTATGTGTCCAGATGACAACATTTTTGAAGAAGAATGTTCCAAGTTAAGTGATATGTTCTTTAATAGAGGGTATCCCACTAAACTAATCCATACAGTTATGTGGGAAGTTAAGCGTAAAAGACAAAGTGGACAATTCAGTCCAATTCTTAGGACTGGCTATAACCAACCTCTATCAGAAATTTTAGAACTCCAAATTAATAACACAAATGTTGAAAATGAAAATAACAGAAACATTGACTTCAAAATTAGTTTTCTTACTCAATTTAACCATAAAGCAATTCAGATCAGAGAAGTGTTATATAATAATTGGGAATTTTTGTTACATGGTAATCAATTCAATACCATCTTAGGTGTAAAACCCCGCATTGTTTTTAAAAAAGCACCATCATTAAAAAATTTATTGGAAATCCCAACACAAACATATAAAATGAATAAAGGCATGTTTAAATGCGGCCATTGCCACTATTGTAAATTTATTCATGTTGGAGCAACGTTTTCAATTCGGGATGTTAAATATTATATAAATGACAAATGCAATTGTGAAAGTCAGGGCGTGGTCTATCTGGCAACATGTAAAGTATGTTCCGTATTTTATTTAGGTAAAACGGAACGCCAGCTAAAACAGCGCATCTATGAGCATTTATACGCCATTGCCAAGCAGAATATTTCCAACGCCCTTGCTAAACACATACTTGAGAACAACACACATAGTTTTCTATTTAATGTGGTTGAAATAGTACACAAAAACCCTAGAGGAGGACCCTGGCACTTGATACTTCAGGAACGGGAACTCCTATGGCAGTTTAAAACTAATGCATACTCATACCCTGGGATCAACGATATGTGTTCGATTAAATGCCTATTAAAGTTAAGAGCTCTGGATAGATAAGAAGAAGAAGAAATTCCCTTAGATATCAAGTGGCAGTTTTAATATATATTATCTTCTTTTTTGCATTTAAGTTCATTGTTATATCTTAAAAGCATATATACACATATATATATATTTAAAACATTTAATTTTAGTATAGTGATGTTTGGGATTCTATGAAAAATAAATAACAAAATATACATATTTTTAAAAATATATACTGATTTTTGCATAAATTTCTTTTTGGTTTCATTTAGAAAGTAAGTTGCTGTTTTAAAATCATTATATTTTTAAACTATTGAGTTTTAAAAAATTTTATTGGGTAAATATGAAATATAAAATATAAAGTTTAAAATGTTTGTTTATAAGGTTCTTTGTTTAAATAGAATTATAATGTATGTTTAGTGAGAATGGTAGATAGTAAGAAATCAACAACGATTTCTCTGTAACATATTAGTACAGACTAACTTATTTGAGCTGTTTAAAGACTGATTAATCATTTAATTGCTTAATTAAAATGGCATTGTAGTATGTATAAATATCCGTACACTTTCCTGTATAACTTGTCTGAAGAAGTGCATGCGCTGGCGTGCATGAAAGCGCTAACAAGTAAAAGGATTCTTTGCAGCATCGACTTGGCGTTATTTGTTTACTACCACTTTGGTTCTTCTTTTCCAATATGTACAACACAGCCTGAGAATTGATTCAGTGGTTACAGACCTGGTAACCTTTTAGAAAAAGAACTATCCCTCAATCAAAATGTATCCACTGTTGTAAAAAGTGATGTCTCTTCACAGTGCTTTTTAATAATGGTTTGGCATCCTGGTGTATGGAGGTAATCCCTTCACTACAATCTTTACTCACCAACCCTATTATTAAATATATTGCCTCCTTTGATATATCTGTTAGCTGTAAGACATATCTGTTAGTTGTAGGGCTGTTTTAGGTAGTTTATATGGTCTTGTTACACTTGGGCTCCAAAGCTGAGTTGAAGAGTTCTGCTGAAAGGCTTATTATGTGCTTTCATGATTGGTAGTTAGCTTAATAGTTAACTTATAACTTATTTCTCTTTGTTTATATTCAAGCCTCATGTTTGTGTGGTACTACTCTTCATCCAGTGGTTGTTAGCAGTGCTCTGTATGGATACAAAAGCTTAGAAGCTCAGTTTTTCCTTAAATAGCTGTCAGTGAAACCCTTCCAAGCTTTTCTGCTGCTCTAGGAGCAATTCACTTGTGCACTGAGCAGTGTTGCCTTATTCATCAACCTTAGCCTACACAAAGTATAGGTCCATCTTGTAGTCTCAGTTCTACAAGCACAGTCCTGTCAAATTAACCCATTCCCTTCTCTAATAAAACATACAGTAAGAGCCTGTTGTCATGGACAGGCAGTTCCCCATAATCTCTCTGGCCAGCCTGATAGATATGGGCATACTGAAGCAACGTAGCAATTGTCTCAAGTATACTGATAACCACTTCTTAAAGAAATACTTTACATGAGAGATGTAGTTACACTTTGAAATGGGAGGCAAGCCTCTCAGATAAGGACAAATCAAATGCCAAAGAGATTGTCAGCACGCACTAAACAAGAATGTGACACATAATCCCAATTATGTGGCGGCACTGTAGTAACTTACCAAAAGATCAGAGGCCTCCCAAATAGAAACCATTTACACATATAACAATGCAAAAAAAACCCCAAAACAACTACAACACACACACACACACACACACACACACACACACACACACACACACACACACACACACACACGCGTGTTTGGACAAATAAACCCATAAGGTGTAACACCACATAACCTAATGTAATGGTCATAAATGACTCCATTGTGAGACACACAGATGCCTCACCAGGCTGGATAAGGAGCGGATTACAGTTAGCTGCCTGTCAGGTGCCAGGATCTGTGAAGTCACTCAAGTCACTCAACCACAAATACCAGTATGACTCTGTCACAGTCCACGTGGTGGTGAATGACTTGAGATGTATCTCACTGGACTATATGAAAAGAGACATGACTAAGCCTTCAGATTATGTGTCACAGGCAGGTATAAGCCTCACCTTAAGCAGCATTCTACCTCCTCCAAGGATGATGCCACAGTACAAATAAAAAATGATTGATTTTAAAAATTGGCTTAGTTTCCGGTGTCACTCCAAGGGGATGCAATATCTGTCAGCCTGTGAGGACATGGTTGACAGGCCATGCTGCTTTGCCAGAGATTATCTGCACCTGTCTCCTCTAGGCTTTTGGATACTGGCAAAGTCATTAGCCACCCCTATTGTGCCTTTTTAGGCAGTGTCAAAATAACCAACTACCCAACATAACAAAATCCTCTCTAGATAAACTCAAGATAACGCTGCTTAATGCTAGGAGTCTAAACTGGGTTGGGAGGGTGGCTAAATGGTTAAGGTGTTTGCCTTACAAACACAAGGTGCAGGGTTTGAGTCTCACAAGGGATAATTGGCTAGGCTTAAAATGGCTCGCAAGGGCAGTTAGCCTAGTACTAACCTATGAACCTATGAACCTATAAACAAGAAATTGCACTCCCTGGAAGCACTCCTTACTTTGGAAGATGCTGATGTATGTGCAGTCACCGAGACATGGTTCAAAAGCATGGAAAGCACCCTGGCCCTGCAGGGCTACAATGCCTTCCATGAGTTCAGATGACAAACTGAGCATGAAAGAACCAAAGGAGGAGGTGTATAAATCTTTATTAAGGATAAGTACACCTCTAGACTGGTCAAACAATATGACTCTCTTGAGCTACTCCATGTCCAATTAACTATAGACAAATACCCCTACCATATCATAGGTAGCTATAGGCCCTCCACCATGAAACAGGAAAAGCATATCACATACCTGAACTTACTAGAGTCACTTGCCATACAGCACAACACCTTACTCATGGGTGATTTTAATTATCCTACCATCAACTGGGAAACATACGCAACCACAAACTTGCTGGCTTAGTGGTCCCTGGACTTTGTTAATGCAAACATTCTGGAAAAGCTAGTCAGCACATCCACAAGAGGCACAGTACTCACTAACATGGGAGAGCATTGCACCCTCTGTGTGATGCCCTCCCTGGGTAAGACCAGACCATAAATCAGTCTTGTTCCATGTAATTATAAGACCAGATACCCCATCAAGCACAAAAACACTTATTAATTTTTCAAAGAGAAAATTACCTCCTACTAAGTGATGGTATAAGAAGTTTCAAAGCCCCCTTGAATGCAGATAACACGGACTCCTATGCAGAGTTGTACACCAATGTCCTATATAACCACATAAGCAGTTGTATAAAAGTGGCTGTACCTGACTGGATTGAAACCAGGTCTTGGCAAAAAACAAGCCAATCTGGTGGACCACTAGTATAAACAGGCTATAAACCAAGAGAAAGATGTCCAAGAACAAGAGGAAACTGGCTCACCAGTGGAAGAAATCCCTCTCTCTCTTGCTTAAAAAAAACAAATTAGAGATCTTGTGAAGTCCTCCAAAACTAATTACAAAGTAAAAATAGCCTCCCTAACTAAGCATAATCACAAGGCATTTTTAACTACATCCAAATCTATGCACTGAACTGGTTGTGGATGGCACAACCCATGCTCAAATGGAGGTAATACCCAACCTGCCAGCTGACAGAATTGGAGAAAACTTTATACCCCCACCCCCTCCAGTCATCTCCCAAAATATACCTGCCACCATTCCTTAGCCTATTATCTTAAGAGAGCAGGTCATCTCAGTACTTTCCAAGGTCAAAAACAAGGCATCTATGGGAAAACATCCCAGGTTACCTTTTAAACAACTTAAAACATAACCTAGCAGACCCACTTGAATCCCTGTTTAACCACAACCTGCAAACTGGCTATATTCCAGTGGAATGGAGGACAGCAACAGTAATCCTTCTGTACAACGGTGAACCATCAACTGACCCTGAGAATTATAGACCCATAAGCTTGACTAGCCTCATCTGCAAGGTCATGGAAAATGCCACCGTGGAAGTTTCGAATAAAGAAAACTATAAAGCAATTAAGACAAGCCCTGGAATTCAATAAACTCCATGCAGTAATAGCGCTACTCCTGCACGGAGTGGTTTGTGTCCATATAGCACAGCAGCACGCCTTGCATATTCATGAAGGCATGCTACTGTTAAACCTACACAGACATGAACCATGAACGAGTGCAGGGGGCGTGGTCAAGTTGTGCATGGACGTTGAACACACACCCTGCACTCAGAAAGTGCCATACAGCATTTTCTAATAGCATCTGGCATAATATTAGAGAATTACTCTAATATTATGATAGTATTTCAGTGTCCACGGACACTGAAATGAAAAACAAAATGATCATTTCAGTGTTCGTGGACACTGAAATACACACGACATCAGGAAAGCAATGCAGGGGGCGTGTGGCAGGTTCTGTGACACACCCTCTGCATTTTAAAATTGCCATACGACACCTCCACAACCTGCTAAAGCAGGAAATGTGTACAAATGCACAAATAATGATGGCTGAATCCCTGACAAGGGACACATCATACATATTGCCCTCACAAACTTAGAAAGTTGATAAAAAACAGGTCACGCATTAACATGAATTATCAAAGGATAGACGTCTGAAAGGAAATTTATGCCAATATTCCCTGACAGCAGTCCATGTGGACAAAGGCAGAAATAATGGGGGGAATAAACAATAAAAATAGGGACACATCTGAAATATTGCGCTCACACACTTCAAAAGCTGATAGAAACCAGGATATGTATTAGCAGGAATCTCTGAAGGATAAAACCTGAAAGCCAAATGTATGCCATTATTTCCCTGTTGCAGTCATCAGTGACTTGTCAGAACACCACAATACTCAGTTATATAACATAATAAAACAATATCCAAGCCAGAGTACGAAGCAAAAGCAACCACGTGCCATTAAAGACGCCAGTACTCAATTTCTTTAAAAAATAAAAAATCACATTTATTGTGCACAACGGTAAGTGCTTTCACTGTCTGCTTCATCAGACCATTTAAAACACCAAACCAAAAGTGCCTGCTCTTATAATGTTTGGTGTCCAAACAAAACAATCAACCAATTAAGCACTTATTTTCTTAAAGCTGTACTAGTCAGACATATTCAATTATAACACAAAGACTGTAAATATAGCTATGATAACATTAAAACACTAATGTTTCCTTTAAGCAAGGAAAATTCATCTATGCAACAATTTCATAAGTCAAAAACTACATATCATTTTATTACATAATGCTAAAAACTGTGTATAAAACCTAAAAATACAGAATAACAACAGAAATCAAGCGTTCAGTTCTAATACGAAAATGCAAGCAGCGATCACAGAACGCTAATAATCGCTAATCTACTCACAACCACACAAATCCAAAACGGGGATAAATATTGTCCAAACTCCACAAATAGTATAAAAAAGATTTAATACAATAAAATAAGAACCATATGTTGAGCGCTTTCACCCACTAACCGTGGGCTTTATCAGAACATAAAAACAGCTGTTCGCTACCGTTTAAATATCCAACTTTGGCGCCTAAAATAATTAATTGCTCCTTCTTAAAGCTATAACAAGTAAAATGCACATAAATAAAGTTGATCGTACAACATATTAGTCAAAATGTAGGCAATACCCTTTCATATACAAAATACATCCACAAAGCGGATAAAGATGTTGATATGTATTAAGGTCTGTGTTTACAAATAATACATCACCTTATCATTTCCAACATTGGTTTAATAGAAATGTACTCGTTTAACCCTGGTGGCATCATAGCTTCTGTTAATAATTGCCACCACATCTCCTTATACCCAAGTGTATTTTTAATATTCCCACCTCTTGGATTATTTAGTACATTTTCTAAAATCGCAAATCTAAAATAACGGTCATCTCCTTGACTGCTAATGTGTTTGTATAAAGCATTTTTAGGGTCTTTTGTTTTGATACTGTATAAATGTGAGTATATCCTTTTCTTAAAATTCCTCTCGGTCTTCCCTATATAAAATGAAGGACAGACCATACATTTCGCCATATAAACTAACATTTTGGTATTGCAGTTACCTTGTTTGAATTTAATTTTAGTTTTGTTAATATTCTGCAATGTAGTTTCAGCATCTTCGTTTATAGCAAAACATTGATGGCAAGCACCACATTTTGAAGTGTGCATACGCCCCCCAATTCCACCTGCTCCATAGCTGTACTCCAGTAATTTTTTTCAAATTACTTCCCATTTTGTAAACAAATTTTGGTTTTGACCCTAAGATGTCTAATTTTTCTTGATCGGTCAAAAGAATGTACCAATTCCTAGTTAAAATTTCTTTGATTTGATTAATATGGGGACCATATTCTAATATACATGCTCTACCATACGATTTGTCATCATTGTTTCCCCTGCATATGTTGTTAATGAAAGAATCTATGTTCTGATTTGTTCCTAAAAGTGGAACATATTTCTTCCCCCATTCACTGATGACATAAGTATTAACATCATGCATCATATTCCTATCATATCCCCTTTCTTCAAATAATTTAGAAATGTATCCAATTTCATCCAACATATCATCGTATCTAGATGTCATTCTAAGGGCTCTTATACATTGCCCTTTGTATATATTGTGTTTTAAATTCCTAGGATGGTTACTGTTAAAATCTAAATAGGAATTGGAAAAAGTAGCTTTTCTATGTATTCTTGACTTAAATCTGCTACCTTCCGTAGTAATCAATGTATTTAAGTACGCTACCCCCTTAGTGTTGCTTTCAGAGGTAAATTTCAAATAATCACTACTCTTATTGAGATATTCCAAAAAATAATCAAAGGACTGTTGGTCCCCTTTCCACAAAATATATATGCCGTCAAGGAATCTTGAGTAGTATTGTATATGCTCAATATATTCACTTTTAAAAATAGTCTCCTCTTCCCAGTCCAACATTACAAGATTCGCATATATGGGGGCACAAGCTGCCCCCATAGCAACTCCATTAGTCTGCTTGAACACCTCACCTTCATAGTATATAAAATTATTTTCCAGCACTATGGACATTAGTTCAGTAATTAAACATATCTTGTCCCAGTCAAAGTTGCAATATTTCTGAATGCTGTTTGTAAAAGCCTCCATTCCTTGTGTCAATGGGATACAAGTAAAAAGATCAATCACATCAATCGATGCGAATAATAAGTTTGTATTCTCAATGTCAGTCAAAAATTTCATCAAAAATTCCCAAGAATCTTTGACTAGATGTTTAATCTTCCCATAAATCGATTTTAACATAAAATTCACTGCTGCTCCTAAAGAAAAAGTCTTGGACCTGCTACCCGATATTATTGGTCTGAAGGGAGGGTTTGATACATTTTTGTGGACTTTATGAATTCCCACAATCGTCGCCATGTAAGGATACTCTACCTTTAAATAATTATATAAATCCTCAGTGATCCTTCTGTCTAATAAAAACTCTTCTAAATACATATCAATTCTTCTGTAAGAAATGTTAACTTCATTCATTGACATCGCTACATAATTACCTGACCCATGTAATATGTCATGCATCCTGGTAGAGTGTATAATTGGGGGAGGGGACAGTGGTACCATGACTCTGATAACATTAATGAGAATATATATATATAGCACACCACCCCCTGACAAGGGAAATTTTTATCATGTAGACAAGGGTGGAAACAATTCCAAGTGGACAAAGGGGGAGATGTGGAGAAGGAAGAACAACCAACCACAAGCAAAATGGTAAATGATTTAACAGGCAGTTTAGTTAACAAGGATGTTCACGTACTTGATGTCAATACCCAGATTGTGCAGGAAGGTATTACTTATAGTTACAATAATTTTAAAATTTATAATTACACTGAGTTGGACTTGGGCAAAGCACATTTTAGTTTGCTATCTAGGGGGATGAAATTTATACCCACTACACGTTTTCATGTAGTTGACTGTTTGAGTGAAATCAAAAAGTATACAAGGAAGTTAAACCTAGCACTAATGTATAAAGAAAAAAAGGACAGTAATTTTGTTAAGCAGGAAGTTCTTAAGAAGAAAAGTAGTTTTATGCCTATAATGAATCCTAGTGTTCAGACGTATGACAGAATGGTTACAAGAGAGATATATCAGTTTAACAACAAGAATAGGAGAAGGAATGTTAAAAGTAATTTAACAAAGGATGAGATTAGAGTATTAGAGGAACTTAGAACGAATGTCAACATTAGAGTTATGAAACCCGATAAGGGAAGTGGCATTGTGATTTACGACACATTAGAATACTCTTCCAGGATGCATGACATATTACATGGGTCAGGTAATTATGTAGCGATGTCAATGAATGAAGTTAACATTTCTTACAGAAGAATTGATATGTATTTAGAAGAGTTTTTATTAGACAGAAGGATCACTGAGGATTTATATAATTATTTAAAGGTAGAGTATCCTTACATGGCGACGATTGTGGGAATTCCTAAGGTCCACAAAAATGTATCAAACCCTCCCTTCAGACCAATAATATCGGGTAGCAGGTCCAAGACTTTTCCTTTAGGAGCAGCAGTGGATTTTATGTTAAAACCGATTTATGGGAAGATTAAACATCTAGTCAAAGATTCTTGGGAATTTTTGATGAAATTTCCGACTGATATTGAGAATACAAACTTATTATTCGCATCGATTGATGTGATTGATCTTTTTACTTGTATCCCATTGACACAAGGAATGGAGGCTTTTACAAACAGCATTCAGAAATATTGCAACTTTGACTGGGACAAGATATATTTAATTACTGAACTAATGTCCATAGTGCTGGAAAATAATTTTATATACTATGAAGGTAAGGTGTTCAAGCAGACTAATGGAGTTGCTATGGGGGCAGCTTGTGCCCCCATATATGCGAATCTTGTAATGTTGGACTGGTAAGAGGAGACTATTTTTAAAAGTGAATATATTGAGCATATACAATACTACTCAAGATTCCTTGACGACATATATATTTTGTGGAAAGGGGACCAACAGTCCTTTGATTATTTTTTGGAATATCTCAATAAGAGTAGTGATTATTTGAAATTTACCTCTGAAAGCAACACTAAGGGGGTAGCATACTTAGATACATTGTTTACTATGGAAGGTAGCAGATTTAAGTCAAGAATACATAGAAAAGCTACTTTTTCCAATTCCTATTTAGATTTTAACAGTAACCATCCTAGGAATTTAAAACACAATATATACAAAGGGTAATGTATAAGAGCCCTTAGAATGACATCTAGATACGATGATATGTTGAATGAAATTGGATACATTTCTAAATTATTTGAAGAAAGAGGATACAAAAGGAATATGATGCATGATGTTAATACTTATGTCATCAGTGAATGGGGGAAGAAATATGTTCCACTTTTAGGAACAAATCAGAACATAGATTCTTTCATTAACAACACATGCAGGGGAACTAATGATGACAAATCATATGGTAGAGCATGTATATTAGAATATGGTCCCCATATTAATCAAATCAAAGAAATTTTAACTAGGAATTGGTACATTCTTTTGACCGATCAAGAAGAAATAGACATCTTAGGGTCAAAACCAAATTTGTTTACAAAATGGGAAGTAATTTGAAAAAATTACTGGAGTACAGCTATGGAGCAGGTGGAATTGGGGGGCGTATGCACACTTCAAAATGTGGTACTTGCCATCAATGTTTTGCTATAAACGAAGAGGCTGAAACTACATTGCAGAATATTAACAAAACTAAAATTAAATTCAAACAAGGTAACTGCAATACCAAAATGTTAGTTTATATGGCGAAATGTATGGTCTGTCCTCCATTTTATATAGGGAAGACCGAGAGGAATTTTAAGAAAAGGATATACTCACATTTATACAGTATCAAAACAAAAGACCCTAAAAATGCTTTATACAAACACATTAGCAGTCAAGGAGATGACCGTTATTTTAGATTTGCGATTTTAGAAAATGTACTAAATAATCCAAGAGGTGGGAATATTAAAAATACACTTGGGTATAAGGAGATGTGGTGGCAATTATTAACAGAAGCTATGATGCCACCAGGGTTAAACGAGTACATTTCTATTAAACCAATGTTGGAAATGATAAGGTGATGTATTATTTGTAAACACAGACCTTAATACATATCAACATCTTTATCCACTATGTGGATGTATTTTGTATATGAAAGAGTATTGCCTACATTTTGACTAATATTTTGTACAATCAACTTTATTTATGTGCATTTTACTTGTTATAGCTTTAAGAAGGAGCAATTAATTATCTTAGGTGCCAAAGTTGGATATTTAAACGGTAGCGAACAGCTGCTTTTATGTTCTGATGAAGCCCACGGTTAGTGGGTGAAAGCGCTCAACATATGGTTCTTATTTTATTGTATTAAATCTTTTTTATACTATTTGTGGAGTTTGGACAATATTTATCCCCATTTTGGATTCGTGTGGTTGTGAGTAGATTAGCAATTATTAGTGTTCTGTGATCACTGCTTAAAAATACAGAATAAAAACTGTCTATAAATATCTCATGTATAATAAATAACCATCTAGGTTAGGAATGGTATTATTTCTAAACTAATTGGAGTTGATCTCAAAAAACATACTAATATGGAACAAACATAATTACCTAAACCCAGACATTATAAGAGCAGGCACTTTTGATTTTGTGTTTTAAATGGTCTGATGAAGCGGACAGTGAAAGTGCTTACCGTTGTGCATAATAAATGTGATTTTTTTATTTTTTAAATAAATTGAGTACTGGCGTCTTTAATAGCACGTGGTTGCCTTTGCTGCTTACTCTGGTTTGGATTTTATTGTCTTATTTAGATCAGTGGCAAGGCATTTATGTCATGGAGTTCTGCATACTTTGTTTTATTCCTCTTCCTTTAAGTTTTACTCTGCGGGAACATGGCAGAAGGATCTTTGGGGAACATTGAATTAGATTACAGACCAGTTGGGTCTGTCACGAGTGGCGAAAGCCTATTGGACAGGTTTCAGGCCTGCATGACGAGCAACAGCAATCCCCTCCTCCTTTATGAGGCTAGTTCCAGAGAGATGGTGACCTCCGTGAACACAGCAGAATCAGAACTTTTAAAAAACACTATAGATAAACTTGAAGGTGATTCTATTAAATTGAAATGGCTTACCACACAGAGACAGCATTTCGAAGTTTGCCTAGTCAGGAAGATTATACCAAGAGGTCAACGTGTTTTGAAAATGCCGACATACAGCGCACAGTATCCTGACCTGCTTGCTAAGTGGCAACAAGTTAATCTGGAGGTAAGCTCGAAATATTTAACTTTATTGATTGACTATTTCAAACCAGAAGAAGAGTCATTGAGACTGTCAATATTAGACCAGCAGCAGGCATTATATAGTAATTTTTTGTACTCCGTTGTTGGCTGTTTATTGGATGGAGTCCTAAATGGTATTTTAGTATATGAAAGAAGGTTATTACAACAGAAAAGAAGTAAAATTGACAGAGACACGAGAGATTTCCAACAAGGTCATGTCATCACTTGGCCGAGATCTCATGAGCTTAATAAACGAAATGGACAAGGAGCTGATGGTGTTCAATCAATGCACTCAAACAGGAGTAACAACTCTGTGGGTGCACTGGCTAGTGCTGAGAGAGTGATAGAGGTTCACACTCCACAACCAGCACTTACAGATGTAGGAATAGCAGGAACAAAGGTTCAATAGACCTGCAAATACAAACTAATTCATAAAGCCAGTTGACTATACTAAACGATTCTGTGGCTGGTAATGGGACAGCCATTCAAGCTGATGTAAGGCCAAGGGTAGTGCACATTGAAATAGCCAATTCCTCCACGGGGGTTGGTAATGTTGCACAAATGGGTTTTCATCAATTCCCTTTACCCATTTCAGTGGAGAGGGGAATGAGAAGAACTCGTTCAATCAGTCGAGGCAGACAAAAACGCAAGTACTCGTCAGAGAGGCAGTCCAATCAGACACTCAAAAAAATATGGAATCAGATCGGGACTGCTTAGTATGGAACATTTCTAAGTGGGTTTTGGACATTGACGAGTTATCAGTTTTGAACAAAGGGCTCAGCTTTATCCCAACCAAATGTAGAAACATGACGGACACTTTAATAGACATTAAGCTGTTCAGTAGGAACATCATGCTAAGACTTGAGTTTGGGAGTAATAGTAATGAATATGTAACTAATTAAAAAAAAAAACAAGTTTGTACATGCCAACCAACCATTCTTTGGTAGAAGCATTCCACAAGTTAGTAGAGGATGATGTACACAAGAATTGTGATGACGCTAACTTTAAGAAAAGAGTTGATAGAACCAAATATAATTTAACATTTAAGCAACTGACCGCTTTAAAGTGGCTTCAATATGATAGATCTATAGCTATTAGACCTGCCGACAAAGGTGGTCCTGTAGTGATCATGGATATTGAATGATATCAGTGCTCTATAAGAAATATGTTAAGTGATACCAGATATTATAGGGTTATCAGTTATGAAGAGGTTATTGCCCTTAAATACAGAATCTATGAAATGTTGGAGGATTTAGTTAAGAGTTATATTATTAATGAAGACCTCTATAAATATCTGAAGATAGAATCCCCTATGATACGAGCTATACAAGGTCTCTCTAAGATCCATAAAGATGGGGAAAATCCACCCATGAGGCCGATTGTCTTGGGTAGGGGTTGGTGCATTGAACCCTTCTCTATCTATGTTGAAAAATTATTATGGCTGATTTTGGAGCTGAATCCTATTGTTTTGAGAGACACTAAAGAATTTTTACTAGATCTTTATAGTTATAGCAATAACTAACAGTTAGACCCCGATGTGTTTTTTGTAACTTTGAATGTACAGTCTTTATTTACTATTATCCTGAATGATGTAGGTATCAAACAATATTTACAAAAGCATAGCAGGTATGATGAAAGACAAACAGATCTGATTTGTTTATTCTTGGAAGTTGTCTTAGAGAATAATGTATTTATTTTTGATCAGACAGTTTACTTACAGTGTGATGGCGTAGCTATGGGCACATCCTGTGCTAATAGCTACGTCAACATGTTTTTAGCTCAATGGGAAGAAGAAAGGCTGTTGATGATGGATGATTATAGGCAACACATTCCCTTCTATCATCGTTTTGTGGACAATGTCTTTTTTATATGGGCAAGTGACTTTGATAGACTGGAAATATTCATCGCTGAGATGAATAACATGACTGAGTTTTTATGGTTCACTATGACATCTTCTTTAAGTAGGATCGAATAGCTTGATATATATGTTGAGAGATTAGAATGTGGTCTTATTAACACTGGAGTTTTCAGGAAGAAGTGTCATAGGAACACGCTACTTCACAGACAGAGCATGCATCCCCAATATATTTTTAAAAATGTAATTAAAGGGCAGGGAATGCAAGCTTCTCACTTAAATGCATCAGATGAAGGGTATGAAAGTGAATTAAACACCTTAAAGGATAGATTATTGAAACAGGGTTATAACAGTGTAGAGGTTAGTGAAGGGTTGCATAGTATAAACTCAATGAGATGAGATGAGAGAGAGCTAGTCCCTATTTTTCTCATCCCATAGAAAATAATAATATAGGTTGGTCTAGTGTAACCTTATCTTCAGAGATTAAGATACCAATGTATTTTATGACAGACAATAGAATGCTCTTTGACATTATTAATAAACATTGGGGAATACTTACCACGTACTCTGATATCAAAGAGACTGTGGGTGATAGACCTAAATTTAGGTTTAAAAATAAACCTAATTTGAAGAGAATTCTGTGCAAACCTATTGATAAACATAATTTAAGGAATGAACGGGTTATGAGCACTTTTCCCTGTGGACAGTGTAATTATTGTGATAACATTGACTCGAACAGGAAATTTACACACCCCGATACAGGACAAGAATTTAGATTTTCTACCACAGCCAACTGTAATACTTTGCATGTTGTCTACTTAGCTGTATGTAACCTCTGTGATTCATTTTATGTTGGCAAAACAAATAGGGTGTTTAAAAACAGGATAAGGGAACACCTATATGCTATTAGAATTAAGTCACCCACAAATGCATTAGGGAAACATGTTATGGCTAATGGAGATGATCACCATTTTAGATTTATGGTTATTAATGTCATATTGCTTATTGCCCATGAGAGAGATATAAAGAATGGCACAGAAAAAAGGGAGATGTGCTGGATTTTAAGGTTAAGAGCAGATCGGGGCAAGGGCCTCAATGAGAGAGCTTCATTGAGACCCATTTTAAAGTCCAGGAGATTAATTGCTAACTAGGTTTGTTCCATATTAGTATGTTTTTTGAGATCAACTCCACTTAGTTTAGAAATAATACCATTCCTAACTTAGATGGTTATTTATTATACATGAGATATTTATAGACAGTTTATATTCTGTATTTTTAGGTTTTATACACATTTTTAGCATTATGTAATAAAATATGTAGTATTTGTCTTATGAAATTGTTGCATAGATTAATTTTCCTTGCTTAAAGGAAACATTAGTGTTTTATTATCACAGCTATATTTACAGTCTTTCCCCCAGATTCACTAATCCTCCGTGTAAGACTTAATAAGTCTTACTCGGAGGCTGTAGTTGAATGGTATGACATCAGCATGCCATGAATATGCATGAGGGCACGCTGACTCAACCGTAAGTCTTACACGGACCGTGTAAGAAAGCAGGGGTCGTGTCCGCCTGCCGAGCAGTCTAAATGTCCATGCCTCTGCAAGTGTTTTAAAACTAAACAAAGCACATACACAAGAGTGAGTGCGCTCAAATGTCCCTGCACCCAACACCACACTCCCTGATATTGTAAACCCCTATCACAGTTCTAAAACACAAAACATTAAATATATTTTTTTAAATCCCCAAAATAGCTGCGCGGGTGTGCCCATTGCTTAGCTAGAGTTAGCAATTCTGACATGGAAGAGCATAAGAAAGAATGCTTATGCAAATCACACCACATAGCAATAGCGTGATGGTAGAGAGTTCGCACAAAGATGAGGCATTCACGGTTCGAGTCCCACCACCCCCCTTCGTATTTATTTTTTAAATCAGTATATGAAATAATACCTGACAAATATGTTTAAATATTACTAAAAAGCAGTGAAATGGCCAATGTATCAGTGAACAAAATAAATATTTTAAAGGATCTTGATATAAAATTGCCTGCAGTTAAGCAGTGCTTCACCCAGCGCAATAGAGTCGCCTGTAGGTTAATAGCGCTTTACCTAGCGCAATAGAGGTGCCCACAGTTTAATAGCACTTTACCTAGCGCAATAGAGTTGCCCATTGTTTCATAGCGCTTTACTCAGCGCAATAGAGTTGCCCATAGTTCAATGGCGCTTTACCAAGCGCAATGTGTTTGCGCGGACGTGCGTGCCATGCCAACCAGGGCACCGAGGAGCAACATAGAGCAAAGTTGCTTAAATGCAGCCACACCCCCTAGCCTGTCTGGATAGTATGAAAATAAAATGAATGACAAGGTTCGAACCCAGGACTCTGTGCATCAGAAGCAAAGTACAGAACCACTAAGCCATGACAACATAGGGGAAACAGCCACTATTAACATTCATATACTTACGAATGGTAGTTTAACCATTACTTAGCAGGTCTGCAGTCAGCCGAGAATTTTACAAAACGGCCAATCACAAAAAAGTGCGGGGAAATGCAGCATATTTAAGCCCCACAGGTGGGAATACACACCATAACTGATTGTAGCTCACATCTGCAGTTAGAATGTCTGGTGTCGGAGAGGGAACACGCTTCAAGCGCAACATTGGGGCATCGAGGAGTCTAAATACATGATTTGGCTCCTTGTCCACCGTCACGAGTTAAGACTCCTGCAGGGCCAGTTCCAAGGGACGGAGTACAAGGCAGAGGCTTGGAACTGGTTAGCACGTGACCTCACCAGTGCCACAGGCGTTCCTCAGACTGGTGAGAAGGTCCGTCACCACCATGCAGACCTGAAGAGACAAATGCAGGACCGCCTGAACCAATGGATACAGGAGGCCCGTGGCATGCGGGATGCCCCACAACTGAGTATGTAGCCATGGAATGCAGTATGTAAGAATTGATAATGGAGTATGTATAACGGATAGGTATGTCTCAATATCCCTTCATTTACTTTACAGCTGCAGGTGACCATGCTATGAATCAGCAAGCCTATGCTGATAAGCTGCTAAGGCTGCGCCACCAGGCAGGTTAGTAATTATTCTGCATGTATTGGTATATAAAATATGGGAGAGAGCATAAAAGAAAGTGTTGTAGTCCAATAATACAGCCATAAAATTGCCTGAATAAGTCCTCTGCATGTACTGTCAGATAAAAACGTCAGAGGCAGAAAAAGAGTGTAGAAACCCATTAAGAAAGGTAACATATGTCTGGAATAATATCTCTGCAGGCACTGTCATATAAAATAAGTGAGTGAGCCTGAAAAAGGATTGTTCTAACCTATTAATAAAGGTATAATATGTCTTGAACATGTCTGCCATATACACCGTTAAAACAAATAAAGGAGTGAGCCTGTGGAAAAGTGTGTAATGTCATTAATAAAGGTCTAAAACCCAGAGTGTGTCTGTGTCACAGAGTCTGAAATGTTGTTGTGCCCTTGCAGTATACAAGCAGTACTGTTTGAAAAGGTGCTGGCAACCCAGAGTTGTGCAGTCCCATATAAAGTGGGTGATGGAAGTACTAGTAGCTGTGAAACATATATACAGTCCACAACAGGCAGTTACTGGCTGGCATGAATAAGTAAACCTGGCACACATGTAGCATGTTATTTTTTCCCCAGAAATATGAGTGTGTGTCAAGAAATGCAGGGTTCTGTACAAATCGAAGTGAAATTGTCATGTGAAAACATCCCAGATATGTAGATAAAGAAATATAAATGCAATCAAGAAATATGTAGCAGTAACATCTGCATCCTGGACAGTTAGTATGTCAGATATAGGTCAGGCATATATTGAACTAGCCAAACCCAGTACACAACCTAATGTATGGTGGCAAGTGTAATAATACAGGTAGGGGATAGACACTTGCAGTCACTAGGAATGTAGTGTAGACTTAAAGGTCATTATAAGATGTTAACCGAGGTCTTTTATACACCCTACTGTATGTGCATAAACCATGCAATTCCACACCTCAATGGGTATGTGTAATCTTAAATATTTGTTCCCGTTGATGCATGTGCCCTGTTTAAATACCACAATCATGGTGGTCTGTTGCTACCAAACATCTCTGCATGCTGTTGGAATAACCACTGTGGTTCAGTATATGATTGTGTTATGCTTGCTGTTCAACTGTTGTACCCTTGGTGTGTTGGGTTAATGGGAATATTATTGCATGCTGTTACAACTAATCTGGAATGCTGTTTTGCTTATGTTGTAATTAAACACACCTAATCACAGAACGTATGAGAAGGCCGGTCCCAGCGGACCCACCTGTCCCTCCTCAGCCGGCGAGTGCACCTGGCACCAGCAGGTCCGGTGCCCAGCCCGGGCTCCCTTCCTCCGTTGGTCCTGTGCCACCTTTGGGTGGAAGCACTGCAGGAGATGGGGCTCACCCCCCCGTGCAAGCATGGGCGGAGAAGGGCCACCTGTCACCCTTCAAAGGGTCCAGGCTGTGGTGCATAGGGAGAGCCAGCATTCAGTCGCTGATTCCCTACACCAGCTTGAGGCGAGAGTGGCGCATCTCACAGGTGAGCCTGCCCATCCTACGCAGCCCCCAGCACAGCCGACTTCGGGGCTGTGAAGGTTCAGTGCTGACTGCCCATGGGTGGGGATCTCAGTTCCACTGTTACCATCTGTGGGCTCATGGGCTTGCGATTTCCAAACATCTGACCCCATCAATTGTGTCACCCACCCAATGCATCATACACCACCCCTGTATGCATCTTGTCTGTCTTGTCTGTTTACCTTCCCAACCTACCTCCCCGGACATACCTACTTCCTCTATCTCACTTCCCACTCTCACCTGGAAAAAAAAAAAAAAGGGCAATCTGTACCCACAAAAAAATTACGCCCCATACATAGCTGCCCATTTCGCACACATGTCCATCAGACAAACATGTAAACTGATAATTAGAATTGGCAGTACAACATACTTTGTTGTCCTCACCCCTCTCCCAGGGGTGGAAGGTTTCAAATTTCACTCCAAATTCATTGCATATGCACAGCTGTTACTGTTAAGGGAATGGGCAGCTATGGACCTTCCCTACATCCGTCCTGCACATCCCGGGCTTGTTTACCTACTGTGTGTACCTCTTTGTGCCCCCTTTTTCACCACTTTCTTATCTCCCCATTTTCTTTTCTTTAAAAGAAATTAGCACGGGGGTTAGCGGGAGTAAGCACTTTTAAACAGTAGTTAGCGGGTTTGCACCAGTGTTCGCATGTGTACGCTTAGCTAAGCATCACTAAACGTCGCACAAACCCGCTTACAACTGCTTAAAATTGCCTTAGTCACTCTATGGCAGGGCCCTTGTACTGCTCAGCAGCAAAATAAAATACCCCTGTCAGTCTCGAACCCCAGACCTTGGACTCACAAGACTGTAGGAAGTACCACTAAGCCACAGCAGATATACAATAATGTGGTGCTGAAAGAAATATATCATGCATTACAATGAGTGAATGTAAAGGGTGAATAGGAATGGCATAACACAAATCTTGTTCTGTGGCCCTTAACCAGCAAGTGTTGTGGAATTGCATGACATGACTGTGAAAAGAGAACCAGCCATGCTAGTAGGGAATAATGTTACAGTAGCACCTTACAAATCCCACACAGTGTCAGAACAGGATAAACACTGGAATATTTGAATAGGTCAGAGACCAGACCTCCCAACTGTGACTGATTTACAGGGATGTCCCTGATTTGCAAACAAATTTTAGCTGTGCCCCTCTGACTCCCTGTGAAATGTACTAACAGTAGGCAGAAAGGTGGGGAATCTCACTTAATGAAAAATGTCAATAAGTGAGAGTAGACACTGCTTGCACGTCAGAAAAGGTATAGTAATACATATGCTCCAAATCCCCCAAAGTCTCAACAGCAAAATATCTGAAATATATCACTGGTGTATCCCACTTATATGTACCTTTCCCTGAGGCTGTTCAAATATTTACTTGAGAGTATCTGAGGCCTGGAAGTGTCAGAAACACACAGGTATATCAGCTTGTCTGCTGTTACACACTCAGCAAATAACTGTAGAATGAATTCCACAAGCATGCCTGTATGTAGCAGTACACCACAGAAATATCAAAGGATGTAGCCAAGTACTGCTAGCAACCACCTGTGACAATGCCATTGTTCAGGTGCTGAAAAGACTGGTGTGGTGCACAGTCAAAGGATACTAGGTTAACCTCTGTTTACCATCTGGATATGTCCACAGGTGGAAGCTACTGAGACAGACTACTAGCCTTCATAGACTAACAGGTGCACAGCAACTCTGCATGTTCAGCAAGATAAACAGCACACGATAATAAATAATGCTTTCCACAGTTCTGCACCCCTACCCAAAAGTACCATATACCTGTGTAGTCAGGCACACCCATGGGTGTAGGTAGGCATACACAGTACTGAAATATGTCCAGTTGTCCTGAGCAGACTGTGCTAATGTCAACACAAACAAACCACAAACTGTTCAGAAGTGAGTAACATACTAATGACAGTATAGCAGTTCACAAACAGTGCATGTGCCTGATATTCATAATTGGTAGTACAACATACTTAGTTGTCCTCACCCCTCTCTCAGGGGTGGAAGGTTTCAAATTTCATTCCTAATGTATTGCATATGCACAGCTGTTGCTGGCAAAGAAACGGGCAGCTATGGACCTTCCCCACACCCATCCTGTACATCCCGAGCTGGTTTCCCTACTGTCTTCTCCTCTTTGTGCACCCTTTATAACCACATTCCTATCTCCCCATTTACTTTTCTGTCAAAGAAATGAGCGCGGGGGTTAGCGAGAGTAAGCACTTGTAAACAGTAGTAAGCGGGTTTGCACAAGTGTGCACATGTGTGCGATTAGCTAAGTGTCACTAAGCGTCGCGCAAACCCGCGCAAACCCACTTACAACTGCTTACATTTGCCTTAGTCACTGTGTATGACAGGGCTCTTGTACTGCTCAGCAGCAAAATAAAATACCCTTGTCAGTCTCGAACTCCACACCTTGGACTCACCAGTCTGCATGAAGTACCACTAAGCCACAGCAAATATACAATAACTTGGTGATGTAAGAAATATATCATGCATTACAATGAGTGAATGTAAAGGGAAAATAGGAAAGCCATAGGAACATATTGCAATAACTACAGTTGTATGCCAGTTAATTCTCTAATTCTAAAAGAAAGTACATACTCCCATGTATCCAGTGTTAGCATTAGGAGGTGTGAAATAAGAAGTTATGTACTCACTGAGAAGAGTGCACTGGAAGAAGCAACAGTCAGGTTTCAGTACAACATGCATATCACTGGCTACAACCCTAGCTTCAGATATGAGACATATACCAACCTTCTGACTGAGACATCAGTGTCCACAGCAAACAGGCATGGGCCTCACCTTGCACAACTGAAAGGGCTATGCCTACCTAACCTAGCATTTTATAGCAGTGTCCTGCAATCACAGTGAGTATTGCAATTACCACACAGCAGCTGCATGCAATTACTAAATGGTAGGCACCAACTGGTGCAGAGGCCATCACATGCATATGTGCAGATACCTAGAAAAGCAGCCTGTACTTGCTGTCCACACATGCAATAATATCATTGCACCAACTGAGAGAGAGAGAGAGAGAGAGCGAGAGAGACAGACAGAGACAGACAGACAGATGGAGACAAACAGGCTGTAAGAGACAGACACTGAAAAGAAAGACCAACACACAGAAGAAACCAAAACCAAAAAAAAAAAAAAAAAACAACAGCTACAACAGACGGAGGTGAGGAATACAAAGGTAAGGTATGTAACAGATATGTATTTGCAGGCATCCGAATGATGTGTCTGAAGGTTACTCTACATACTGTGAATCATCCATATGTGGCAGCAGTCCGTAAATATATGTATATGCACATGTGCATAGGGCAAGGGACATACTGCAACTGTTAGTGAAGGCTGGACATATATATCTTGTTGAAGGTTGCTATATGCACAAATGTATGTAGGTTGTAGTGTGTGGCATTGCAGACAGCAAGCAGTGCCGGTATATGTCATGTGGTGGTTAAATGTTGTGGGACTGAGCTACAGGCAGTGAGGCCTGCTACAGCTATATGGCCTGAGGACAGCAAAATGCATTCTGCACAACACTGTGCAATATTATTACATAACAGTATGTCTCACAACTGTTTCATAATTGACATCCCCACCATGAAAGGTGGGCAGTATATGTGCCTATATGTGCATCTATATGTACAGCAATGGATGTATACATGTATGTGTACATATATATATATATATATATTTATATATATATATATATATATATATATATATATATATATATATATATGGATCTACCTGACTAGATCGAAACTTCATAACACCGACAAGCACTTCACCGACACCACATAATCGACAGTTCACAAACACGACACCACATACACTCAACACATCATAACAACAAACAAAACAAATCCCCTATCCAAAACCCACACACACAACACAAGCACACCAAAATCCTTACAAACCAACACTAACCCTTACATACACAACTATCTACAACCCTAACCAAAACCCTAACCCTAAGGTCCGTCACTATCCGACACTGACCTAACTCGCCCCCTAACCCTAAGTCACTTAACCCCGCCCAACCCAAAAAATATCACTACTGCACCCTTACCTAACCCGCGCCCCAACCCTAACTCACTTATCCCACCCCTATCCTACAGACCACCAACATCACACATTTACCTTACTCGCACCCTTACCTAACCCGCTAACCCTAACTCACTTATCCCACCCCTACCCCTACAGACCGTCAACATCACACACTTACCTTACTCGCACCCTAACGGCCGTCACTACCACATACTTACACATCCTTTCCCCATCTCAGTGTTCTCAGCGTCGGTGTCTTCCTCCGTCGGTCTTCTGCCTTGTCGATCTTCTGGTACTTTGTCGGTGTTATGACGTTTCGATCTACTCAGGTAGATCCATATATATATATATATATATATATATATATATATATATATATATATGTGTGTGAGTGTGTGTATATATATATATATATATATATATATATATATTGATATATAGATATAGATATATATACATATATAGATATATAGATATGGATATATATATATATATATATATATATATATATATATATATATATATATATATATATATCTGAAAAAACCAAAAAAAAACCCCCCAAAAAATCTTGCTTTTTCCCCCACTTTTCTGAGATTTAAAAAAGTTCAGTTACAGGCTTGCTGTTCTTGAACTGTTTGTAAATTTCTGTGAGGCCATTTTTTGCTTGGGCTAAAGGGAAGTCTCTCTGTTGATCAGTGGCAGTGAAAAACATTGAGCAGCCTGCCTGCCCCTGTGGGAGTGGTTACTGACTTGAAATAAGAAGTTATGTACTCACCATAACGTTCCATCTGAGTAGGTGACTTCATTTGGATGCAACCTGTGGGATTCGGATCCGACATCGGATCCGAGCCGGCAATTCATAAGCTTTAGGATCAGAGCTCCTAGCTCTTCCCTTTACCCATAATCCCCTGCTAAGCCCTGACTGACCTCAGATTGAGTTTGCCCTGTGAATACCAGTATAACAGAATCCTGGGAAACCAGAACTAATAGCATCATGAAAGGTCATGGGGATGGAGGGGGGGATGGTTGCATCCAAATGAAGTCACCTACTCAGATGGAACGTTATGGTGAGTACATAACTTCTTAATCTGAAGTAGGAAGACTTCATTTGTCTGCAACCTGTGGGACAGAGTCCCCAGCTACCTGGATCTTGGGCGGCCATCATGGAAGGATGTTCCGGACATCGCAGAGCCAAAGGATGCTCTCCCTCTGGAAACAACGTCCACTTTGTAATGTGAAATGAAAGTATGAGATGAGGACCAAGTGGCTGCTGCACAGATATCATGTAATGGTACTCTAGATTTACTCTTGTAGAATGTGCTGTAATTCTCTGAGGAGCTGGCCTTCCTGAGGTGTCATAAGCCTGCAAGATACAATTAGAAATCCACTTTGACAAAGTGACCTTAGAGACTGCCTTACCCAGTGCAAATT
Source organism: Protopterus annectens (assembly GCF_019279795.1). Classification (NCBI taxonomy): domain Eukaryota; kingdom Metazoa; phylum Chordata; order Ceratodontiformes; family Protopteridae; genus Protopterus; species Protopterus annectens. The sequence goes on along the minus strand of NC_056730.1, from coordinate 56,485,196 downwards.
TTGCAAAGGAGACGAACAGTTGATCGGATTGTCTATGACCAGCTGTTCTGTGAATGTAGAAACGCAGTTGTCTATGAACATCTAAGGAATGCAGTTTATATTCTCCTTTGTTTTTATATTTGGGAAAGAAAACTGGCAAATTAATAGATTGGTTAATATTGGATTCGGAAGCAATCTTTGGAAGAAAAGAAGGATTGGTCCTGAGGGAAACCCTATCAGGAAAAAAGGAGAGATAAGGTGGTTTGACGCATAGAGCTTGGAGTTCTGAAACTCTTCTAGCTGACGTAATGGCCACTAAGAAAGCAGTTTTCCAGGAAAGATACTTCAAGTCCACAGAGGCTGCAGGTTCAAAAGGAGGAGCGGTTAGGGCCTGCAGCACCAGAGACAAGTCCCAAGGTGGTACGGCTTCCATAACAGGAGGTCTTAAGAGGAAAGCACCCTTAAGAAAGGTTTTACAAATTCTTGCAGCCATGAGAGGTGTCGAGTCATGACCCACATGGTAATGAGAAATGGCTGCCATCTGTACCTTTACCGTTGAAGAGCTTGTTCCTTGTTGGAAAAGGTCTGTCAAAAAGTCTAGTACCGCCGAGAGTGGCGCGGAAAAGGGATCAAGATTTTTATGTTCCACCCAAATAGAGAACCGCTTCCATTTGCTTCGATAAACCTTCCTAGTAGAAGGTTTATGGGCAGCCACTATGATGGCTTTCACTGGTGAAGAGATACCAGGAGTCCTTATTAGGGATGGAACTGGAGCAGCCAAGCCATCAATTTCAGCGTGTGAAGGTTCGGGATTGGAAGCCCCTGAGGATGGGAAATGAGATCCGGAATTGGATCTAGAATCCAGGGCGGATTCACTCTGTGAGACCATACATAAGGGAACCATGGTTGACGAGGCCAGAATGGGGCAATGAGAATCATTTTGCTCCCAAACTGCTGGCTTTCTGCAATAGTTTTGCATTAGAGGAAGAGGAGGATAAGCGATAGGAGACCGGGAGGCCAAGCATGCACCAGGGCGTCTCGGGATTCCCGAATGGGGAAGAGCAAGAAGTTGTCGATTTGGTTTGAGGGAGAAGCAAAAAGATCGCAACAGGGTTGCCCCCAGGCGGCAAAAATCTGCTTCGCTACTAGAGAATTGAGAGACCATTCATGAGGGGAAAGAATGGTGCGACTGAGCTTGTCCGCTAGAATGTTGGACCTTCCCGGAATGTGCGTTGCCACAAGAAAGCGGTTGGTGGAGATTGCCCATTCCCATACTCTCATGGCCTCTTGACGGGGTAGGACCTGGTTCCCCCCTGTTTGTTGATGTACTAGACTACTGACATGTTGTCTGTCTGGATAGCAATAGTTCCTACAGGAAGAAGGCTGTGTAGTGCTTGCAACGCTAATAGCACTGCCCTCATCTCCAGAACATTTATATGCAGGGAGGTCTCTGTACTGTTCCACGTGCCTTGGACAATCCTGCCCACTGAATGCCCCCCCACCCAAGGCGAGAAGCGTCCGTGGTCACCGTGGCTAGGGGGAATGCAGTACAAAAGGGTCTCCCTGTTAGGAGGTCCGTCGACTGGAGCCACCAGAACAGGGAGCTCTTGCATGCTCTGCTGATGGCTATCGGGCTGTTGAGAGGAAGCTAAAGCGGGGACCATTGGACCTGGAGGGTCCATTGAAGAATCCGCATGTGTAGCCGAGCATGAAGAAGGAGTGGTATGGCTGTCGCCATTGAACCTAGGACCCTCAGGACCATAGCTGCAGTCGGAGCCGGTTCTAAGATGGCCGTGATATGACACCTCAGGTTGGACAGTCGATCTGGAGTGAGGAATGCCCGCATGTTTCTTGTGTCCAATCTTCCTCCTATAAAATCTATAAGCTGTGTGGGGGCCAAGGAAGATTTTTCTCGGTTTATGGTGATGCCCAGCCGAGGAGCTATGTGAAGGAAATAGTCCCTGGCTGAGCACAGTAGATGCCTTGATGATGCTGTAAGGAGCCAGTCGTCCAGGTATGGAAACACCTGAATTCCCTGGAGTCTCAGGTGGGCCGCTACCACTGCAAGTACCTTGGTAAACACCCTGGGGGCAGAGATGAGACAAAAGGGAAGGACCCTGAACTGGTAGTGATTGGCTACAAGCCGGAAGCGAAGGAACCTCCTGGACCATCTGTCCATTAGAATGTGGTAGTACGCGTCCTTGAGGTCTATAGAGCACATCCAATCGTTCTCCCGCAAAAGGGGGAGGATAGATTGTAAGGTGACCATCCGGAACTTTTGCTTGGTTACAGACAGGTTCAGTTGTGACAGGTCTAGGATCGGTCTTAAGTCCCCCGTCTTTTTTGGCACCAAGAAGAACCTGGAGTAAAACCCTGATCCGGTCTGATCTCGGGGGACGTGTTGGATGGCTCTTTTTGTTAGCAGCTGTGTGATTTCCACAGTTGCTACCTCCCGTTGATCGGGTGGTACATCGGGAAGGTTTTTGGATCTGGGAATACTGTGAAGGGGGATTGAATAGCCTCTGGATATCACTCAAAGCACCCAACGGTCTGACGTGATTGACTCCTATGATGTCAGGTGCCTCAAAAAATGCCCCCCGACTGCCTCCAGAGAGGAGCAGCTGGGTAACCCATCAGGGTTGCTGCGTGGGTCTGTCAGAGAAGGGTTCTCTGGACCCAAAGTTCCTAGGAGCCCCTCTGCCTCTGGGACGACCTCCCTGTCCTCCTCTGCCACGGAAGGACTGGTTGTCCGGAGCAGGTTGGGATTGCTGATTTCTGGAACCACATCTTCTTCTGTCCCTTTTGGTTCTACGAGGACGACCTCTGGAGATCTGAGAAGCGGACTCCAATGGCAGACAGCGTCTTCCTGTCCTTTTCGCTCTGGACAAGCGTTTAACTGTTTTGCCAAAAGGGCAGAACCATCGAAGGGGCATTCAAGGTCGCTTTGAAGGGCTGAAGTCACAGTGGCGGAGCCAGGCCTGGCGTCATAACAAGGCCCAATCCGCTAGCTCTAGCGGCCCTCTGTTGCATGAGATAAGAGCCGCATAGAAGTATTAGACACCGCTCTGAGAGTGGCCATACGGGTGGAGTACACTTTGTCCTCTGCGAAATGGACTCTGGGAGATATAGCATATTCCTTAATCAGGTCTCGCTGCATCCTGATCACGCAGTGCCATATAGTTCAGCCTCAGGGAGAAGGTTGCTGAACTAAAGACTCGCTTCCCAATGCGATCCATCGCGCGGGATTCCTTGCTCGGGAATGCATGGAGGGAGTCTCCTGAGGCAATTCCCTCTTCGTGGCTGCTGCCATCAGCATGGCATCTACTGGGGTCCCTTACTCCAATGTACGGTCTGATGGGGACTAAGAATGCGGTCCGGACGTTTGGGAACAGGCTCTACAGTGTCGGTCCTTCCACGCCTGTTGGCAATAAGGACCACCAGAGGGTCGGCAGGAGGACACCCAAGAGGTAGACGGGCCACTCAAATGCCTCCAAGAACACAGACTGCGAGGAGGCCTTAGGGACAGACCACCCCCCTGATCCTTAACATTTCCATAACGTCTCCAAAGGAGACATCTTCTGGGGTGATCTTGGGCCCTCCCTTCCTCCAAGTCCGTGTCTTCAGTAATAGACTGGGGAGTCCACGTGCCTCCTCTACACTTATGCTTCGAGGCACTTCCTTGGGACTGTCCGAGGAGTCCTCGCCAGTAACCAGTTGTTCCAAAGGAACCACTTGGGACATTGAGGCGGGCTGTCCCTGAGACCGGCTGATGGGAGCCTGGCCCAGCTGCGTAGAGTGCGGGATGGAGCCGTGACAGGGACCGGGGTCCGGATGTCCTCGACAGAACCCTCTCCACAACGAAGGCCGAGGGGGCCGACTTCTAAGCCCCAGAGCCAGGCCCCACTCGGATCCGGCAGATGGATCAGAACCGAGCTGAGACCGTCGGATCCGAGACTGCGCTCCGACCTAGATGGAGTCGAAGAGACACCAGCTCCCTCGGATCCGAGCTAGGCCCACGGCTCCCGAGGGTCCGGGTACCAAGCACTCAAGGGAGGATCGGATCCGAGGTGCCGACCAGTCGGATCCGACCCACCCCTGGTCCAACGCTGCCCGGCTCAGCTCCAACCCGGGAGTCGGGTCGGAGAAGGAGCTATGGGGGCGAAAAAAGGGGTGGCCCCTCCTGGATGGGGGAGCCAAGAGCACTCCATCTGCATCTGGGCCTGGATGAATCGCCTCATCATCCGGTCCATATCAGCGTCCGACATAGAAAGGTTGACCTCGGCGAGGCCACCGAGGCGGATCTAGAGTGTCACCTCGATGACCTCGGCGAAGGTCTAGTCTCCACCTCCTCGGGTCCGAGAGAACCGAGGGATCGGAGCCGAGGAGGAGGAGATTTAGAAGCCAGAGGGAGGCACGCTTAGGCGGGGGCCGAGACAGAGGCCTCGGCCTGCCGCTTATGGTGCCCTCCCTGTGCCTCTCCTTTTCTCCTGGTCTCCCTATCCTCCGGTTTCTTTGGCGGAGATTGAGTCCCTGCCGAGGAAGGGAGACTGAAGTAGCCACTGGTGTAGCAGGGGCCGAGGCGAAACCGATTCAGGAGGAGAAGTCCGCCAGAACCAACCGACCTCCGCTCCCTTAAAGCCCGGGTTGAATCCTGCACAAATGGTACAACCAGATGAAAGGTGTTCAACCCCAGGCGACTAATGCACCGAGTGTGGACATCAGCCGGGAAAGCTTATGGCCACACTCGTACATTTAAAATATAGCCTTGGGGGCTTCAGACAGCTACGCCCTAACAGGCCCTAAAAAAACACACACACAACTAACACACACTAATCTAACACCGAGAAAGGTTAACTAAAAGAAGGGAGGAAAGCCTAATCAAACACACACTAATTTCTGCTAAAGTATAAAAATGAAATATAGTCAAAAAAATTTCACCAAATCTCTTTGCTATGGAGCTCGAAAAATCCCGTCAGCTACTGAACGCGGCAAACGAAATCTGAGGTCAGTCAGGGCTTAGCAGGGGATTATGGGTAAAGGGAGGAGCTAGGAGCTCGGATCCTAAAGCTTATGAATTGCCGGCTCGGATCCGATGTCGGATCCGAATCCCACAGGTTGCAGACAAATGAAGTCTTCCTACTTCAGATCTGTAGTTTTATTGGCCATTTTGGGTCAATTCCAAAACTCCTTCATCTTCCTCTCTTAAAACCTGGTTGCCTCGTGGTTTTGGCGTCTTTTCAGGCTTGTTGGCTGTTGGTGAAGCACCCACCAAGAGAAGAAAATGCTGAGAGAAGAAAGGAGCCACTTGTGAGATGTTAAGTATTTTTCCTCTGTTTATTTGCTAAGTTTTTCTGCATAGCCGCCTATTTTGAGCATTTTCTGGCTTGTTAAACTTGATTTCTGCAGTAGTAACTGTATTTAGAGCACAACCTAAAGCTGTTTACGGAATTTCCTGTTTGCACTTATTTTTAAAATCGTTTTTTTCTCAAAACTTGAATTTTATCTGTCTTTGGCCTAGCACTCTTGTGTGGGGTCATTTACTGCACTGTTATAACTTGTTAATATTTGTGAATCTCTGCTATCTCTGAAAAAAACAAAAAAACAAAAAAAATCTTGCTTTTTTCCCACTTTTCTGAGATTTAAAAAAGTTCAGTTACAGGCTTGCTGTTCTTGAACTGTTTGTAAGTTTCTGTGAGGCCATTTTTTGCTTGGGCTAAAGGGAAGTCTCTCTGTTGATCAGTGGCAGTGAAAAACATTGAGCAAAAACACAGCAACAGCAACAGCGAAAAAAATAGCAGCAACACACCAAACAGCCAATGCCTTTCTTCACTTTATTTTAGACCTGGTACCTCGGCAATTCGCCTTCAAGGATCACACTTACTTACTACAAACTGTTAGTTTTTATAGTACATCTCCAAACAATTAAGCAATAATTCAATTAATACAAAATTTCTTTTAAAGTGACCTTGTTGATAACAATATTAAATTCTCCAAATTTCATAGAAAAACATACAAACAGCAAAATATAAACAGCAAAATATAATGCCCATTGCCCAAAACATTGAGCAGCCTGCCTGCCCCTGTGGGAGTGGTTATTGACTTGAAACTGTAGTTTTATTGCCCATTTTGGGTAAATTCCAAAACTCCTTCATCTTCCTCTCTTAAAACCCTCTTTTGCGTGGTTTTGCACGTTTTTGTGCACAGCGCAACAGCGGGCAGTGCCGCCTAATTGGGTTTAAACTATTCCTGGCTCCACAAAGTCTGCTCTTCACTTTTTCCCCTTAGAACTGCTCTATCTCTCAATTTAAACACCATATTCTCATTCTAAGGTCCTTCACTGGTCCAATTAATTAATCCTACAAGTTAGCACTATTAAACCATAAGCACTACTTACTCTTATACTCTCTACGATTACCCTCTCCCTTATTGGTCCGTCTTAAATTCAGTTTCCCTATATTACTCTAGCATGTCCAAAGGTCAGTCAATGGTTTCCTCTCCAGTCCAGCTGGTGAATCTGGGAATTTTGAGGCAATGTTACAACTGTCTGATGTACATGGACAACCCTCTCCTCCTCCAAACAGGTTCAAATATATGTGAGAGATGCAACTATTTAGCCAAACTGGAGGCTGAGCTCTCTCATCTCAAAACTGGTGTAACCAGTCAGGAGAAGGTAACCTCACACACCACAATTCCAGTATCACATAGTCCCACCACATCAGCGAAACAAACACATAAATGCACAAAAACATACTCGGAGGCTCTAAATAAAAATCTACCTAAGCAACAGAGACCTCCAAAGCAGACATCCAAGCAAATGCTACCTCAAAACAAAACACGCACAACACATAGCCCACAAAGTCAGTGTGCCAAGCAGCCACAGCCCTTAAGGCTGAATAACACACCTGATACTCTTGTAATAGGTGACTCTATTGTCAGACACACTGACATCCCACTCACCAGGCTGAATAAAGAGAAGGTCATGGTGAGCTGCCTGTCGGGTGCTAGGATCCGCCACATAACGCAAGCACTCAGGTCACTCCAAAGCAAATACAAATATGACTCAGTCATTGTACATGCTGGTGTGAATGACCTGAGACGACCTCCCTGGACTACATGAAAAGAGACATAGAGGAGCTCTCTGATCATGTAGCCCAGGCTGGTATGACCCTGATCTTGAGCAGCATCTTACCCTCACCTAGAATGATGCCACAGTACAAAGACAAAATGATCGATTTTAACAATTGGCTAAAATTTTGGTGTCATTCAAAGGGGATCCAGTGTCTGTCAGCCTGGGATGACATGCTCGAAAAGCCATGTTGCTTCGCTAGGGATGGCTTGCACCTGTCACCACTGGGCTTTTGGATATTGGCAAAGGCTCTTGCCACCCCCATAGTGCCTTTTTTAGGCAAGGCTCAAAAGTCAAACCCACCCCTATAGACAGCACAAGGAACAAGAAACTAAGGGTAAGGCTGCTAAGCAGAAGTCTTAACTCAAGATGCACTCGAAGCTCTCCTCAATATGGAGAACATCGATATCTGTGCAGTGACAAAAACCTGGTTCAAGGCTCCAGAGAGCACCCCAGCATTGCCAGGCTATACCTCATATCATGCTTTTCGGCCCCCAAACCCGGACCGAACCACAAAAGGAGGGGGAGTTTCCATATTTATCAAGGATATCCACACCTCCAGGTTAGTGGCATTGCACGAAGTATCGGAGACCATCCATGTGCAACTAACAGTGGGCAAGACTGCTTTTCAGTTTACAGCATCCTACAGACCACCCTCTCAAAGTCAGGAATCCCACTCTGCTTTCCTGAAAACATTGGAGAACATGAAGATCTCTCCGAACACCATTATATTGGGTGACTTCAACTACCCAAACATTGATTGGGAGCACTACTCAAGCCCCAGCACCTTAGCCCAAAGGTTCCTGGAAATTATAAACTCAAATGCTATGGAACAACTAGTCACCACTCCCACAAGTGGGGACAACATACTAGCCCTGATCATTA
>NC_056730.1:56353162-56476706 GCF_019279795.1 Protopterus annectens | reverse complement strand
TCATACCTGTCGAGGAGTACTAGGTCACCCCTGTCCAGCATATGGGTGGCAGTCCACTGAGCGCAGGGGTGATTACCAGGGATCAGGGGACAGAGGTTGTCGGTCACCATTTGTTCAACACACACATTGCTATCGTGGTTCGGTGGGACTTCTACATTGCCCACCTGTTTGTGCAGGGATTCCCATCTAGATCAGGGTAGGTCATTGTCTCCTTGTACTCATTACGTGTTACACCTATTATTGACTACATTGCCCCATTCGGAGGGTATCTGACCCGACACCTACAGCAGCTGGGAAGGCCTCATAGGTTAATTGTCATACAGATGCAGGGTGTCATGGATTTGTGTAATGCTGCCCCACTTGTAGGACCCCTGCTCCATTCGGTCACATACCTGTTGTTCAGTGTTGACCTGTGCCTGACATACGAGGCCATGTCGACCCATATGTCATGTCTATGCTTCACCTACTGTATCTACATCCCTCGGAACCACAAGGGCAGGTGACGTGAACCTTGACGCAGTCATTAATAGGATGTGTTGGAGTGACACATCGTCACCCAGACACTCACTATGCTGTGGATCTACATCACAGTACATGTGAGGCAGAGATCCTTGCTAGCCTTGTTCGGGGTATGTTGTCCGTTGGATGGGGATTGCAGATATAGGCCAGGAATTACATCATTATCACTGCTTGACAGAGGTACGGCAATATCATAAGCATTTTATCTCGGACGGAAGGTTGGCAAAGGAATCCTAACTATGGTGTAGGGTTATGGCTGAACTTGGGTAGATAGCCTACCCTGTACCTATGGACCTATGAACCTATATTCATAGTTTGTCCCATTTACACTTGTCTATCCCTATCCTCTTTCTCATGTGTATATTTCTGTGGCACGTGATTGTCCTCTGTATTACCTGCAGGTATGCTGTCTACAGTGCACATACGTCACGGTTGATTACAGTGTATCTGTGTCCCTACCACTGTGATACTGAGGACTACCACACATCCTTCACAACATTACATGCATATGTCCATTCTATTCTTCTTTGGCCTATGGGGGGGTGTTAAGGCAACGGTTACACATGTCCCTGTTTGTGCACGCTTCATGGTGGTGTTTGACCAGCCTCCGTTGTGGTCGTGGGTTGGACGGTAGTGTTGCTGTGTGTTTGGCATGTGTTTTCATTGCCGGTACATCTGTGGGAGGTGTGGTTGGCACATGTTCCTGTTTGCAGGGAGCCCCATCCTGGGGTTTTGTGTCACGCATCTGCACTTGGCACGTGCCATATGTCCTGTGCTATTCCCACAGTCATGTATGCCTTCATGCATTACTACTGCGTGTTACTGGCTGTTTGTATGTGGTACACATGGTGATTGTGGTGGTTGGCTTGACCTATTCCCATGCTAGGACATACACATCTGTCAATTGCGTTGTTTAAATCAGACTGTAACACTCATTAGGCTTTTCAAAATGACAGTCAATAACACAGGAAGCTCAGTTTCACAACGTTTTAATAGTGTGCACCAGGAGGCAAATAACTATGCAGTACAAGTATAGAGTTTTGTCTGACTCTATACAAGAAACAGCTGTAAGAGTATTGTGTTTACAATCAGCTTTTGCCCACCTTAATGATGTGGTCAGTCACAGGGCATTTACATCACTATAGTCCACAATATTGTATTCCTACAACGGTGCTAAGGTAATGCTTATTAAATGTTTTCCCATGAGAATAGCACAGCCTTGCGAGGCACATAGTCAATTAGAATGTCCTTCTGTAAATTCTGCTCTGTCAAGGTTCCAAGCCTGTTCGGATACAATAGTCAGTTCATTTCCTACTAGGTTCCTTTGTCTCTCTGGTGAGCAGCTGTACTCTATCTTCGATAGAGCTCACATGACCATCCTCCTCAGTGGAAGGATGAAAGATATACCTGTACATACATTTATTATTCTCTAACCCAGCAGATAATTAATGCTGAATGACATCGCCTGCTGAACTGGTTTCGCCAGGGTCAGGGTTTGATCACACTGCAGCTACACTACAGGCAATTACATGCATGATAAGTTCTACTGCCATAATGTAAAATGGAATAATATGCATTATACACTATTTGCTTCTAAACTAGCATGTCATATATGTTTAAATATGTATTTTTCTAACATTCTCCCTCCTTTGATTGCTTCTATTCTATCCAGAAACATATACAACATTATTTCATTCCCTAGCCTCTTCCTCTCTGGAACTTTTAACTAGGCAAGTCATTTGTTGTACATTTCAGAAAGGATTTCATTTGGTATTAACAAATCCCACTCCACGTCTTGATACATAGTCTCGGTTACAGATACATCAACAGAGTCCCTGACTAATACTTTCATACAAGGTATCCCGCAACAGACACATGCTCCCAATATGAGCAGAACAACACAAATGGTAATCAAGATATTCAGTATGAGTGAACCCCATCCACCAAATGGTTTCTGGAAATAGTTCATCAGTGGGTTTGGGCCTGGTTCCGCCATGGCTGATACCTGCTGTATTACCTCTAGGTGGTCGTTGATTTCGTGCTTATTATGTGGTACTTAAACACAGCAGTCTTCTTTGATAAGCGCCGACGTAGCACTTCTACGCCGCCAGGGTGCAGTCGTGAGCCATTACATTTTGTGGCACAACAGTTCTCATTGCATTCAGTTCATCAGTCACAAGTTCGAGGCGAACAGTCGCATTGCTCATTCCTTGAGAGGTTTTGACAACTTCCTCAGTTCCCTGATTGATTTCACTGCTCCATAAGCTGGGATTGTTCCAGCCAGGATATAACACTGTCACTCAAGTCCATATGAGTCAATTTTCCTTTATCTCTTGCAGAAGAATGACTTTTCCAAACAGCTTCCATTTCACCCACTGGATTAGTAGGTTTCTCGACTGAGTTCCCAGTTCTTCGAGCTATATCTCTTACATTTCGTTTAGTGCCCAGAGGCAATTCTGCAGTATGTCATATGGCTGGAGCCAGATAACCCAAAAACAACTGCGGACCAATTCTCAGGTAACCATTGATATGCTTTTTCCCACAAACAAAATAACAATATTCTACTTTACTACTGATGCGGGTTAACTCTGCATGTAACATTTTCCTGTCTATAACAGACAACTGTTTATACAATTCAGGATGTTTCTGCACATCTTTTCACGTTGTTCTCATTAAGCTTAAATACAAATCATGAATGGTGCTACAACTAGTACTGTAATCTTTGGCTGTTATATGACATTTGTAAGACACAGTTATGTTACAATTACTCCCACCAACTTGGACTGTATCATGTTTATGAAAACAAACAATTCCTTTTTGTGTAACAGGTAAGTACAGTGCCACTTTGTCCTGTGATCTCACAGAACCTGTATCAAAGGTAAATATTCACAAGTCTCAATCTATCACCAAGGGGACAGCATACATCGGAAGTCCTCCATATGATGTAGGTATGGCAGTACAAACCCAGCAATTTGAAATGTTCATAGTCTGTACATGCACAGCGTCATGGCTAGGTATGTGTTGAGGTTTGGATGCCAATCTGTGGCCAGTTCATCACGTCTCACTATTTGTATCTGTGTAGTTATATGCAGGAAAGATCCCAGCAAAAGTAAAGTCACCACAAACATGGTTAATAGGTGTATGATCAGTAGGACAGTAAACCAATGTCTTTGGGGTTGCTTTGTATTGTTATACACTCTGCCCCGGGTGATTCTGTCTCTATGGTATATCGGCTACAACATGTAAATCAGACTGGATATTCTTTACCGGTTTGAAAAGGGTCAGGTGAACCCAGGACGACCTTTCCGCAAACTTTACTGCAGTAGGCGTTGCCAACAGTACCTGGTACGGACCTTCCCATGTTGGACTCGTCCGGTTACTTCTTTGGATAACAGTCAAACACACCCAGGATACTGGAGTCAGCTCTGCGTCCAGCTTCGCTTGCTCTTTATCTGAAAAAGAGTTTAACTGCAAAACAGTGCTATTGGTTAACAATCCTCTCATGTAACTGGCTAATGAGCCATCGACCTCCAGCTCTGCAGGCATGACAGCTTTCCACTGTGGCACATAATATGCCATTCCAAATACTACTTCAAAGGGGGTCAAACCCTTTACATTTGGAACTGTTGTCATGCTCAGCAATGCTAGAGGTAGACAACAAATCAATTCGTCTGGGTGTCACTCATCAACCTCCTCAACTTATTTCTTGAGATCCCATTGTACCTCGCCACCAGTCATGCTGACTGTGGGTTGTACGATGCAATGATTATTCAAGGAAATCCCAAATAATCCCCCAGGTTGCTGGATTGTCTGGTTCACAAAATGTGTTCTATTGTCACTGTAGCTTCTTTCCGGTATGCCAGATCTAGGGATACTTTATTTTACTGGGACCTTTGCGCTGTTGCTGCATCCGTTCCTGGTTGGAACTGCTTCTACCCATTTTGATAACATATGTATAATCACTAAACAATATTTCTTCCCTTCACATTTATTCAGCTGTATAAACTCCATACAAATAGTATGGAGCGGATATGGTGGTGTAGGAAACTCACTTGCTTCGGTTGAAATGCTCCTGTGCATGATGTTTACTGCAAATATGACACGCTGCTCAAAATGTTTGTATGTGGTTCCTAATTCCGTATGTTAGGAATATTCTGTTAACCAACTGTACCATCCCCCCTGTTGAGACATGGCTCTACCCATGGCTCAACAAAGCCACATATCTGAATAAATTAGACGTTAATATTGGCTTTCTCACTTTGGAGATGTACAGTCCGTCTTCAAGGATTGCTCCTCGTCTTACCCACGTCTGCTTTTCTGCTTTTGTAGTTGATGTTTGCATTGTTTCTAACATTTCTAAATGTAGAATCTCTGAGGATTGTCATTCCTCATTCAAAAAGACACTTTCTGAGTGTGAGGCTGCTTGTTTTGCAGCTGCATCAGCTCGTGCATTACCTTTCCTAATCTTATCCTGTTGCTTTGTATGAGCTGCACATTTACAATTAGCTACTTTAGTAGGTAACTGAATGGGATCTAATAAATTCAAGATCAATTGCGCATGATTAATCGGTTTACCAGTGGATGTTATCATTCCCCATTCTTCCACTGCTGCGCATAAACATGCACTGTAGAGACAGCATACTGACTATCGGTATATGTCCACACATCTGTTTTTAAGCTAGAGTGCAAGCACGTGTTAAAGCTATCAATTCTGCTGCTTGAGCAGACAAGTTATGCTGCTGGGGTTGGGCTTCTACAATCTCATTATCAATAACTACTGCATAACCTACTTGATTCTTTCCTGTAGGACTCTTTCTACATGATCCGTACACATAAACTGTCACCTCTGCATCATCTAAGGGTATATCAGTAATATCCTGTCTGGGTATAGTTATTTGCTCCATTTCCTGTAGGCAACTGTGTGGTGTGCCATACACAGATGTCGGACGTGACGTTGATGGGTTTAATGTTGTACAACGTTCAATCACCATATGAAGTTGACTCAGGGGTATGGTCAAAGAAGAAAGATGTCTAGCACGGGTCAGGAATGCTATTTTCTCTTGCAGCAAAAGTATCGCAACTGCATGAGGCACTCTCACAGTGAGAGGGTGGAATAATACCATTGATGCGAGGCCTGTACTGCCATGGCTGCTGCAACAACTGCCTGTACACAATGTGGCAATGACCATGCCACTGGGTCCAACTGCGATGAGTAGTAAGCTATGGGGCGTTGCTTACTTCCATGCTGTTGCGTCAAGACTGACGTCATATATCCCTGCTTACAATCTACAGTCTGAAAACATCTGTTATGATTATTAGGAGACCTAAAACAGATGTTGAAGCTATCAATCATTTTAGTCTGCAGAAAGCTGTTTCTGCTACTGGAATCCAGTGTAGTATATCTTGTGCTGCCATAGGTGTATTAAAGATTACAGCAGACAATAGAGCCGATTCAACAGTATAGTTTGGTAACCAGCTTCGACAAAAGTTAGTCGGCCCAGGAAGGACATCATTCCCTTCTTGGTAGTTGGCTTTGGTGCTTGTGAAATTGCTGCCTTCCTATCGTCATCTAATGTTCTACCCTCCTTGGATACCACATATCCCAGGTACTTGACCTGTATTCTCCGTATTTGCAATTTATGCTTGTTTAATTTATGTCCCTGTTCTGCTGAATATTTCAATAATGCTATTGTATCTTCCCTACATTGCTGCTGGGTAGGGGCCACAAGCAGGATATCATCCACATAAAGTAGAACTTGACTGCCCATGGGTGGAGTAAACCCCGGCATGTTGCTAGCCATCTCCTGTGCGAATATCGTTGGACTTTCACAATATCCCTGCGATAGCCGGGTATGGCTGTATCTGTTACCCTGAATGTAAATGCAAAACAATACGGACTATCTGGATGTATAGGTATTGAAAAGGAAGCAGAGTTAAAAGTACCATGGTAAGATACTTCTGTTGCGGGTTCATAGCATTCAATATCGTGTGTGGGTCTGGCACCATCGGTACCCTAGGTATTATTACATGATTTACAGCTTGTAAATCCTGTACCATCCGCCATTCCCCATTTGCTTTTCTATCAGGAGATACAGGGGTATTGCATGGTGAATAGTGATTACTTTGTGGATGGGGAATTCCCTCTGTGACTTTCCGGATATCTTCCGGTGTCCACGGTCTATACACTAAGGGAGTTGGGTCCTGGCCTTCCTGTCCTGCCTGAGGGTTCGGTACTTCAATTAATTGACAGATTTCCTCACTCTGTTCCAGTGACTCTCTTCTTAGTTGAGTGTCCCTAGGTATTTTACGTGTTTGGGATGTGGTTTCAATAGCTTCTCTTACAATTGGTCGTTGTGATACCTCTGTTGCCACAGGATAACGTGGGGGGGACTAGCCTGCCCTCCCGCTTCATATCCTGGATGTGGTATCGGAGGGGGTGGAGGGGGGGGCCATCGCTACTACTGTATTATTATCTTCTTTGTCTACGTATGATGCTTTCGCATTCTTAGTCTTCTGTTCCCTTCGGTTCACTACCTCAATCCACCTATGTGCTTGAGGGATACCCAATTGTCGCTGTTTTTTAGCCTGCACATCTTAGGGTTGCCACCTTTTCAAGTGCCCAAAGTGGGACATTTGTGTTAGGAACGTCGAATTTTGGGCAAAAACATACCCACCAGTACACAGGACAGCAATTTACTTATTGCCAGAATAGCAACTTATTCTTGTAGCATTTGAGTTGCTTATTCTGTTTATTATAATATTTTGGTGTTTCAGATACAAAATAACTGTTTTATGCTACTATTAAATAAAATATAGGAAATATTTTTGTCCTAAGATATCAGGACATTTGCCATTTGTTCAGTTTGTTTGCAGGACACAACTGGCCAAGAGGACTGTCCCATAAAAAGTGGGACAGGTGGTAACCCTAGAACATCTGCGTCACATTTTAAGTGATTCCAATGTTTCACTAACGATATTTTGTCTAATATACCATCAATGTCATATTTATTACCCCATTTTGCAGAATATCTCTCATTATGTGCTCTCTGCAATTGCATATACTTCGCATCACCCGTCAAACGCGGATCTCACGATCTCTTAGTGCACTAATCTCCCATGTCTTCTAAACTACTGTTACGTAACCCTTCTCTCGTACCACATGGTATCTCCTTCCCTGTATCCACTGTAGTGTCTACAATGACTATTTACTCTACTCTGTGTTCCCCTGATCTATGTCCAAATGTAAAACTACTTGGATTGGTCTTCGACCTGCTATCACAACTGTTAACAGAAACACAATGTAGCCTGGTCCCTGATCTACAACAGAGACAAAGAGGCAAACTCTCCTTACCTGAGCCTCCCATTTATGACTGCACGTTTTCTTCTTGGGATCCAGTTTTCCGCTTTTCAGCCACAGATCAGACAGTGGACAGCCTCTTTACACACAACAATTCAGTCGGAGGTCTTTTCACTCAAGAAGAACCATTTAGGCAACTTCTCCTGCGCAGATGTCTAACCACCCATGCACTCTGACCTGTAGCTTACCAAGGGAATTCCAGCTAAGAAGGACCACAATGTCAAATAAGTTGTTAAAACCAGACTGTAGAAATCAGTAGGCTTTTCTAAATGACAGTCAATAACACAGGAAGCTCAGGTTCACAACGTTTAGTAGTGTACACGGGAGGCAAAACTATACAGTACAAGTATAAGAGTTTTGTCTGACTCTATACAGGAAGCAATTTGTTTATATAGTGTTTACAATCAGCTTTTGCCCACCTTACTGACGTGGTCAGTCACAGGGCATTTCCATCACTGGTCCGCAATATTCTATTCATACGAGGGTGCTGAGGTAATGCTTTTAAAATGTTTTCCCATGAGAATAACACAGCCTTGCAAGGCACCTGGTCAATTACAGTGTCCTTCTGTAATTGTTGCTCTTTCAAGGACCCTGGACTGTTCCGATACAATAGTCAGTTAATTTCTTAATACTTTCCTTTGTCTCTCTGGTAAGGAGTTGTACTCTATCTTCGATAGAGCTCACAAGGCCATCCTCCTCAGTGGAAGGGAGGAAGTTATACATGTACATACATTTATTTTTCTGTAACCCAGCAGATAATTAATGCTGAGAGACATAAGCCTGCTGAACTGGTTACTGCCAGGGTCAGAGTACGATCACACTGCAGCTAAGCTTCACCAATTACATGCATGATCATTTCTACTGCCATATTGTACAGTACAATTCAATGCATTATATAGTATTTTGCTTCTAAACTGGCACTTCATATGTGTTTCTATATATATTTTTCTAACAACATCCTTCCGGCCATATGCATGTTGTTCCGTCCTTTACCTTGGCCGTGGGTGTTTGGCCGTCCGGCAATGCTACTCTCCACGTGTGATGTCCCACCTTCCCCTTCTGTGCCTGTGGCACCCTGTTAGGACGTCCTGTTTGGTAGGCACATGTTCCGCTATATGTGTTTGACTTGTCTGCATAGCTAATCATCGGTGCGGTGGTTCAACATCCAGACTTGTCCACATGTGTACAGTTATGTGCACCGTGGCGTGTGCAAGCCTATAGGGTTTGGACGGGTCCATACCACATGCGGGATGTACACATTCTGCCGACACATTCACATGCAGCCATTTGCATATCTGTACCTAAGGTGGGTTGGTGACATGTGGGGTACATATTTGCCCGCGTGGCACTGCCTAAAACGATACTTCTTACCACATTTCAGGTATGCCCATTGTGTGTAGGTGTGTAGCTGCGCAAGGCTGCTAGCTGGGTTGGGTGCAGGGTCGTACATGGGTGGGACTTATTGTGTATTACATTTGCATGCATGGGTTCTGCTTCTGGATATTACGCTTAGACATACGCCGTCCTGTGTATGCGACGAACACGTTGCTGGGTGTGGTACATGTTGCTATGCACATGTTTGCCTGTGTTTAGGGTATCTTGGTTCCTTCCTGTTGTTATGTTGACACGGCTACCCGGCTGTGTACTCTCACTACTGCTTGTGACCATTATGGTTGCCACCTTTTCCAATGCCCATAGTGGGACATCTTTTGTGGAAACATCGGATTTTGCAGGACAACACATACCCACAGCAAGTAGAGATGACAGAACTTCACTTTTTTGCCATAATATATGCTTATTCTCATAGCATTTGGGTTCCTTATTCTGTTTCTTATGCCATGTATGTGTTTCATATACAAAATATATGTTTTATGCTACTATTAGAGGTATATTGAGGGAATATATTTGTCCGGAAATCTCAGGTCATTTGCCATTTTCGATTTTGGCGGGACACAACTGTCAAATGAGGGACTGTCCATAGCAAAGTGGGACAGTTGGTAACCCTGGTGACCATGGCCATGTCGCTACTAGGTTTGCCACATTTTCAAATGGCCAAGGTGGGACATTTTCGGGACTCACATCAGATTTTACAGGCCGACACATACCCACGGTCAGTACAAAGCATAGAACTTCACTTGTTTGCCTAAATAAAAGCTTATTCTTGTAGCAGTTTAGTTGCTTATTCTGTTTCTTGTCACATTTAGGTATTTTAGTTACGGAAATAACTATTTTATGAAACCATTACATAAAATATGGGATATAATTATGTCCTACAATCTTGCGACATTTGCCGTTTTTAATATTTTTTATCGGGACACAACTGCCCATAGAGGGACTGCCCCTCGCAAAGTGGGACAGGTGGTAACCTTAGTCGCTACTCCTATGTCGGTGCGGCGTGCTGACATGCTGCGGTACACCTTCTCTGGGTATGCCCACTGACAGTGCATTGCGGGACGAACACAGTATTACGCGTATCCTTTGTTCCTTGGACGGGTACACTTAGGGCTTCGTGGGTTGTGTTTGCTTCTCCGTTTTGTTGGGACGGGTACTATGTTGCATACTCTGCGTGCGTTTCATTCTGCACGGGCCCTGGCTGGTGCCATTACTATTATGGGCGGACTGTGGCAGTCAGCACTTTAGGTTGCTCATCGCCTGCCGGCTTAGCCACGCCTCCGGACGCATCCTACTTGGGCTCGCTCACGTACACTACGCACGTGTCTGTGGTTGCGGCGCACACTCATTACTATGCATATGGTGCTACTATGCCGACTATTCACTGCACCGCCGGCGCAGGCCTTACACCGGCCTTGCGCCGAGCTTCATGAATCCCGGGGAACATTTATTAATGAACACAAATGTACATTTATTCATGTACAAAAATTTACATTTATTCATGTACACAAATTGACATTTGTTTCATACTTTTCTGCTATTGGACCACAGTTCTAACACATTAAAACAGTTGTGTGATAATTCTACATAAACAGTGCATCAAGCATTTCAACTTCAGAATATCTGCACCTTGGCTTTCACAGTTATTCAAATACAGTCATGTCATCGTTTTCTGGAACATTGTCATACGTGTCCAATCCCCGAAATTCAATCTGAATTTCTTGTGACTCCATTTCTTGTAGAACCATTGGCCCCAATTTGTCATGCCTAGCAATAGAGGTCTCCTTAAATGAGCACTGCTTGTCCAAGTAGCCTGCTCGTAGTGCATTGGCAACACATCTGTAAGTGATTTTATCCCATGACTTTTTCACCCAAGTCACAACTTCTTGCAGGCTAGGCTTCACAAAATTTCCATGATGATTTCTCTCCATTCTATTTTCAGTGTAGTCATTGAGTTCCATGCACAAATAGTCCTAAAATGGCTTGTTTATTGCAATATCAAGAGTCTGGAGATAGGCAGTCATTCCTGCGGGAATCATTATTTGATCAATTCTTATCTGTGCAAGAAATTCCTTCATTTCTTTAGCGCGGTGAGTGCTAGCTGAATCCCAGACTAGCAGACCTCTTTTGCCTCCTCGCAAAACAAGTGGCAACATTACATCAACCCACTTCCTTATAGCTGCTTTTGTGCACCAGGCTTTTTTGGTTTCAAGAATGTAAATGCTGAAACACATTCAGTCTTATTTTTCTTGCCCTTGCTAATGATTAGAGGTGGGATTTTCTTTCCATTTAGATGAATTGCCAAAATACAGGTAACACGTGCACTCTCATAACCAGTGGAGGGAATGTAGATTGACAAGGCACCCCGCTGATCAATTGTTGTTTGAGATCCTTGGCCCATGAACACTGGAGTTTCATCCATAGCAATCATGTTGGAGAGTTGGTATTTAGAAAAGTCGATGCCATCAACAAAGGACTTGAACGCAAGTGCACGTTTAATAACTTCAGTATCTTCCAGCTTGAACAGTGTTGTTGATCTTCTTAGAGATAGTTCATATCAGTGAAGGAAGCCATCCAGCCAATGTTGTGATGCTTTGAATTATTCTGGGGATATTTCTAACTGTGGGGCCATTGCAATGGCAAAAGCTTGGATATCAGCCCTGCGCACAACCAAAGCCTTTGCTCTCCTGTTAGCAATCTACTCACAGATAATGTCTTCCAGCTCAGGAAATAATGGTTGCAAACCTGATCCACACTTGCACTTCTTAGCATTTCTCTTGTCAGCCTGTTGACTGAGGTTGTCATACACTGCACGCCATTTTCGGACCATTCTGAGGTCTTACTTCTTCCCTTTGCAGAAAGCCGTCAGATTCTTTCCCCGGGAGTCCGCGGGGGGGGGGGGGTGCATGGGAAACTAGATTGGAGTACCGGGAATTATACTGGCAGGTCACAGTGGATGTGGCCAGACCTCCAGGCTTAAATTAAAGTATTTCCATTGCTCCTTTGTTGAAGCTTAGGGCAGCAAAATTGTAATACTAATATACACATGGTTTTTATATGTACTGCAATATTTATTTTGGCCACTAGATGGAGGTTATATGGGTTTAGTGGTTTGTATTAAACGTCCTTTTTAAATATATATATATATATATATATATATATATATATATATATATATATATATATATATATATATACTTTGTATTTATTTTATTAACTAAAGGTATTTGTTATTCAACATGGTTGGTTTTGTATGTACATTTAAGTGTTTTAGACAATGTTTTATATAGTGGATTTGTTAACTTTGTATTTAATATGAATGATTTTTATAGTAACTATGGTGCAATATTAGTAAGGTAGTTTAATGGTTAAATTAGTTAATTGCTATTTTAAATATGTGTTTTTATTGGCTATGATTAATTGTGTGTCCTATTTAAGTCTGTTGAATTTCATTTTTATCTGATGAAGTCTTATCTTTGATGAAAACGTATATTAAATGGAGTGTTAATTTTTGGTGTTTTACTGTGCTGTGCTGTGCTGGGGTTTGAGTGACGAATTGTATCAAAGGCCTTGGCCAGATCAAGATAGGCTGTATGAACTGCCTTGCCCTCATCCACAGCTCTGATGACTGACTCAGAGAAGTCAACCAGGTTGAGCAGGCATGATCTACCCTTCACAAAACCAAATTCTGTGGGATCCAGAGTTTGGAGATTCCCTGTATCCTTGTTACTTAGATCCATGATGATGCACTCCATAGTCTTACATTTCAGACTCATCAGGCTAATGGGCTGATAATTCCCAGAGTCTGTAGTCGCTCCCCCTTTATGGAGAAGGATGACTGTAGAAGTGAGCTATTCTGTAGGGTAGGGACAAAGCCTGAGGTGAGGCTGCGATTGAACAGGGCACACAGGTGTGGTGCCAGTTCACTTTGTAGTTCATGTAGAACACAGCCAGGGATATTGTCGGGTATCATGGAAGCTGTATTATTGGCCTTGACAATGCAGCTTTAACCTGTGCTGTAGTAATGCTGGTTGCCTGGCATACTTCTGGTATTGTGAGTTGTCCTTGGGGGGGGGGGTTATGTTGGCACTGAATCTGTCAGCCAATATGTTGGCAATATCTTTTGGCTCAGTATAGGAGGTACCATTGTGCAGTAACTCAGAACAAATCTGAGTATTGCCGTGGAGATTCTTGATATTACTGTAGAAGGCTTTGTGGTTGTTTTTAGTGTCTACAGCAATTTTGCCTTTATAGCTAGCTTTAGCGTTCTTGATAAGGGATCTCAACTTTTTACTGAGGCTAATAAGGGAGGTTTTCCAGTCTTGAGACTTCACCTTTTTCTGCAACAGTTTCTTCCTTCTGTTGTAGAGTTTGTTAATGGCAGGCGACAGACTGGCTTTCTTTTTTTGGAGGTGAGCGTCTTGGTTCTGTTGGATATGGCTAGTTCCATGCATTTATGTACATGTTCGTACAGTGCATTGGTGTATGATTCGGCAGTCATACACCTATTTTCCATTTGCATGGGTGCTGTGAAGTTAGCCACCTCTGTTTTTAGGAGCCCAAAGTTAGCTTTGGAGAAGGTTTCCATGGTGGTTACCTTTGCTGATGGTATGGGTGAGATGTGGATTTCCATGGTAATTAGTTTGTGGTCGGATCTAACCAGGAAGGAATTGACTATTGCTGTTGAGCAACAGATGTCCATGTTAGTAATAACCAGTTCAGGGATGTTGCTTTCTCTAGTGGGGGTACGAATGAGTTGGTACAGTGCATTGGAATTAATGAATTCCAGGAAGTGTAGGGCAAATGTATTGGTGCACGAGTAATTTTCCCAGTTGATGGAGGGGTAGTTGAAGTCACCCAGTATGAGAGTTTTGGGTTGGATCCTAATAGTTTCCAGAGTGCTTAGGAACATGGAATGAGAGTCTTGGGACATGGTTGGGGACCTATAGCAGGCTACAACCTGAATCACCATGTTTCCCACTGTTAGTTGTACCTGAAGTATCTCCAGAAGAGGTCATGCTGGGCTACTAGTCTGGGGGGTGTGCATATATAAATATATATATATATATATATGTAGATATCTATATATATATATATATATATCTATATATATATATCTATATATATATATCTATATATTTATATATATATGTATATATATATATATATATATTTATATACATATATATATATATTTTTTTTTTTTTTTTTTTATGGTCTGAAGTATAGCTAATGCCTTTGGAAATTGTGCTACAGGAAACATTATATATCATATTTTTTTAAACTTGTACATTCTGAAAACAACATTGGCTGTGCATGCTGTCTAAAAAAAAAAACTCGATCCTGGGATTTTTGAGAGGAATATGATTCCTAGGTAACATGTTATGCAGTTATGCCCCTGGCAATTAATTCAGAATTAAAATACTGAGACTCCACCAAGTTGATGTTTAGATAAACATATGTATAACTCAAAACCATAATGGTTTTAGTTGGTAAATATCTCTGTCCTCATAATCTCTGCTAAAGAGCTGTTTCCTGTAAGGGAATCGTTTATTTTTATTTCAGGTATGGACTGATTCCTCATACAAATTTTATTACATTTGAATTAAGAAATCCTTGGAAATATTTATTATAGATATTAATTAAGTTAAATTTCAGTGAGTAGAGCAATACCCACCCTCCCTTTACTGGAAACTAATTGGTACAAATCTGAGATTTTGTTTTTTCCAGTTTTAGCACAGCTAAGTGAAGGTTAAGGCTTTTTAAATTCCCACCTATGTTACAATTACAATCCCCATTAAAGCACCTAACATGGTTTAAAAGGCCAGAAGAGAATTATTTTTCCAGTATGCCACAGCTGAAAACTGTCTTTTCCAAAGTAATGGAGTCTAGAAACCAGATCCTCCAATCAGGTAAAAATTTCCAAAGTAAGCTAGAGTGAGACATTCAAGAGCTCATTAATCAGTTTGGTGATCCATTTCCTTTTATAGCTAGATGATTTTCAAGAAGGAAACAAGTGAACATTAACTCTAAAACTCTTTTTGAATGTTTTTTGACTTGAAGCTATTGCATTGCCAGCATCTGGATGACTTCTTTTAACATTGTTTTGCCTGTGTTGTTTGTCCCAACAAAAATAATAAGTAGATCCTACTGCACACCTGCAAAAGTAACTAGGTAAATAGTATTGTTGATTTTAAGTAATCTTAGGCAACATATTCCTTAATCTCTGCACCACTGAGTGTTTGTTAAGACATATGTTCATGTCTTGTCAAATGTAATAATTAGTTTAGGAACTGTCTCAGAGGGGAAGTGCAGGTTGTCAAACTGAGAGTTATGCATTTTCTGAACTTCATCAGTCAGAGATGAAAAATGGACCCTACAGAGTAAGCACTAATAGTTATTCTTCTATTACGATTCTGTTCAGGGGATCTCCAATTCCCAGGATCTTGAATTTTGTTTTAAATATCTGGCCATGTATGCAGTCCAATTTGTGTTCAAAAGTTCTTTTGTTTCTGCCATTATGTGCAAAAGTATGATATTTGCAAGCAAGTTCTCAAAATGTAGGGGATGCAAAAGTAAATGTAAGTCATTGTTAATAGGGAACCATCAACTGCTCTTTGGTTTAAGTGAGTATTTGATGAGCTTGATAAATTTATAGATACCCCTTGGTTCATAGGTTCATAGGTTCATACTAGGCTATCTGCCCAAGGGCATTTATAAGCCTAGCCCATAGTTATGTGGCTTTCGCCACCCCTTTAGTTTGAATAAAAACTATGCCTATCATTTTGCTGTGCCTCTGTCAAGCAGTGACACTGAAGTAATCCCTGGGGTATATCTGCAATCTCCCATCCATTGGTCAAGATTCCTCTTGAACAAGGCCAGAGAGGTGCTCTGCCTCACATGTACCGGGATTTTGTTCCACAGCATAGGGAGTCTCTGGGTGATGAATCTGTCCCTCCAGCACATTCTATTTATAACCATGTCAAGGTTTAAGTCTCCCGCCCTTGTGGTTCTGAGGGATCTAGATTTTTTGAGGTGAAGCATATTCATCAAATCTGGGTTTGACATGGCCTTATATGTCAGGCACAGGTCACCTCTGAGCAAGCGGTATGAGACTGAATAGAGCTGGAGTTCTTTCAATCGGGCAGCATAAGACATATTTTTGAGACCCTTTATCCTTTTGGTGAGGAACTTTTGGGGCCTTTCAAGCTGCAGCAGGTGTCTGGTCAGATACATTCGAGCGGGCATTGTACTCAATCATAGGTCTAATAAGTGATGAGTACAGGGGACGATGACCTCCCTTGATCTAGATGTGAATCCCTTCATGATCAGGTGGGTGATATAGAAGGTTTTCCTAACTACTTTAGCAACATGAGTGTCAAGCGAAAGGTTACTGTCAACCTGGGTCCCCAGATCTCTGATGACTTTTCTGTGCTCAGTGGATTGCCACCTATATGGTAGCTAGGGGTAACCTTGTTTTTCCTGAAGGGTATGACTATGCATTTTTGGCGTTTAACTTCAGGCCATGGCTCTGGCACCAGTTATCCGTTTCTGTGAGGCCCTTCTGGAGGATATCTGTGTCAGATGTGTTTTCGACTATGGCGCCAGTTTGCAGTCATCTGCAAACTTTGTCAGCCATAACCCTCCTGTGTTTGCTTGTACTTCAGAAAGTAGATGCCGAACAAGAGTGGACCCAGGACTGAGACCTGTGGGACACCACTTGTGACAGGCTTTGAGTCTGACATGGCTCCAGCAACTCTGACCCTGTGGGTTCTGTCACTTAGCCAGTTTGCAACCCATCTTGTGATGTATGGGTTTACATTCAAGCTGATGAGTTTTTCGATGATACCTGAGTGGGGTATTGTGTGAAGGCCTTTGCCAGGTCGAGGTAGGCTGTATGGACTGCCTTTCCCTCATCAATGGCCTTGGTGACTGTCTCGAAAAAGTCAACCAAGTTTAAGAGGCAGGATCTGCCTTTGACAAAGCCAAACTGAGTTGGATCCAAAGTCTGCAAGTTCCCTATGTCTTTATTTATGAGTTCCATTATGATCCTCTCCATGGCTTTGCAGATAAGGCTTGTCAAGCTAATGGGGCGGTAATTTCCAGGGTCTGTGGAGGCACCGCCCTTATGAAGTGGGACCACAGTCGCCGTGCGCCACTCCTTGGGTACGTATCCTGAGGTGAGGCTAAGATTAAACAGCTGTCCTAACTGTGGCTTTAATTCCTCGTTGAGTTCATGAAGCACACAGCCGGGGACACCATCCGGTCCCATGGATGCTGTGTTTTTTGCCTTAGTGAGGGCAGTTCTCACCTGGGCGTTGGAGATGTTTGGGGGGCTACAATCCTCTGGAATAGATATTCACTATTTAGAAGAAAGTATCTTTATAGAGAATTATTGTCTTCATTGTGCATATTGTATTGCACTGCATCCGTATATAGACAAAATCAACCAGAATTGAATTCTTGGAAGAATTTGTTTGAATCCTTACCAACGCTTATCACATTAGTAGGTAATATTTCCTACAGTGTTCATTAGTTTTTGATAAACTGTCTCAGCCATTTGTATGCATTTTAGAGACAGACATGACACTGTCTAAAGTAACATTTGTTCAAGAGATCATCAATGCAAAATGAATCTAGGTCTTCCATGTTGGGATACCTATTGAATAGGATCTATTTGACTACAGTAATAAATAGTAAAACAGGAAAATCAACAAATTAATTAAATGAAATGTCCAGTGAAAGCCCTCCAATTTAAATTATTATACCTCTCAGCTACACTCATTTCAATTGTCCAGCATACGTTTTCAATGTCAATAATATATAAAAACTTGTAAATGATTAACACCATCACTCTCCTTAGTGTGTGTCTTTGACAAAACAGTGCTGAACTGTTTAATGAAATCTTTTCCTTGGTACACTTTTACCATATTATGACTGTGAATCATATAAACTACAAAGCTAACTTTGACAAAATGATACACTATCTCTATATATTTATTTGTGTGTGTGTGTGTGTGTGTGTGTGTGTGTGTGTGTGTGTGTGTGTGTGTGTGTGTGTGTGTGTGTGTGTGTGTATAAGGCCAAAGCTTCTTATATAAAAGGTAGACAATAACTGTTTCTTGTTTTTCCAAAGGGCTTCTGGAATTAAATTAAAAACTGAAATTCCACTTCACCAACCACAAATTCTACACATCAGACATGCAGTTGCTCACTGCTAACCTAAAAGTAGTCACATCCTTCCCCAGCTTTTGCCATCAGCTGAAGATTTTTTTTTTATATAAACAAGCTTTTCTCCACAAGACATTCCTTAAAATCTATTATAATTATTCTGTCTTCCTTCTGTATAGTCACCTAATAACTTAATGTTAATACAGCCATGCTAGACTTTCCCCTACCTGTTTCCTCTCTTTATCTTCTACCATTATCCTTATTATCTCTCCTGCCCACACTTCATTACTCCCCTATCCTCATAGTACCTACATCCTTCTACTTTGCTTCATTTTACTGTTTTACATGTCCTTCACCACCCACCTTCTCATACTATCACTGTAGCCTAAATAAACCTACAATAAATCTGTAAATAGAATTATATGTAACTTTTTATTAGACAGATTTCTGTTGTGTTACAATATTCAATATGCAAAGACATTATTATATTAGATTTACTCCTATTGTATAAGACAGACTACTATGATGTTATAATGTTTTGCATGCATACTGTTGTTTTCATACTCTTCATCCAAACTGAAAAATACTTCTTGGTCTACCATTGCTCTGCGCCCACTTTTCTCAGGCTGATCCTGAAATTATTTATCCTGGATCAGTTCTTTATCCTGGTCAGCAAATATTACATAAATAAAATAAAGTAAATATGCACTGCCCTGGAATAGAACACCTGGGTATAGAATAAGCAGCCCAATCATCTGAGAGCCTACTTGTACTACAATCCTATCTGTCCTCCATTAAAAAAAACAGCACTTGATCATGAATGCACTTCCTCTCTACATCTTTCTGTATAGTGTTAGAAATCGAGGCATGACTTTTTTCCTAAACACACTCCTAAATTACACTTTAGCTAGGTCTGACAGTTTAAGGCCTTGTTCTTAGAAAAATATAAGGCACCTTCATTTCTCTGCCCTTTGAACATATCATTAGTCTGTCATATGTTCATAGGAGGTTACTAGGCTAGCGGCTATAGAGCCTTTACAAGCCTAGCCATGTTAATCCCAAGTATCCCATTTTGTTCTTTTTGGGTAGTTTGCAGAATGAATTTATGAACAGAGAAGGTCTGTGATTAACACTGGCTACCCCTTCCCATGAGGGACAGGGGTGCCATCCCAGGGGTAAATTTGTGGTCTCCCATCCAATTATCTAGGTTGCATTTGAATAGGGTCAGTGAGGAGCTCTGTTTTACATGAATAGAAGGTCTATTCCAGATAAGTGGCAGTCTCTGGGAGACACATTTGTCTCTCCAGCATGTTCTGATAATGTTGCAACCTAGGTTGAGATCCCTAAAGTGGGTGACTCTTGTGTCATTGACTTGTGGATGTGCAGCATTTACATTAGGGCAGGGTTAGAGATTGCTCTATAGACCAGGCACAAGTCACCTGTCAACAGCCTATAAGATACAGAGTAAAGTGATCGGTCTTTCAGCCTGTCCACGTAGGTCATGGTTTGGAGTCCCTGTATTTTCTTAGTGAAAAACCTCTGAGGTTTCTCCGGCTGCTACAGTTGTCTGGTGAGGTACATACAAATGGATGCATTACACTCTATTAGTGGTCTGATGAGGGTTGAGCACAGTGAAGTTATAACATCCCTTGACCAGGATGTTATGCCTTTGCTTATGAGGTGCGGTACATAGAAGGCTTTCCTTACCACTGTGGAAACTTGGTGGTCAAAGTTCAGCTTGCTATCAACCTGTGTTCCCAAGTCTCGCACCACTGGGTTGGAACTCAGAGGGGGTGCTGTCAATATTGTAATTTGTAGGGAATTCCATTTTGCCAAGCAGAATAATAATGCATTTTATTTTTGCATTTAGTTTTAGCCGATGACTTTGGCATCAATCATTTGTTTGTGTTAGCCCTTCTTGTAATATGTTGGCATCATTGGGGACTCAATAATTTCTCACAGGTTACAATCATCAGCAAACGCCATGAGCCAAAGGCCATCTACTTTGGTCTGGACTTCTGTGGAATAGATGCCAAACATTAAGGGACCCAGCACAGACCCCTGTGGTACTCCACTGGTGATATGTCTACAGGTGGAGGTGGTGTCACCAATTTTGACAGAATGTGTTCTGTCTGTGAGTGAATTGGCTACCCATCTAGTAATATAGGGGTTAACTCTATCTCAACAATGCCAGAGTGGGGAATTGTGTTGAAAGCCTCGACAAGGTCGAGCTAGGCTGTGTGCACTGTTTTACCTTAATTTGTAGCTTTACTGACATTCTCAAAGAAGTCTACCAGCTTTAATAAGCATGATCTACCCTTCTGGCTCTGTAGTTCCCAGGGTCAGTTGATGGCCCTTCTTTGTGTTGGGGGTTTACTGTTGCTGTTCTCCATTCTGCAGGAACATAGCCAGTTCTCAAGCTGTGATTAAAGAGAAAGCCAAGTGTGTCCTCTGTGTCTTGTTTTAAATTGTTTAGTAAATGACCTGGGATATTATCTGGTCCCACTGAGGCTGTGATTTTGCCCTATGCGAGTGCAAAGATGACCTGTTTTATAGAGATACTAGGCAGAGGGCTGATATCAGGCATGCTTTGGAATATGGTAGGTGGGGATAGCGGGTGAGATCTGTGATGAATCTGTCAGCTCGCAGGTTAGCAATATCTTCTGGTGTAGTATGAGTGATCCCATCTACAGCCAGTAGAGCACATAGCTGGGCATTATGTTTTAGACTTTGGATGTAATTACATAATGCCTTATGATTATCCTTGGACAGGGATGCAATTTTAGTTTTGTAATTTGCTTTAGAAGACTTTACAAGATTTCAATGGGACCAGATAATATCCCAGGTTATTTACTTGCCTTGAAGTTGACTGGAGAGAAAGTACCACAGTTCAAGGAATTACTCAGGGATCTTGCACCCTAAGAACAAGAGGAAATAGATGGAGTTGAACAAGAATGGCAGCACCTAAAAACAGCATGTGTTACGACCGCAGAAAAGATATGTGACTGAGCCAGGTATGGGAATAAAATACATAAAGAAAGCTGGTGGTGGAATGCAGAAGTCCAGGAAGTCATCAAAAGAAAGGAGGAGTGCAGGAAGAAGTGGGAGATGGAAAAGACTGACCAGGGTAGGAAGGACTACTGCTTGGCTAACAAAGAAGCTAAGAAAGAAGTTGCAACAGCAAAGAAAAGGACATTTGAGGCAAAGGTGAGAAATGACTCCTGACAGTACGAATAGCAGTGTGGAGAGAAAGGTGTATCCCAGATGATTGGGGAATAAGCATAATCATGTCAGTGTACAAGAACAAAGGGGACATCCACAACTGTGGCAGTACAAATCATCAAACTCCTATCACATTGCATGAAAGCTCTGGAGAGAGTGATTGATAAACAGATACACAGTGTAGTAGAATGTAAGATGGGAGATGAGCAGTTTGTATTCAGATCAGGATGCAGCACAGTTGACCCAATGTTTGCACTGAGACAGATGCTTGCAAAGAAGCTAGAGATGAGGAGAGTGTCCAACTGGGCATTCCTAGATTTGGAGAAAGCATATGACAAGGTCCCAAGAAAGCTTATCTGGGCAGTACTGTGGTGGTTTGAAGTCCCGGAAACATTGATAGGATTAGTGCAGGCTATGTACAAGGATGCAATGACTCAAGTACGAACAGTGTTCGGCCTCACAGAGGAGTTTCCAGTGGGAGCGGGTGTACACCAGGGTTCACCTCTGAGTCCACTGCTGTTCATACTGGTGATGGACTACATTAGTAAACAGATTGGAGGGGGCAGATCAACAAAGTTGCTGTATGCAGACAATGTGGCATTACAGGCAATCTCTGAGCTAGAACTTCAGAAAAAGGATAGGAGAATGGAATGCAAAACTGAAGGCACATGGGATGAAACTAAGCACAGATAAGATGGTGGTAATGGCAGCAAATTGGTGAAATCAGAAGAAGCTGAGAATAGAGACAGAGAGAAGATAGTAGAAGAGGTAAACAGCTTCAAGTATCTGGGAGGGGTGGTTGAGGAGAAGTGAAATCTGAATGAAGAGGTCAAAGCTAGAATCAGAGGGGCTGCACCCAACTGGCACAGAGTGTCAGATGTAGTTTATGACAGAAGAATGTCAAAGAAGCTGACATGTAAGGTGCATGAGATAGTGGTGCAACCAGTACTACTGTATGGTACAGAAACCTGGGCAGTAAAGGCAGAACAGTTGAAGAAGCTAGAGATGATAGAAATTACGTGTCTGAGAAGGGTGGTAGGATGCACATTGTGGGACAGAAGAAGAAATGAGGACATAGGAGCAGAAGCTGAAGTAGCTCAAATTAAAGAAAAGATCCAAGAGAACTGATTACGGTGGTTTGGGCACAAGTGCAGAAAAGCAGAAGACGATCTGGCGAGGAAGATTTGGGACAGACAGGAAGAAGGTAAGAGGAAGCGAGGACATCCAGCAAATAGGTGGGTGGATTGTGTGAAAGATGATCTGTGACAGTCAGGCATGAATGTACAGGAAGGCAGGAGTGTGGTACTGAATCAGGAGAGTTGGCAACAGTTAACATGATACCCCTACCCCATGTTGAAAAAAAATGGAAAAAAGGGGACTGATGATGATGATGATGACTTTACAAGATTTCTGATTTTCTTGTTTAGGCTTAGGAGGGAACTCTTCCTCTGCAGAGTGATATCCCCTCTTGATTTTGGACAACAGTTTCTTCCTTTTGTTATACACTCTATCCATACTTGAAATCCACCACGGTGGCTTGATTTTAAGGAAAGACCTGGTTTTGATCCGGTCAGGTACAGCAGAGTTTATGCAGTCACTTAACTTTTCATACAGGGCATTTGTGTACACTTCTTCATAGCGACCATTGATGTCTGCAGGTGGTATGAAGCTTTTTATATCATTGCTTAATAGGCTGTAATTAGCTTTGGTAAAGTTGTTTATAATTTTTGTTCCTGTGAGGGTGTCAGTTCCAGTAGTGACTTCAAATGAGACTGATCTGTGGTCTGACTTAACCAGGGAGGGCTTCACACATGGGGTAGTACAGTGACCCCCCCCCCCATGTTGGTGAGAATTATGTCCAGATGTTTAGAGTCCCTAGTGGAGGTGCAGACTATCTGTTCCAGAGCATTTGTGTTAATAAAGTCAGGAAACCTATGGCCGAGCATGTTTTTGCTCATGTATGTCCCCCAGTCTATGGAAAGATAGTTGAAATCTCCCATGATTAAGGTGTTGGACTGTATTGTGAGGGATTCCAGTAAATTGAGGTAGGCGGTGTGCTTATCCTGGTTGATGGTGGGGGATCTATAGCTAGCAATGATGTGGTATGGTACCTTCCCAATAGTTAATTGGACATGGAGTAGTACGAGAGAGTCATGCTGTTTGAACATTCTAAAAGTGTATTTGGTTTTAATGAAGATGGATACACCTGCACTTTTGGTTCTTTCATGCTCATCTTGAGGTCTGAATGTGTGGAAGGCATTGTAGCCCTGCACAGTCAGGGTGCTCTCAGTGGCCTTGAACCATGTCTTAGTAACTGCACAGATATCAGCATCCTTCAAGGTGAGGAGTGCTTCCAGCGAGCACAGTTTTCTGTTTAAACTCCTAGCAGCACAACCCTGAGTTTGTCTTGATTAGATTTTCTTATGTTGGAAAACTTGTTCTTTTGACATTTCCTAAAAAAGGCACTATGGGAGAGGCAAGGGCCTTTGTCAGTGTCTGAAAGCCTAGGGGGGACAAGTGCAGACCATCTCTAGCAAAGCAGTGAGGTCTGTCTATTATATCCCTCCAGGCTGACAGATCCTGGATCATCCTGGACTGATTGGCTATGACAATTGTTGAACTCAATCATTTTTTGTTTACATTGTGGCATCATCCTGGGTGAGGTTAGGATACTGCTTAGGGTTAGGGACATACCTGATGGGACACATACTCAAAGAGTTCCATCGTGTCTCTTTTAATATGAACCAGAGAGGTACAAGTCATTCACACCAACATAGACAATGACAGAATCATAACGGTACTTTTTGTTGAGTGATTTGAGTGCATTCATGATTTGTTGGATCCTGGTACATGATAGGCAGCTGACTGTTGCCTTTTTCTTGTCCATTCTGGTGAGGGGGACATATGTGTGTCTCACTATGGAGTCACCTATGACCAAGATATTTGATGTAGTTTTTCTTACAGAATTATTTGGTGAGACACAGGTGTGTGTGTTGATATGTGTAGTGGTTTCTTTTTGCTTAGTGTGAATGTGGATGGTGTGTGCTTGGGAAGTCTCTGTTCTTTTGGTAGGCATTTAGTGA
This sequence comes from Protopterus annectens, assembly GCF_019279795.1. Classification (NCBI taxonomy): domain Eukaryota; kingdom Metazoa; phylum Chordata; order Ceratodontiformes; family Protopteridae; genus Protopterus; species Protopterus annectens. The sequence continues at coordinate 56,451,962 of NC_056730.1, read as the reverse complement.
GTTTCTCCACATATGTGGGTTTATGTGTTGAGACCTTATTTTGTGTGAGATGTGAGGTTTGTATGAGAGGTGAAGTGTGTGTGCTGACAAACGTGTTTGATGTCTAATTTGTTTTATGTGAGAGAATTGACTCCAATTCCACAGTGCATTTGCATCTCTCACATAGAATGTTAGTTTGCTTTAGGTATAAATGGTTGTCAGTGAATATGAAGCAATGTTGCATTGCCTCAAGATGCCCATATCAATCAAGCTGGCAGGAGAAATGATGGGAAACTGCCTGTCCATTGTGGCAGGATTTTTCTGATTGTTGTATATGGGAAGGGAATGGGCTAGCTGGACTTAGTTGCAAACAGCAAAAATGAAGCAGTAATTCAATTAAATATAGTTACAAAGTGCAGTGCTGTCTTAAAATATACTTTTTTTTTTTTTCAGTGGATGCCTTGGATTTCAGTGCAGATGCACTCCAGACCTTTGGCTAAAGTTGCTAAATGTTGAGCAGCTCCGGTGAACTGAGCTCAAACCCATGCAAATATGAGGCTTATATACATGCAAATTAAAATAGTTTTAACACAACTACCCATGGGAAAATCCCAAACTGAGCCATTCTCCAGCAATCCCCAGCTCAGGTGGTTCCTGAGCTACACACTTCTGCCACAATGATGCAGTGAGGCCTTCTTTATGTATGATGGCTGGTTTAAGAGCACAGTGATACCAACCAGTCTAGATTCAGGAGGTCTGAATCTAGACTATGCTATGTAAGGCAAGGAAACACAATTTTGAGATGAGAAGGAATAAGGGAGAGTCACTTAAAGGTCAAAGTGAGAGGGTTTAGTAGTATACTATTAGATGACCTGCAGTGTAGTGGTACAGCCCGCTGCACAAACTGGCAGCTCTTTGAGCAACTGTGAACACTGGAAGACTATGAAGCTGATTTTCTATAGAGGATTTTAAACTGGAGATGTTTGCCTATATGCAAACCTGGGGAACCATTTAAACACAAGGCTTTTATGCCAGCAGGATGAAAGACTTCTATAAAGTTAGACCCTCAGGCAATCAGATAAAAACACAATAAGTTATTGACCAGTATTTCCCACCTTGGATGGGTTGAATTCAGCTCTCTGCTTACATCAGTGGGCAAAAAACCCACCCCCAATATAAAACAAACTGGCTTTGAGCTCAAGTGCAATAAGTTTTACCCCAGAAATAAGAATTCCTGCACTATCAGGAATCATTGGAAACAGGTTCACTAACCCTGAGAAATGTTCACAACACACAAAAACTCTGCAAAACTTAGAAATATTTTGGGAGACTCATGAGAACTGTAGCAAACTCAGAACAGCTTTTACAGTATCAGAGGAGGTTAAGAAATATCAGAATACTGTTAAAACAACCTAAGATAGTAACAACCAGTATAGTAACAAATAGATGGAGTTTGTTTAATAAGTGAAGGCTGAAAAACAGTGATACATTTCAACAAAATAAACAAATGCAGCACAAATGTGTTAAATATCACTGAGACAGTTACAGCAAGCACAAAAAATATATACTTATATCAGCTTTGTAGGTCCAGATGGTTTTAGAAGAAATCCAAGTCTTGCAGTCACAGATATCCAAGCCAGACACAAGGAGGCTCAGAATAAATGAGCTTGGTAAAGAACAAGAATAAGAACAATAACTCAGCAAATAGCATCTACATAGTCTTCAGCTTTTGTCATTTTTCTTGATCATTGGAAATCATCTTGCTATCCCATTGTCAAAGCAGGGTTCTAAAAAACAGATTAGTTCCTATCACCCATTTTCTATTTGAACACCATAACCAAGATTTTTGTTAGGGTACAACTACCACATTTCTATACCTATGTCAGTATTTCTATCTTCCTTATTAAAAGCTAATGTGTTTTTATAAAGGGTCATACCACCTCAACTGCCACTTTATCTTTCGCAACTACCATCCTACTAAATATAGCAAAAGTCAATTAAGTTAAAAAGATAATCTTTCTCTAAAACGTTCATCACTGATAACCATCAAAATCTATTCATGAAACTTCAGTATTAAGGTTTGATCTCATAGTTTAAAGAATACCTTACAGACAATCTTTTGCAATTGAAATGACACTTTGCTCATTGTAAGTGGGAGTATAGCAAATGCCTATGCATTGTCCAGTCTTATTCTATACCAAGCTCAATACCTTTGAAATCTCCCTTCCAGGAATACTGGCTATTTTCTGTGCAGATGACATTGTAAGCTGGACTTCTGAGAAATCTCCAGATGTTTTCAATTAATGCATATTTGATTTTTATTTATTTCTTGTTTACTGGACCAGTAGACTGATCCCATCAGATCCATTTCAGCAACTTCCTGGAAACAAAAGTAATGTACAAATAATTATACTATAATGAAAAAAATACTTTGTGTTTCACTGAATACACAATAAAGTACTCAATCATTCATAAATGCTAGACAGACTAAATGGGGAAAAGAGAAAATGCAGCAGGTAAAACATAGAGATGAAGTACAGACAACAATATACTCATAGATCAGGAAGACTGCAGCATGCAAATGTAGAGAAGAACAATTGGTAATAATTCAGCAAGCAGCACTGACTAGGCATCAAATGTTTTGAGTTAATAGACCCATTAATTTGGAGATTTTGTTAAAACAAGTGATGGGTTCTGATTGGAAAACACAATCAATCAAAGTTAATAAGGATTGACTCATTCTCTATCTTACAGTTAATACACTGGCAAAACCATAGTAAAGGCTGGAATACATGTGAGAGCCTACTATAATGTCTCTCACCTGGTTATTCCTCTTAACAAACGAAATAGCCTTACATGTTTCATACCTTTGTGCATGGTCTGTACTGATATCTACTGAGTCCTTCCCAAACTACTACAGCCTATAAGTGGCATAAGGCAAGACTTGACATACTATGGTACAGTTCTCAAGGACAGAACTCCCTAGTACTAAATATATAAGACATACATATGTCTCTAGTTAAATAAAGGGTACTAATTTTATTCTTAGCTGATATGCAACATTTTGCAGCTAAGAGATTATGTTCACTTCTATATTAAAAGTCATACCCTATACTTTCCATTCCCCTGTGCCAGAGTCTTTTATGTCAGTGTATGATTTTTTTCTATCCAGGCTTAGTGCGGACCTCACAAGAAGAATGATCAGTTTTGTGGAATAAATCAATGTGAGATGTATCTGGTTATATAAATATTTTGTATTTGGGTGACTGAAAAACAATCCAATAGAGACCATTTCAAAGTGCTATTCCCTTTAGCTGCTGTGTATGGAATTAGATATAGGGAGCTGTTTTCTGAACAAATTAGCCAACTTAGGCTCTAAATCAATATGCACTCTGAAACAATGTTCTTCTAGTCACATTCACTAGCAGTCCTAACCTCCAAAGTCGTTAATACCATAAGAACCAAACATATCTTCTCCGTCATGTAAATGTTGGAGGTGTAATGAGAAAGAAAGCGATAACTGGGAACATATTTTCTCGGAGTGTAATGAGTTGGCAGAATTTAAAGATTCCCTGCATACTGTTCTGTTAGAGATACCGGGTGAGCAAATTGGTGTAAATAAGGAAATGATTCTTTTGAGTTATGGTACAGAATCAGAATTGTCTAGACATAGTAAGGCCTTGCTGAGTCCAATTATGGTGGCTGCCAAAAAAGCAATTACTAAGAAATGGAAATCAGAGCATAAACCAGCTTTACTAGAAGTAGTAAATATAGTAACACAGATAAAACAACCTGGAAGTGGGATCTTTAGAAAAGGGTACAAGCAAATTAAACAGGAAAAAAATGGGAAATGCAGGAACAATACATGCAGAGGAGGAACTAGTTTTAAAAGAAGGCAGGATTTGAATGAGCTATGTCGTGTTTGACTGACAATGATTGGATAGATTATAAGTGAAGTATAATGTTTGCATCTACAATTATGTCAACATGGTTTGTGATGTATGTTTTCAACTAAAATTATTTCAATATGGCTTGTTTTCATTTATATAAATATATGATTGTCTGTGTCATACATGACAATTTAATGCAGATGTTTCTTGTTAAAAATATACTCTCCATCACACACCGAATACCTCCATGACTCCATTCCACAAAATTCTACAATATTTCTTTCAACTTCAAAGAAATCAGTGAAAAGACAAGTTCAACAATGACTCTCCACTGCAGAATTTAAATGTAACCCACAATTTCACTTACTGCACCTCAGTGTTTTTAATGTAACTGCTGAAATCCTTTCAAAAGGAAGGCCAGATGAATTTGTGTTTCTACCAGAGTCAACTAGTTGCTAAAAAGGATGATATTGCCAACCCCCCCCCCCGAACACCCATAGCTAAAAACAGTAACCTCCCATGAATCTGTTCATCCTTTATACATATTGACAGCCTCACATTCATCAGACTAAAATGCTCTGCAGCTGCATTAGTAAGAGGATTTGTGAAACTTGGCTTTACATGCTGGAACAGTGATTTTAATAAATGCACTTCCACATAAACTCTACATTGATGTAAGAAAATTAAAACTAGTAATTTCAGCTCAACATATTTACTGAATTCTTACATAAGTTGTTAAAATTTGGAATTATGTTTTCATGTTTTATGTATTTTGTGATATATGTAATGTATACCTATATCTGTATATATAAACATACACGCACATACATAGATACAGTTAATGATATATATAGGTCATACATAATTTACGCTAATATGACTGATCTACATTTGACTGAATGCAAATGGTTGAAACACTAGACTGAAAATGCACATATACGAAAATCCATTTGACTGAAACTCATTTCAGTGAATCAGAAATGACATACATATGTAGAAGTATGCATGTAGTATGTCATGGCTTCATTTATGAGGATATTATTTGCTATAGAAGTGACCCTGGAAGACTATGTGCATTGTTAGTCCTCCCTATCATGTTGCACACACAGATGTATAGATGTGCTACTTGTGCACCAACACTGAGTCACTGTGCATGAGGATTATTCTTTTTTCCATGGTTGTACAACCACTGAGTTAGTATATTTAAGTAAGTGGGTGTGGGGTGCAGGCGGCTTGCCCCTCTGTAAAACATGTTTTTATGGTTTATTTTGTTTTAGAGAATGGATGATTGGTAGATCGCATCCTTACTGGACAATGAACAGTCTCCAGCAGGGTATTAACATAGAAGTCATGCCCACTGAAAAAGGAGTCCACATCTTTACCACAGCATATCAAGCTGCAGTGGAGCTCAGACAGATAATACTAATGGCCGCCATTATTTCACGCTCACTAAGCACCACTTCTGTTTAGTGAGTGTAAAATGTAACAGAAATAAGGGAAAATTAAAAGAAAAAGTGCATCTGTGTGTGTTTATTGTTTATGTCTGTTTGTGTGTAAGTGTATGCATGCATGTGAGTGAAAGCGAGATCGATCAAGCTATTATTCTGCCCTCACTAAGCAGCGCTTCTGCTGTTTAATGAGTGTAAAAAAAAAATAAGCAGAAAAAAGTATATCTGTGTATATATATTTGTATGAGTGTGTTTACATTTCTGTCTGCATGTGTGAGTGAATGTGTGCTTGGAAGCAGAAGAGACTGTGCATATGTGTGTGAAAACAGAAGAGACTATGTATGGGTGTATGAGAGAGAGAGAGAGGGAGAGAGAGACAGAGAGAGAGTGAACAGTGAGATCGGTTGGGGCATTACGTTTGCTTTTGCTTCTTAGTATAAAGCATAAAAGAAAAGGAATTTAAAATAACAAAGTGTGTGTGTGTGTATGTGTGTGCGTGTGTGTGTGTGTGTGTGTGTGTGTGTGTGTGTGTGTGTGTGTGTGTGTGTGTGCGTGTGTGCGTGTGTCTGTGTGTGTGTCTGTGAGTGAGAGTGTATGTGTGCATGAAAGCATAAGAGACTGGGTGTGTTTGGATGTGTGAGAGAGAGAAAGAGAGACATAGTGCAGAGTAAGAGCGACCCCTGGCAGCAGCAGCAGCAGCAGTTAAGAGTTCTGCGTACCTCTCGACCTCTTACCTCAACATATCTGGATAATCATAAAATAAACAGGGGACAACGGCTCAAAATCGCAATATACTTTTACATGATCCTGTTATACAATCACAACATTACTTCAACATTAGGATTTGTGTCTGCTTGCATTTTCGGATACAGAAGTGTGTGTATGTGTGCCTGCATGAGACAAATCAGCCACTGGCAATAGTAGCAAAGAGGCTTACATACTTCTCAACCTTTCAGCTAAATGAAATATGGATAAATAAAATGAAGGGAGGACAAAGTCTTAACAACAGGAACAGATTTTAATTATTGTTCTTGTAAAAATTGCTTAAATAACAGGATTTATGTTAGAATGAATTTTCTAAATGAAAAGAAAGGCTGAAATTCAACTTTATGTCATCATTTAGAGACATCAATCTCTAACAAATGGCAACAAACCAAATGTTTTAGGAGAAAGGGAAAATAAAAAGTAAATACCTGGACGCTTTTTAAAGTGTTATATTCTGGATGTAAAAATCTTTTCTCCATTAACATATACTACAGCAAAGTTTGAAACTTTAGGTGGAGGAACTATTTTACATCAAAAATATGTATAAAAATAATAGTAGTTAAAAAATAAGTAAGTAAACCACAACAATTTTACAGAAAGCACATTCTTTAAATGCAATAATACCCTCCAGGGTGTGTGATAATGTAAAATTAACGTCCTTCCAGTGGTGCAGAGGTTCAGTCAAGTAGGCTTCCGGTCATGTGCATTTTCAGTCAAATTTATGCAGTACTCAGATTTTCAGTCAAACGCAGTTTGATACTTTTACAATAAACGTTTGAGAGCATGCTGAATCACACCCAAGTCGAACACGGCCGTGTAAGACAGTAGGGGGCGTGTCCGTAGGCTGATCCCTGCAAGCGGACACGCCCCCAGAAGTGTAAAAGTGTCCAAAGTACACACCCACAACAGAGTCCACGCAAATGTGAATAAACACAACACAACACATGCCCCTACAGACTATTAAACATAAAAGAAATATAAATGTACGTCATTTTTTTTTTAAACTGTAAAGATGTTTAACCGTGAGTGCGCTCGTTTGCGCGGGTGTGCCCGTAGCGCAGCTACAGTTAGCAGTCAGTGGGAAAGCATATAAGAACTACATATGCAAAATAAGCCAGGAAGCAATAGCGAAGCGGTAGAGATGCTGGCTGCAAAGCAGGCATTCATGGTTCGAGCCCCCACAACACAATTTTTTTTTCCAAAATAAGCAGGAAACAAGTCCCTGACACATATATGTACACATAAAACCAGAATATATGTAAAATGCAATGTAATAGCCTATTTATATTGAATAAATGTGAGCCAAGAAATGAATATAAACTGCCAGATATGCCCATAGCTGAGCTACAGTTCAACAGAGTGAGATTATGTGCCCGTAGATAAGCATAGGCTTAACTGGTGCAAAATGAGTGCCTGTAGCCGAGCAGTGGTTTACCACGCTAAATATATGTGCCCCTAATTGCGCTAAGCGGCATATGCGTGCCAATAGCCAAATCAGTGTTAAACTGGCGTACCCCGTTTGCGCGGAGTTGCGCACCGCGCAAACGAGCTAACCGACGGGCAACGTTGAGCAAGCCGTATCCAAAATGCCTTTACACAGACACACCCCTCAACATGTCTAGACAGTCCTGAAAAATAAAAAGCAGTGTCCAGGTTCGAACCCAGGATACTATACACCAAAGTCAAGGCACAGAACCACTAAGCCATGACAGCAGGTCATAGAAATGCAATATCAGCTCATATATAGGAATGAATACAAACAACAGCATGACAATGCAGGTTTACTGAAGTTGATACAATTCCAAACTGGCCAATCACAGATATGTGCCGGAAAAACGGACTATATAAGCCCCATAGGCGGGAATACACAGCATAAACGATTGTAGAACAGACCTGCAGTTAGAATGTCAGGTGTAGGTGAGGGTAGTCGCCTCCGAGTGCAGAGGTGGGGTGTTGAGGAGTCCAGGTACATGGCCTGGCTCCTAGTCCATAACCATGAGGCCCAACTCATGCAGGGCCAGGTCCTTTGGGGAGCGACAAGGCTGAGGCGTGGGACCAGTTGGCTCATGAACTCACCAGTGCCACAGGAATTCCTAGGACAGGTGAGCAGGTCCGTCACCACCATGCGGACCTGAAGAGACGTAAGCAGGACCAACTGAACCGTTGGATCCAGGAGGTCCGGCAATCACCCAACGCCCCACCACTGAGTAAGTATAAATTAATTATGTCTGTAGAAAGTTAAACTACCTGAAATCATGGAGATGTGTATTCCAATATTACTTCATTTATATTACAGCTGCAGGTGTCCGTTCTGCGAACCGCAGAGCCTATGCTGATAGGCTGGTGCGGTTGCGCCACCAGGCAGGTCAGTAATCCACAACTAGTAACTGTAAATATGTATAAATGTATGACAGTTAGCATAAGAGTGCAGTGTAGCCAGGAAGGAATTAAATCTGCAACTCACAGAGTGTGAATGTTTATGCAAGTATTGCCTGATTACAACAGTTCCCAGCCTGTAAGATGAAACTAATCATGAGACTGTCCAACACATATTTGTAAATAAAACTGCACTGCCTGTAAGAAATTAGTACACAAACAGCAGCAGCAGGTAGAGTATAGCTGCAGAAGAGGATGAATCCACCTGTGTGAGATGAATACATGTGGAAACCCTGAAACATGACAGAAGTGAGAGTGCTGGAAATAACTGCAATAATTCTGTTAAAACATGTCAATAAAGCCTAGAAGTACCAGTTTGAATAGTAAAATGAAAGCAAGTGAGAGAGTGTGAGAAAGTGTCAGGAATACAGCACTACAGTAGTAATAACCCCTGAATAAAGTATACTGCAGTCAGGACATAATTAAATGCATGTGAGACCCAAAACCAAACAGAAACATCTGCTCAAAGTGTTGCTGCATGTGGAATGTGTACACCAAAATCTGGATATGCTGCTCCCAGTCTGAAATATGCAGATAGGATGACTGTCTGATATTCCAAACATCCACACCTGTCCACAGTTATAGAAATAACAGTCAACAGGAGATGTATCTGCACAAATTTCGATATGACTTGTGTATGAACAGCAATAAAATGTAGACTTATGTTGCAGTAACAGTCCCATCTGCAAGGTTAGGTAGTTAACATATAGGACACTGTAGTCAGAACAGTAGTGTGTATATAACTGTAGCTATTAGAAATGTACAGCATATGTGGGTGTATCTGAAGGTGTTAATAATATGTCTGATTTACCCCACCCTCTAACCATCTATAACCCATTCCACGGAAAATGGTATGTGCAATCACAATTACCACCCCTGGACATCTGTCCTGTTGGGTCATATATATTTTCATGTCTGTTGATGCATCCGCCTGTTCATACATCCACACCTGATGGCCTGTTGCCATCAACCAACCCTGCATGTTGTTGGACTGTGTATTACTGTTGAAATTATGCATGTGCTTTGCACGCTGTTCAATGGTGTGAATAACTGGGTGTGTGGTTAATGGGAATACTAATGCATGCTGTTAAAACTAACTGTGAATGGTTTTATATGTCACTAACCCAAACTGTAATGACATAATGCAAAACATAGAACGACAGGAAGGCGGGTTCGGCGGACCCACCTCTCCCACCTCAGCTGGCGAGTGCACCTGGCACTAGTGCCGAGTCGGACCCTCCTCCGGTGGCCCTGTGCCACCTGCGGGTGGAAGCGCTGCAGGACGGGGCTCGCCTCTGCAAGTGTGGCTGGAGGAGATCCACCACTCACCCTCCGTGGCGTCCGGACTGTGGTGCGAGGGAGATTCGGGACTCTGTCCTCGAGCCCCTACGCCAGCTCGAGGCGCGGGTGGAGCAACTAACGGGATTGCCCGTTGCCCCGTCTACACAGCCCCCAGCACAGCCCGTCCTGGGCAGTGAAGGAACAGTGGCAACTGCCTATGGGTGGGGATATCAGTTCCACTGTTGCCATCTGTGGGCTCATGGGCTCTGGACATCCCAACCTCCGTCCCCGTCATTTGTGTAACCCCCACACGTGTCATACACCGCCCCTGTATGCGTCTTGTTTGTCTTGTCTGTTAACCTACCCAACCTACCTCCCCAGCTGTACCGACTACCTTCACCTGACATACCACTCTCACCTGAAAAAAAAAAAGGGCACTCTGTACCCACAAAAAAATTACGCCCCATACATAGCTGCCCATTCCGCACACATGTCCACTGGACATGGAACCCATCAATTCCAATTGGCTGTACAACAGGTATTATTGTTGTCCTGACACCTCTCACAGGGGTGGAAGGTTTCAAATGTCACACCAAATTACATACATATGCACAGCTGTTGCTGCTGAAGAAATGGGCAGCTATGGGCCTTACCTACATCCCTCCTGCACATCCCAAGCTTGCTTCCCTACTGTCTTACCCTCTTTGTGAACCCTTTTTCACCACTTTCCTGTCTCCCCGTTTTCTTTTCTTTCAAAGAAAATAGCTGGTGTGCGCCAGTGTGCGGAGCTAACCGCCAGTGCGCAAGTGAGCTCCGCGCAAACCAGCGCTAACCCGGTTACAACTGCTTAAAAGTGCCTCAGTCACTTTGATTGACAGGTCCTGTACTCAGTTCAAAAGAAAAATAAAATCCCACTGTGAGTCCCGAACCCCGGACCTTGGCAACTATAGTCTGCATGACTTACCACTAAGCCATGACTCTTACATAGAAACACTGTGCTAGAGTAAATATATCATTTAACAGTAGGAATGAATGTAAAGGGAATATAGCTGTGTAGTACACAAAGCATGACATTTAGACTCACAAACAAAACTGGTGGATTTCCATAATAGCAGTGTGTGAACAGAAACAGCCATGCTAGCTGGAAGCTAGTAGGTAATAATGTCACCATAGCACCTTGCAAGACACACACATACTCACAGCAGGATAAGCACTGCCCATACCCCACAACCCCTTACAGGAACACATCGCCACCAAGTAATAACATATGTGGAGCAAAGGGCCAAAACCAGGGACACATTACAAATGAAGTTACAACAAATGCAGACAGTTCAGAAAGTAACAGGGTCTACACCTTGTGGGATGTTTGCAAGGGTACGCAGTCTGGAACCTGAATGTTTGTCACCATATCCCGACTTGAGGCCAGAATGACCTGCCAGATAAAGGTGTGCATGAGATGATGACCAAATTATGAGGCAGACATGTGGACAGCCTGCAAATATCTGTACACATGACGGGTACAACACCACCATATTTGAATAGCTAAGACCCTAGACATAGCAACAGTGAATGTCGTACAGGGATGCCCCACAGACCACATGTGAAATGTACAAACAGTAGGCAGAAAGGTGTAACACATGCAATGGCAACTATGGGTTCCCGAAAGTATTCACCACTCGCATGGCAGAAAAGGTGTAGTAATACCTATGCTCATGCTAACCCACAGTCACACCTGCAGCATTCCAGACATATTAATGGGTGCACACCACTGATATGTACCATTCCATGAGGCACATAACCGTGAACCTGAAAGCCTCTGGGGCCTGCTCAGCAGCATACCCACATATGCTAATAGATGTCAAGGCCCACACCATGGCCAGACCACACTGCATGCTGTAACACCCTAGCAGATATAGCAAGCATTCCAGGGTGTGAATGTACATGGGAAATAGGAAAGCTACAGCAGCACACAACAGTCAAGACACCTAGCAGGCACACCAGTACTGACAGTGAAGGGCAACTATCAAAGACGTAGCAACAGAATGCAAGCAAAGGTGAAAGGAAAACACACACACACACATGCACACATCAACAATAGTAGTAGTTGTTAGTGTACATACACAGTCAGTACAGGAAACTGGAGAAATGAATGGAGGAATGTTAACCCACAACCCACAGAGTAAAATTAGAGATACCAACCTTTACACTCACAGAATGTTGTCCACAGCATAACAGCATGGTCCCTGCCATTAACATCTGAAAGGGCTACGCCTATTCCACACACCCTTTTATAGCACAGTTCTGCAATCACAGTGAGAACTGCAATCAGTACACAACAGGCTGCATGCAATTAGCAAATGCTGGCTAACAATTGGTGCAGAGGCCATCACATGGGCATATGCAGATACCTACAAAAGTATGCTGTAGTCCATGTCCACGCATGCAATAATTACATTGCACCTGGAGAGAGACAGAGAGACAGAGAGACAGAGAGACAGAGTGAGAGAGAGAGAGAGAGAGAGAGGGAGAAAGGGACAACCACACCCAGAACTATACTGCGAATAAGCAGACAGACAGCAATCACAGCAACAGCTACCTGGAAGCTGCAACAGTGAACCGGAGCAGCAGGACAGTGAGACAGACATTCGCAGACACAGCTGTGACTAACACAGGTACTGTAAAGTAATACTATCAAGGTGTACATACTGTGAACCCTCCATATGTGTTATTGGGCTGTATCCATATGTATATGAAGATGTGTAATGGGCATGGGATATACAGCACCTATCAGTGAAGGCTGTACATACAGTTGTATGTGTCAGCATCTATGTGCACATATATATGTCGTCTGATTGTAGGTTGTACTGCCATGTACTAATTACATTACAGAGCTATGTATGCTTAGCAGTATGTTAGTGTGTGTATACAGTAAGGTAGACATATATGCTGACATACCTGTCCAACATATGGCTATGTAGTCATGTCAACATATGTATGTGTAGATATCTTATATGTATATGTGTACATATGATATCCACATATGTATACATACATAGAGAGAGAGAGATGTAGGACCACATAGACAGATGCTGATAGAATGTTGTAGCGACATAACTATGTAATGCACACATGCAGAGGTAGAAATATGTAGATACATATACATAGACAGACTGATCTGACCACCTACAGGTATGATTGTATATGCTGACCTGCAACACAGCCTGCCCCCCCCTGTCGCCCACACCACCTCTGTGCCCCCCCCACATCTACAGCAGAATATGTACAGCAATATATATATCTGTGCAAATGCATACACACATATGTACATGTATATAGAAATAGACATATAGACATATCTTAATACATAGATATATGTATAGAGAGAGTGAGAGAGATGTATACAGAGCTGGAGTGAGGCACATGTGTACAGATGTATTGCAACTGGTGCCTGGGGACAAAGGCACGGAGTGAACACCAGTGTCACATCCGGAGTATCATACCACAGTCCAGACCACCTACACAGGTAACCACCATATAAATGAGTGTCCGCCCACCACTGCATGTGTCAGGGTGGTCAGGGTCAGACATGTGTACAATAGTGGCCCCAATGATAGTCACAGTGGCACACTATCCCTGGAACAGCTGCACATGGTATGTGTCCACACACATGGTCAGTCAGGCATGGACATGTAGGTCAGTGTACCCCCCACAGCACGTAATGTATGCCATGGTATGGACCTCACACGACAGCAACAGATATGTAGAAGGACACAGTGACATGTACAACACGGTGACAATGCACCCAAACACAGTACCATTGCACAGTGACTGTCACCACCATAGAGTACACGATGCCGCCCACGTACAGGTTACCACCCCCAGATGCACATATGGAGCTCACACCCATGACAGATGTCCAACAGGCAGTGTACCACCGGCCACCATACACGACCTACCTGTCTGCTGTGTGTCGCCTGTGCCACTGCAATTTAGTGCACATGTGTAGGTACGGGTTCAGACTCACAGACAGGACACACCCTGCAACAAACCACACAGTGTTACAATGCGAGACTCCCCATGTGTACATGTCACACATACCCCTGCTGCATGTCACTGAGATAGGTAATATGCCATATGTGTCACCCTGTGTAACTGTGTGTCGGCAGCAGGTACCATCACACCACATGTGTCACAATTGTCAGGTTAGCAGAACAGTACGCTGCTGTAGACACGGGGGCATTAGCATATTGCACAGTATCGGATTACAATGTCATGTATTGTGTTGTATTGTATTGGTATGGTGAGGTGCCTCCTGCATGGAGTGGAACCACTGGTGCTGTGCTCCAGTGTACAGGTACATACCCTGTAGTCCAGGTAGTGTAACATAGCACCTCTATATGTGTGTTTAGCGCCTGTCAGAGGGTATGTAGCATGCAACTGGGGATACCAGCAGGTCCCGGCCCATGTCGTGTAGTCTGCTCACCTGTGGGTGTCTCTCACCTGGATAACTGTGATGACCTTGAGGTTAGGGTCAGCAGGGATACCCATGCCTTAATACAGGGGGAGGGTGGGAGACAGGTGCACTGACCCTGTCCGCCACAATGTGGTCTAGCTGTGGTGTAGGTGAAATATGTGTAGTGTACTAACCATGGGCATAGAGGATGGTTCCTGACCAGGTCGCTAAATAGGTCAGGTAGGCCTCCTGGTCATCTGCAGTATCACGCTTGATGTCCCACTCAACATTGCCCATGTGGTCAGTGTGATGGGAAATAGATCCTTACTAGTGCTGCTCAGACATACCCTCCCTTCAGAGAGTGATGCTCTGTCTCGTAGTAGCTTACATCAAGTGTGATACAATCAGTATATGGCTGGGGTTCGACGGACAGGATGCTGTCCCTTTGTGGACAGTGTCCTGGACATATATGGGAATGCATGAGCCATGTGGTCTTGGAGATGTCTGTAGAAAGCAATTGTGTAGGGGTCAGCATTGTGTGATGTCTCTGACACTGGCCCAGTGGGCTGTAAGGATACCATATCAGTGTTACAAAGTGTAACGCCTGTATCTGTAATGTTGTGCACTGTAGCCATCTGTGCTGGTGGTGGAGGTGGGATATGTATATCCAGGGCAAGCAGGGTGTTGTCAGCTCACAGTAGTCGCCGATGTACGCCATACAGTACCTAGACACAAACACACAGAGTGAGGAGGTGCACCTCACCGAAATTGGTGTTCTGACTGCTGGTGTCCAGTAGTATGTCGTACGTAGCCTGGCAGGTACTGTACAACAGTTGATGGCCGAGCACTGCTACCTGGCCATCTACATGTGTATCCACCAATAGACAGACAGCTGCCACATATGTGTGATATGTGTTATTATGACAGTCAAGTAGCATGTGTATTATGTGTGCCAAGGTCTGCCAACATAGATTGCTGATACCATGTTATCTTTATTCCCAGGTACATGGCCCACCCGAGACATGCAACCTACTCCGTGGCTGAGGATGAGGAGATACACCAGAGCCTGGTGCGGACTATGCAACACTCTTTTCCCGCACCAGCCAGAATCAGCAGGTGAGGGCTGCACTGTGGCAGGACCTTGTCCGGCGGGTAAATGATATAGGCATGCATAATAGGACATATGAGCAGGTACGACATCACTGCAGTGATTTGATTAGACATGTCCGTCAGCTGCATCAGATATCCACAGGCAACAGGTCGCCACAGGTGGTGGGTGGCTACACATCCCCACTCACCAGACTGGAGGGACTGCTCCTGAGTGTAGTGGCTCCAGTCCACCTGCAACACCAACAGCAGCAGACATGTGTCATGATGGAGGCTGGAGCCGACAGCAGCAGGACACTGAACGCAGGTAATATGTCACATGTGTAGTTGACTGTTGTGTACACTGGTAGTTAATGCATGTGTGTGGTGTGTCCTTTGTTTGTAGCTGCAACCATAGTATATAATGTGCAAGTGTGATATCCGCAATATTAGCTGCAGACCTTTTAAAGGCGACTGTGGTTCACCTGACCTGTATCATACTCCGTAATATTGGCACAGTTGTGCCCACTAACATTAGTTTCCTCCTGTCTGCAGGACCCTCTGGTATCACTGCAGTGCAGCCTATCCATGCTGGTGAGTGTCTATTTACTTTACCTGTTAAGATGTTGGTAGTAATAGTACCTTTTGGCACACTTAGTGGTGCCCTTGTATGCATGTAGGTGTGTCTGTGTCTGTGTGTCAATATCACGCATACTGAGTACTGTTCAATTGTGTGAAACTGTGTGCACGTGTGCATGTGTGCAAGTGTGCAAGTGTGCATGTGTGCATGTGTGCATGTGTGCATGTGCATGTGTGCATGTGTGCATGTGTGCATGTGTGCATGTGTGCACCTGTGCATGTGTGCATGTGTGCATGTGTGCATGTGTGCACCTGTGCATGTGTGCATGTGTGCATGTGTGCATGTGTGCATGTGTGCACCTGTGCATGTGTGCATGTGTGCATGTGTGCATGTGTGCACCTGTGCATGTGTGCACGTGTGCATGTGTGCATCGCTGGCAGTGTGAAGACATTGTAAACTGTGTTTCCTGTTTACTTCCCACAGGTTCTGTTGCTGCTCTGGTGTTATCTAGCACGGAAACTGAGTCAGGTGCCGTGGGTACTGCTACTGATGACATTGTTGTAGTGGCACAGGACGGTATGCCAGGGTCCGCCATTGGTCAGCCAATTGACAGTACACAGCTGTCAACACCATCCATGCGCACAGTTATCCTGCCATTACAGCCCTTGTCACCACTGTCCCTAGGTGATGGACAGCATACAGTGGGCATCGACCAGGGTAGTGTGGTACCTGCGGCACATGCTTCCCCACACAGCAGCCATGGGCATGGCCCACACATGGTACCACACAGACAGTTGTCCAGGGGTTCTCGTGGGAGCATCCATGGGCGTACTGCCCCTGGCAGACGTGCCCACAGAGGACTTACAACCTCAGCTATGTTCCGGACTGTCATGCAGGCACAGTCACGTATGGAACGGTACACCAGACAGGGTCTGAGGGAGCTGACAGCATGTCGCACAGCCATGACCGACGGTATGCGTGACATTGCGGCCGCCATCCGTGATTTCACCAACGCCAGACAGACGTTGTGGGGACATATTAGACCGCCTCAACAACTACATGCCCATGAGCCAGGGTGATGGTGGGCGGTTGCGTTGTCGACGTGGCCGTATGCCAGCAAAAGCAGCAGCTGGCAGTCGGCGTGGACGACAACAGGGCTGCGGCCGCCACCGTAGTGCCAGCAGCAGCCCCAGCAATGCTGGTTCTGTGCTGTCATCAGACCGCCCCAGGAGACCACGCACGTGGCTCTGGCCAGGGCCGACAGGGCTCTGTGTCCAGTCAGCGAACACCTGCTTCCGGCGACAGTACCCAGTCTGGGTTGGTCCCGGATACGGTCCGTAGCACCCTGCAAGGCACAGGTACCGTGTCCGTGCCCAGAGACACTGATCTGTATGGCCTGGCAGGTACAGTCTGTGGCTGTCCACAAACACCAGTAAATGGCAGCCATGAGGTGGAACTGTGTGCATCCATACACACATGCAATATAACAACACCTAGGGCTACCGCATACACGCACACACTGCAGCAACACTGCCCCACCTTCTACTGCTGTCCCTCACCAACACACATACACATACATGTCAATTGGTGGTATGGGTGGCTGACCCAGGCATACCAGGTTCACACCCTGTGCATATGATGAAACTGTGCCACCTCCTGCAGTCTGTAACAACTGTGCAGGTACAGGTTAACATGTTACTGATGCACAGGGTGACCACATAGATGTGTAGTAATAGTATCATGTGTTGAACAGTACTGTGTGCTGATTTAATTGTGGGTATATCACAGCATGCCTGATGCAGTATTTGTGTGATTGTCATGTCCTGTTGTCTACACCCATGGTAAGTAACATAGTGTATCATCTGCACATGTTGGCATACTAGTGGTAATGATGTCAACAGCAGCCTACATACATAGGTAGCACAGGGCATGGGTAATGACTGTAGTAACACACAATGATGGACATGTAAATTGCAAGTGGCATGTTGGCCACACTAGACTCTGCAATGCAGATGTGTGAGGACGTTGATATGTGTGCATAACTACACAAGTGGTACAGGACACATAGGTGCACACTAGCACTGCATGCACACACCTCCTACCATACTAGACAGCCCCAACACACATAACAAACTGTCACGGGAGGGAGAGTCCCCATACATGTCAGGGATACTGTGGTGGCAAGCCAGGGAGCATACATCCTACTAAGTATGGCACCACTGTGAGAAGGATCGGTGTCTGTTATTTGACATGTGTATTACTGCAGGTACGGGCACATGGGTTTATATCCAGTTATTGTACATCCTGACAGTACATGCATGTTCCGTACACTTGTGTGCACTGAGACTGGACCCTGGCCATCTGACCAGTGTGTTTCCATGTACATGTGCATAGCGCCTGCATATGTGCAGTGTTACCTTATGGAACTGGTACAGCTTGTTTGTTGTACAATGGACTACATGGAGCACTGTTCACTGTACCTTTGTTTGCATGCATGTTTGCTTGCAATTACCCTGGAATACCGATCACACCTGCAATGCATAGTTATAGGGCTTCTGTGGACTCCTAGTGCCATCTGTGTAGCCTACTGTATGTATGGCCGTGTCCCACTTGAGAGGTTGCTACTGTTTGACCTGTTCACATGTACATTGACTGTGACACAGTGCATATGACCTGCCTGACATGTGTCCACGTGAGCAGTCATGTATGCTACTGCTAGGTAGTCACAGGCACTACACCTTCACACATCCATCTCCTGTTGAACTACCTGCTTTGCTAGGGACAGCCTGCACCTGTCACCCCTGGCCTATCGGATATTGGCAAAGCCTCTTGCTACCCCATAGTGGCTATGTTAGGCAGGGCTCACATGACAAACCCACCTTCATAGGTATCACAAGGGTTAAGACACTAAGAGCAATGCTGCACAACGCCAGATGTCTAATCCTCCACATGCATGCACCCAAAACACTCCTTTGCAGGGGAAACATCGATATGTGTGCAGTAACAGATGCCTGGTTCAGGGCTAGTGGGGCACACCAGCACTACCGGGTGTACCCCGTTGATTCCTTTGCTACAGTCACCAAGGCCATTGCCGAGGGAAGGTGGTTCACACAGCCTACCTGGGCCTTGCAAACGCCTTGGCAACAATACCACACTTGGGCATTCTAGGCAAGCTCACCATCCTGAATATGAGCCCCTATGTCACTAGATGGATTGCACAGTGGCTCATGAACAGAACACACATGTTTAGCATTGCTGGAGCCATGCCACACCCCATAACAGTTCCAGGATGTGTCCCAGAAGGCTCAGTCCTGGGACCCTCTTGTTAGGTACATATTTATTGGAGGTACAGGCCAACACGGATGAACTGTGGCTGTCCAGATATGCAGATGACTGCAAACTGGACAACATAATCGACTACCCAGCTGACACAGGCATCTTCCAAAGGGGCATCAGAGCAACAGACAACTTGTGCCAGGCCCATGGCCATCTGCTGAACAGTGTGTAGAAGGGGACTGTGCATCCTGTAGTCTGTTCACCTAGTTACCAAAAGGGACATTGTCCCCACACACACTAACCTCCTCAGCCAGAAACACACACTTGCCAATTGCAGGATTCAAACCCCTATCTGACTGTTATGACACATGAGACAGGCACATTAGCTGAGCATGCTATTTGCATTACTGGTGGTTTTCTTTTCCCCTGCTATACTTATAGAGTGCTGACATCATCAGTATTTAGAAAAGGGTATGGGCATCCTGTAGTGTCCTATCCTATTTGCCAAAAGGGACACGTCCCTCGCACACTATCCCCCCTTACACAAACACACACATTTGCCATTCACAGGAATCAAACCCCTACCTAGTTATGTTATGGCACTTGAGACGGACGCATTAGCAGAGCGCGCTATTCGCATTACTGGGAGTTTTCCTTTCTCATGCTCTACTTATAGGGTGCTGACATCAGCAGTGTGTAGCAAAGGGGAGGGGCATCCTGTAGTCTGTTCACCCAGTTTCCAAAAGGGACTTTTCCCTCACACACTAACCCCCCTTCACACAGGGTGCACACACTTGCCATTCACAGGAATCAAACCCCTACCTAGTTATGTTATGACACTTGAGACGGACGCATTAGCAGAGCGCGCTATTCGCATTACTGGGAGTTTTCCTTTCTCATGCTCTACTTATAGGGTGCTGACATCAGCAGTGTGTAGCAAAGGGAGGGGCATCCTGTAGTCTGTTCACCCAGTTTCCAAAAGGGACTTTTCCCTCACACACTAACCCCCCTCACACAAACACACACTTGCCATTCACAGGAATCAAACCCCTACCTAGTTATGTTATGACACTTGAGACGGACGATTAGCAGAGCGCTATTCGCATTACTGGGAGTTTTCCTTTCTCATGCTCTACTTATAGGGTGCTGACATCAGCAGTGTGTAGCAAAGGGGAGGGGCATCCTGTAGTCTGTTCACCCAGTTTCCAAAAGGGACTTTTCCCTCACACACTAACCCCCCCACACAAACACACACACTTGCCATTCACAGGAATCAAACCCCTACCTAGTTATGTTATGACACTTGAGACGGACGATTAGCAGAGCCGCTATTCGCATTACTGGGAGTTTTCCTTTCATGCTCTACTTATAGGGTGCTGACATCAGCAGTGTGTAGCAAAGGGAGGGCATCCTGTAGTCTGTTCACCCAGTTTCCAAAGGGACTTTTCCCTCACACACTAACCCCCTCACACAAACACACACTTTGCCATTCACAGGAAACAAACTCCTAGCGATTTATGTTATGACACTTGAGACGGACGCATTAGCAGAGCTGCTATTCGCATTACTGGGAGTTTTCCTTTCATGCTCTACTTATAGGGTGCTGACATCAGCAGTGTGTAGCAAAGGGAGGGCATCCTGTAGTCTGTTCACCCAGTTTCCAAAAGGGACTTTTCCTCACACACTAACCCCCCTCACACAAACACACACACTTGCCATTCACAGGAATCAAACCCCTACCTAGTTATGTTATGACACTTGAGACGGACGAATTAGCAGAGCGCGCTATTCGCATTACTGGGAGTTTTCCTTTCTCATGCTCTACTTATAGGGTGCTGACATCAGCAGTGTGTAGCAAAGGGAGGGGCATCCTGTAGTCTGTTCACCCAGTTTCCAAAGGGACTTTTCCTCACACACTAACCCCTCACACAAACACACACACTTGCCATTCACAGGAATCAAACCCCTACCTAGTTATGTTATGACACTTGAGACGGACGAATTAGCAGAGCGCGCTATTCGCATTACTGGGAGTTTTCCTTTCTCATGCTCTACTTATAGGGTGCTGACATCAGCAGTGTGTAGCAAAGGGGAGGGGCATCCTGTAGTCTGTTCACCCAGTTTCCAAAAGGGACTTTTCCTCACACACCCCCTCACACAAACACACACACTTGCCATTCACAGGAATCAAACCCTACCTAGTTATGTTATGACACTTGAGACGGACGATTAGCGAGCTATTCGCATTACTGGGAGTTTTCCTTTCTCATGCTCTACTTATAGGGTGCTGACATCAGCAGTGTGTAGCAAAGGGGAGGGGCATCCTTGGTGTGGTTTCCTGTTTGCCAAAAGGGACATTTCCCTCACACACACACACACACTGAGCACATGCAGGATTTGAACCCCTATCTAACTATGTCATGACACTTGAGACGGACGCATTAGCGGAGCGCGCTATTCAGATTACTGGGGAGTTACATTTCTCCTGCTGTACTTCTAGGGTGCTGACATCATCTGTGTTTGGAAAGGGGAATGTGCATCCTTTGGAAGCGGACACCAAGCACACTATGGCTAAGCTGTCATTCCCTAGGGCAAACAGCCTATTGTTGACCTCTACACCATTATGTTTAATTGTCAAATGCACATTATTTGTTGCTAACAGACTGTTTGCATATCTTTATTGCCATAGCATTCCCTGTTGGTATGGACAACCTCTGCATCTGTGGAAACTGTTTGAATATGGAGGGATCCACTATATCACGTATGTCTCTGTAGTCATTTCACTGTGTGCACTGGGCAGACTGCTGTGCTGTGGTTGGACCCTGGCATAACACATGACAATACCAGATAATGTGTGTCCCACTGCTAAAACAAGATTTGGACTAAGTGTGTGAGCATGCCCAGTTCAGCCTTCCCATGGCATGTTGTCAAAGTGTGTGAGCATGCCCAGTGTGATTATTCCATATGTTGGACTCTGCAGCCCACCACATTTGTGGATGTGTGTGAACTTCACAAACTATCACCCGCTCATGGTTGTGGGTTGTGTGTCATGTTGTGTAGTTACTGTACAACTGCTTTGTGTGTCAACACAACAGGATTATACTGTGCCTGCAGTGTTTGCATGGGATACTTTGCATGCAGTCGCCAACATCCTTTCACACTGACCTAACACTGTAGTACTGTATAGTGTACTGGCAGTACTTTGACTGTGGTGGACAGTAACCTGGGCTTTACTGCTATCACTGCTTTACATTCTGATCATGGGCACAACAGCCTGGTCGGGGCCAGTTGGGTACATCTGACCATGTTGCATTCTGTTCTGATATGCACTACTTACACCAGACTTGCCCAACATTGTTAGTGTATCCCACAACATAGGTGTACACTCGCATACACTAGCGTTGTGCCCTAGTCCATGGCTAATGCAAGTTGGAGAGTGTGTTTGTCCTTCCACACACATTGTAAGTGGAGTTTGCCATGACCAATGTAATGGTTGGTATACTGTGCCTCTGTCTACCTGTGACATGACAGTGATATCCTGGATGAACCTACCATCTCCGCCCACCCATCAGGATTCCTATTGTGGAAGATTAATGAGTGACTCTATGGGTAGCCTGTGCTGAGGGTTCACTCATGGGTGGGGGTGGCTTCTGTGTTATGGATCACACAGTACAGCCTGTCCCATGTAATTCAGTGCTGGGGTTCAGGTCTGTCATGTGCATAGCTCACTGCCATTCAGATTGTACTATGTGCAGCATTTGTATTGATGCCAGCAACACATGCAGAACATGGCATGTGTGTAGGCTGATTGATACTCCTGATGTGGTACTGTTGGGGACTTTACAGTTGATGGAGGTGTCTGCTGAGGTACATCCCACAGGGGCTATTGTAGTCGATTGACCCACTGATGCAGGAGGACTGCAGAGCCACAATGACCTCACCTTGTGTAGATCTGACATCCTTCATGATTAGGTGGGTATATGGTATGTTTCTGTAAACACTACAGCACATGTTTGTCCAGTGCAGGATATCTATCACCCTGTGTCCCCAGGTCTCTCATTACATGTTAACTACATAATGGGTTAACACCTATGTGGTAATTGGTGGACACTTACTGTATATCCACGGGGTTGACTATACACATTTCTGCACTTAGCTTGCTGACATAGCTATGGCACCAGTTGTCTGTTTGTATGTGGCCCTTTGTAGGATGCATGTGTCAGCTGGTGGATCATATGTGGTGAGCGGTTTGTAGTCCTCTGCGAACATGTTAGGACACAGTCCTTCCATGTTTGCCTGTACCTATGGGACATATATACCAGACGAGGGGATACCAGGTCCAAGCCTTGTGGGATGCCAGTTATATCTGGTTTGTAGTCTGACATGGCTGAAGCAGGTCTGACCATGTCTGTTCTGTCCTTGGTCTGGTTTGCAACCCCTCTACTGACATGTGGGTTTATATTTACACTGGTGAGCCTATCTATACTGAACATGTAGGGTATTGTATAGACGCCTTTGAAAGGTCCAGATCCACTGTGTGGATCACATTGCCCTCATCAATGACCTGAATGACTGTTTCAATTGGGTCCAACATGGTTAGGGGCAGGATCTGCACTTGAGAGGGCCACACTGTGTTGGGTCCGTGTCAGTAGGTCCCGACATCCATATTTCTGTGGTACATGCTGCTCCTTTCCATAGCTGAGCAATCTGGGCTTCTCAGGATTCTGGGGTAGTACTGTTCAGTATCCACTCAGGCAACACCTTTGTTGAGAAGGACCACTGTTGCTGTACACTGCTCTTTGGGTACATATTCTGTGGTACGGCTGGCATTGAGCAGTAGTGTGGTGTGGCATTCCATTCATCTTAGACTCCATGTTGCACATCGCCCAGGTCACCATCTCATACCATTGCTGCTGTGTGTTTTGCTTTGGAGATGTTGTCTGTTACCTCAGCATCTGCTATGTCAGGGGCCAGCTGTCTGCTGGGATACATATTCTGCATACATGGGGGTGTGGGTTTGCACTGCACCTGTCAGGATGTATGTTGGCAATATGTGTGTGTGTTTGTGGTGTTTGTGTGATTCAGTCCATATCTGTGAATACACAAGATGGCTCCTACCATCAGTTGTGTAAGCCTCGGATTATCCTTCATGTCCTGTGCAATTTGTATCTACATAGGTTCATAGGTTCATACTAGGCTATCCACCCTGGGCATTTGTTAGGCTAGCCAGAGTGTGTGTGGCTTTGAGACCCCTTGCTATCTGGATAGTATGGCCATGTATTGTTTGCTTAGCTGTGCCTCTGTCTGGACATCACACAGTGAAGACCCCCACTGTAACTCTACAATCATCCATCCACTTGCCAAGATTCCTGTTGAACAATGTCAGTGAGGGGCTCTGCCTAACATGGGGTGGGAGTCTGGTCCAGGGTGTGAGGAACCTGTGGATTATGTATCTGTCCCACCAGCACATCCTATTTCATTATGTGTTGGGGTTGACATCTCTCACTCTCGCAGCTCCAATGGATATGTGTTGTCTGGGGTGGGCAGGTCCATCACTCCTGTGTTAGGCATGGCCTCCTACAACAGGCATGCAATGCCTCTGTGGGCAGTCTGCAACTGTAGTCAGCTGGGGTGTCTACAGCCTAGCAGCATATGACATATATGTATGACACTTTATCCTCTTGGTAAGGTAGCTTTGCAGTCTTCCTAACTGCTGCAGGTGTCAGGTAAGGTAGATCCCACATGAGTCATTGTACTGGATTATCGGTGTGATTGGGATAACGATAGGGGCACAGTGGCCTCTGTTGCCATAGATGTGACTCCTTTCCTAATACAGTGTCACATGTACACAGTCTTCCTAGCCACATTGGCAATGTGGGTGTCACATAACAGGTTACTGTTCACTTGTGTCCCTTGGTCCCTGGTTACTCCTTCCATACATAATGGTTTACCACCTTTGTGGTATTTCGTGGTACCTTGTCTGGTATTTGGTGGGACATTCATACTGTCCAGTGACTTCCAGACGGTTGAGGGTTATTGTGTGTGAGAGTGCGGTCTGTAGCATACTACAGACTGCACAGCAGTCTTGCTTACAGTTAGTTGCACGTGGGTGAACTCCACTGCCTTGTACATTGTCAGTTACCTGGACGTCTGGGTGTCTGTGCTGCCTATGGTTACTCACCTCTTTTATGTAGTGTTCCAGGTTTTGGGGCCATGACACATGGTACATGGTATAACCTGGTAGTGCTGGTGTGCTGTCAGGAGCCTTGCAGCAGGTTTCTGTCACTGCACAGACATCGATGTTCTGTATTCTGGGATGGCCTAGGGGCATGCATATTGGGGTGTACACATCTGGCATTGGTCATCATTTCCCTTATGTTTCTTCCCACTTATGTTTTCTCGGTGGCGGGTCAGTCTGTTCAGCCTTGCCTACAAAAGGCTGTGTGGAGGTGGCCAAGGCCTTATCCACTATTCAGATGCCCAGGGTAACGGGTGCAGGCCATCCCAAGGGCAGCTGCATGGATTGTCAAGCATGACATCCCAACCTGACAGACATTGGATCCCCTTGGACTGACACCAGTAAATGTGCTACTTGCTATGACTGATCATTCCATGTTTCTACTGTGGCATTATTCTTGGTAAGGGTAAGTTGCTGCAAACGGTGAGTGTCATACCAGCCTGGACTACATAATCGGATAGCTCATCTGTGTCTCTTTACATGTAGGCTAGGCAGTACATCTCGGTCATTCACACCAGCATGGACTATAACTGCATCATATTTCTGTTTGCTTTGGAGTGACCTTCATATTTCTGTTATGTGGCATGTTGTGGCGGCCTACAGGCAGCTTACTGTACCCTTTCCTTTGTTCAGTCTGCTGTGCGGGGCAGCAGTGTGTCTGACTATGGAGTCACCTATTACAACTGTATCAGGCATGTTGTTTCTCCTTCTGGCCTCAGACAGTTTGGCACACCAGCTTTGTGTGCTATGTTTTGCATGTGCTATGTTTGGAGGATGTTTCATTGGGTGTCTGCTTTATTGGCCTCTGTTGGTGTGCTGTGTGTGTGATTTCTGCCTCTGGGAATGTCTTTCTGTGTTTATGTGTTTGGTTTGCAGTTGTGGTAGGTCTATGTGGGTATGTATTTGTGGTGTGTGTGGTTACCTTCTCCTACTGACTTGTTGTGGGTGTACTGAGTTGGGGGAGCTCTGCCTCCGGTTTGGATGGATGGTTGCATCTCTCACATATATTTGTATTTCTTGGGTGGAGTTGGTGGTTGTCTGTGTACTTGGGGCAGGTGTAACATTGGCACAGGGTTCACAGATTCCACTTGTTGAGCCTGGCCTTACTGGATTGCATGTGTGGACAGATTATATTGCCATACTACTGATCAGTAATTACGTCTTTGTTCATGCTTGCTCTATCATGTAGTAGCTTCCTCTTTCTCTTGCATGTTTTGGTTATAGGGATGTGTCCACCATGCCAGATTTAGGCACTGTGTCTTGTTTTAATTTGGGACTGCATAATCCAAGCATTCCTGGCGGTGTTCATGGCGTGGCTGTCTTGCAGGTTCTGAGGCGTGGCCCATATTTTGCACCTGCGCGTGAACTTTCATGGCTTCAACATCATTTTGGAGGTGTGCACATAATGCTTAGCACAAGTTTTCCACTGTGTTTCCCGGACAGGGACTCTGGTCAGGGTTTGTATATCCAGTGTGATTACTATATGGTCTGGTGTTACCAATGTGCAATACACTTCTCATCTTAACATCCTGTACCCATGTTGCTGATTATCACATCCAGTATGCTTGCCCCTCTTGTGGGTGTGCTACGTTGTTCCTGGGCCTTTGGTTTGTGGTTTAATGCCCTTTGTCCTACACTGTTGCAGCTGGTATACTTCTCCCAGTCTATGTGTCTGGGTATTTGCAGTCAGCAAATATAATGTGGTTTGGAGGACTTGACATATTCATGTATTCCAGCATGGGCGCAATGCAGTTCCTGGTGTTGGGCCAGTACTCTGTGGCAGGCTATACACTGGTGGGTGGTTTTATCCACTGTTACTTGTGCATGGCTAGTCCATGCTGCTTTTTCTGGTGGTAACAACATGGGGGTGTTGTTATCCTTGTCATTGTTGATGGTCGCCCTCCTTTTGTAGCTTGTTCCAAGTGTTGAGGATGTACAGCACAGTCTGAGGTGTGACCTGGTGGTGTTAGGGTGCTGTTGTGAGCCTTGCCTCGGTATTCTGTTACAGCACAGTTATCAACATTCTCCATACTGGGTGGGCTTAGTCTGCATGCATCTTGCTGTTTGACCTTATCCCTTATCTGATTCTTATCCCTTCTGGTACCTATGGAGATAGGTTTGTGTTTTGCACCTTCCTATTCAGGGCACACTGTGCATGACAACGGCCTTTGCCAGTATCCATACAGCCTGCACTGATAGGTGCATGCCAGTCCTGGCAGGTGGTGCATCATGTCATGCTCAGCATGTCATCCCAGACTGGCACACAGTTCGCCCCTTTGCCTACCTGCATTACTCTGGTAATTGTTGCACTTCATCATCTCGTTGTCCTGTTGTGGCATGCTGCTTGTTGAGGGTAGGATGTTAGACGGGGTCCTCAGGTGTGCATATGGTACTTGGTGTTACATTACTTGACACACAGCATTCATGCCTCAGGTGGTGCTGCAGGGTTGCCTCTGTCGGATGCACATATTACACTTACCTGTACATGTTTGTGAACAGGTTGTGTCACATTAGGCATCCCTGTTACTATATGGTGAGTCGGAGAGGGTATCATTCCCAAGGTTCCTACTGAGCCAATGTATGTGCTATGCGTTGCCTCTTTGCCAGAGCCAGGCATACTGGGCACGCCCTTCTGCCTACTGGGGCAGGCTCAGGTTGTTCCTCCTCCGAGTCACGCTGTGCCTGTGGTGGCCTTGGCGATGGTGGGGGGCTGTTTGGCCCAGCCCTATGGTGATCCTGCTGCAGCTGTTTTCGCATGATCATATTATGTAGCATAGCACATACCATGACAATTTGGGTACATGTAGTTGGTGTGTACTGCAAGGCTCCACCAGATGTGTCCAGACACCTGAACCGTGACTTGAGCAGCCCAAACACACGCCTATTACATTCCGTGTTTGTGCGCAGGTGCCTCATTATGGCGCTCCTGTTCAGGTGTGTGTGCATTTCTGATGGGTGTCATCAGCCACGGCTCCAGTGCATATCCAGCATCCCCCACTAGGTGTCCGTGTGGGATGTCCCCATTGGCAAATGTCTGGTACAGCTGCGGCAGATGCCAGATGTGGGAATCATGGTAGCTCCCAGGACAGCCAGCACACACATTCATTATTATGCCCTGGGCATCACACACGACCTGGCAGTTGATGGAGGGGAAGCCCTTGCGGTTTATGTAGGCCCTACCCCGCTCCCCTGCTGGTGCTTTGATGCATATGGCGTGCAGTCTATGGCACCCAGTACCTCAGGGTATTCCGCTATTTGCTGGAAGAGACGATGTTGCTGGCCAATACCTCACGGGCATTGGGGTAGTATACATGACCACCGACAAGTGCTGACATCGCACCCAGGAACTGGTGCAGTACCCTGAAGCTGATGCCTGTGATATCCCCATCATATCGCCAGTTGGTCTCTGGAAGGTACCTGTTGCTAGTATTCTTAGGCCAACACATACATTGGTTTCCACTGGGATGGGTTCCCTCTGTTGGTTCTGTGTGAGGCGTGGCCTGCACAGCTCCACTATTTGCTGCAGGAGGTCTCTGTCCACTCTATAGCGCCTACTATCTCCAGCTCATGTAACCCGTGGTAGGTGACCCTGGGCCTGTACACTCTTCTCCGCCTCCTCACTGCGGTTGTCTGGCACCATCTGCATTGTCACCACCCTCAGCAAGTCGCCTATGTCTCATTATGGCAGCTATGGCAGCCCCTAACATTTCTGCTCTGAGTTCAGCTTTTTCAGTTTTCACTTCTGATAACTGAACTCCTGTCTTGCAGTGTCTCTGAGAGAAACATTCTGCACTGCTGTTTGCAGAGTTTTAAGTGCTGGGCTGGCCTAGTATTCTGCCTGTGTAATTGCCTGCATCTAATTGTTTTCACCTGCTAGCTCCAGCAGTATTCCCTTGCTAACTTCCTAGTACATCTGTTGTTTCCTTTTCCTTGCTGTTTCCTCAGGGTGGGGCCGGGTGCAAACCAGCAGGAACAGGCTCACAGTGGCTTACACGCACAAGACACATACTTACACAGTTCAGAATCTGCTTATTCGGTTTAACGCTGCGGCACGCCCGCCAAATGGTTTTTAACAACTCCCAACACGCCCCCACATGCTTAATCTGCCTTTCACGCGCCAAGACACTGCCTTACACGCCAAGACACTGCCTTACACGCCAAGCACATCAGATTACTTCACACGGCGCAATCGCGCATACATCGCCCAGCAAGAAACTTTGGTGTAGGCAACAGTGTACACCTTCCATTTTTGGCTTTCTCATGTTTACTTGGGGCACACCTCCTCCCTTGATGTCTCTCTGACATCTGTCATGTAACTCTACCTCCCAATGACTTCTATCCTTTCTACCATTCCCCCTGTGATGTCACCTATCTCCTACTCTGTTCCTCCCCTTCTGTAACTCTTACACAACTCAGACTGTGCTCATTTGCTATGTGACAGTGGTATTCAGTATCCTTACCCTCATTTGCATCAGATTGCCTACTAATGCTTAGTTACATCTCTTACACTTGGCTTCCCCTTGGCAAACCACTACACGGTGGCCATGTTGGTTTTCCTATGCTGGTCCCTCCATTGACATTCCATATAATGCATAAAACCTACATTTGTAGGTTTAAAACCTTCGTTTTCACAGCTTTATGCAGCGCAGCCCGCTTTGCATGGGGCTGCGCGCTGTTTACACATCGGCAATTGCCGAAAAAAATATTATTTTACATTTTTTTGCATGGGTTGCATTGCCAATGGCCACATATTTGGCCATTGGCATGCTGCCTATGACATATGCACCCTTTATTTTGAGCTGACATGGCTCCATTGTGTTTGCAGTTTAAAAAAAAACTTCATTCGTCCTGCTATACTTATAGAGTGCTGACATCATCAGTATTTAGAAAAGGGTATGGGCATCCTGTAGTGTCCTATCCTATTTGCCAAAAGGGACTTTTCCCTCGCACACTATCCCCCCTTACACAAACACACACATTTGCCATTCACAGAAATCAAACCCCTACCTAGTTATGTTATGGCACTTGAGACGGACGCATTAGCAGAGCGCTATTCGCATTACTGGGAGTTTTCCTTTCTCATGCTCTACTTATAGGGTGCTGACATCAGCAGTGTGTAGGAAAGGGAGGGGCATCCTGTAGTCTGTTCACCCAGTTTCCAAAAGGGCTTTTCCTCACACACTAACCCCCTCACACAAACACACACACTTGCCATTCACAGGAATCAAACCCCTACCTAGTTATGTTATGACACTTGAGACGGACGATTAGCAGAGCGCTATTCGCATTACTGGGAGTTTTCCTTTCTCATGCTCTACTTATAGGGTGCTGACATCAGCGGTGTGTAGCAACGCGGAGGGGCATCCTGTAGTCTGTTCACCCAGTTTCCAAAAGGGACTTTTCCCTCACACACTAACCCCCCTCACACAAACACACACACTTGCCATTCACAGGAATCAAACCCCTACCTAGTTATGTTATGACACTTGAGACGGACGCATTAGCAGAGCGCGCTATTCGCATTACTGGGAGTTTTCCTTTCTCATGCTCTACTTATAGGGTGCTGACATCAGCGGTGTGTAGCAAAGGGGAGGGGCATCCTGTAGTCTGTTCACCCAGTTTCCAAAAGGGACTTTTCCCTCACACACTAACCCCCCTCACACAAACGCACACACTTGCCATTCACAGGAATCAAACCCCTATCTAGTTATGTTATGACACTTGAGACGGACGCATTAGCAGAGCACGCTATTCGCATTACTGGGAGTTTTCCTTTCTCATGCTCTACTTATAGGGTGCTGACATCAGCAGTGTGTAGCAAAGGGGAGGGGCATCCTGTAGTCTGTTCACCCAGTTTCCAAAAGGGACTTTTCCCTCACACACTAACCCCCCTCACACAAACACACACACGAATCAAACCCCTACCTAGTTATGTTATGACACTTGAGACGGATGCATTAGCAGAGCGCGTTATTCGCATTACTGGGAGTTTTTCTTTCTCATGCTCTACTTATAGGGTGCTGACATCAGCGGTGTGTAGCAGAGGGGAGGGGCATCCTGTAGTCTGTTCACCCAGTTTCCAAAAGGGACTTTTCCCTCACACACTAACCCCCCTCACACAAACACACACACTTGCCATTCACAGGAATCAAACCCCTATCTAGTTATGGTTATGACACTTGAGACGGACGCATTAGCGGAGCGCGCTATTCGCATTACTGGGAGTTTTCCTTTCTCATGCTCTACTTATAGGGTGCTGACATCAGCAGTGTGTAGCAAAGGGGAGGGGCATCCTGTAGTCTGTTCACCCAGTTTCCAAAAGGGGCTTTTCCCTCACACACTAACCCCCCTCACACAAACACACACTTGCCATTCACAGGAATCAAACCCCTACCTAGTTATGTTATGACACTTGAGACGGACGCATTAGCAGAGCGCGCTATTCGCATTACTGGGAGTTTTCCTTTCTCATGCTCTACTTATAGGGTGCTGACATCAGCAGTGTGTAGCAAAGGGAGGCATCCTGTAGTCTGTTCACCCAGTTTCCAAAAGGGACTTTTCCTCACACACCCCCACACAAACACACACACTTGCCATTCACAGGAATCAAACCCCTACCTAGTTATGTTATGACACTTGAGACGGACGCATTAGCGGAGCGCGCTATTCGCATTACTGGGAGTTTTTTCTTTCTCATGGTCTACTTATAGGGTGCTGACATCAGCAGTGTGTAGCAAAGGGGAGGGGCATCCTTGGTGTGGTTTCCTGTTTGCCAAAAGGGACATTTCCCTCACACACACACACACACTGAGCACATGCAGGATTTGAACCCCTATCTAACTATGTCATGACACTTGAGACGGACGCATTAGCGGAGCGCGCTATTCAGATTACTGGGGAGTTACATTTCTCCTGCTGTACTTCTAGGGTGCTGACATCATCTGTGTTTGGAAAGGGGAATGTGCATCCTTTGGAAGCGGACACCAAGCACACTATGGCTAAGCTGTCATTCCCTAGGGCAAACAGCCTATTGTTGACCTCTACACCATTATGTTTAATTGTCAAATGCACATTATTTGTTGCTAACAGACTGTTTGCATATCTTTATTGCCATAGCATTCCCTGTTGGTATGGACAACCTCTGCATCTGTGGAAACTGTTTGAATATGGCAGGGATCCACTATATCACGTATGTCTCTGTAGTCATTTCACTGTGTGCACTGGGCAGACTGCTGTGCTGTGGTTGGACCCTGGCATAACACATGACAATACCAGATACGTGTGTCCCACTGCTAAAACAAGATTTGGACTAAGTGTGTGAGCATGCCCAGTTCAGCCTTCCCATGGCATGTTGTCAAAGTGTGTGAGCATGCCCAGTGTGATTATTCCATATGTTGGACTCTGCAGCCCACCACATTTGTGGATGTGTGTGAACTTTACAAACTATCACCCATTCATGGTTGTGGGTTGTGTGTCATGTTGTGTAGTTACTGTACAACTGCTTTGTGTGTCAACACAACAGGATTATACTGTGCCTGCAGTGTTTGCATGGGATACTTTGCATGCATTCGTCAACATCCTTTCACACTGACCTAACACTGTAGTACTGTATAGTGTACTGGCAGTACTTTGACTGTGGTGGACAGTAACCTGGGCTTTACTGCTATCACTGCTTTACATTCTGATCATGGGCACAACAGCCTGGTCGGGGCCAGTTGGGTACATCTGACCATGTTGCATTCTGTTCTGATATGCACTACTTACACCAGACTTGCCCAACATTGTTAGTGTATCCCACAACATAGGTGTACAATTGCATACACTAGCGTTGTGCCCTAGTCCATGGCTAATGCAAGTTGGAGAGTGTGTTTGTCCTTCCACACACATTGTAAGTGGAGTTTGCCATGACCAATGTAATGGTTGGTATACTGTGCCTCTGTCTACCTGTGACATGACAGTGATATCCTGGATGAACCTACCATCTCCGTCCACCCATCAGGATTCCTATTGTGGAAGATTAATGAGTGACTCTATGGGTAGCCTGTGCTGAGGGTTCACTCATGGGTGGGGTGGCTTCTGTGTTATGGATCACACAGTACAGCCTGTCCCATGTAATTCAGTGCTGGGGTTCAGGTCTGTCATGTGCATAGCTCACTGCCATTCAGATTGTACTATGTGCAGCATTTGTATTGATGCCAGCAACACATGCAGAACATGGCATGTGTGTAGGCTGATTGATACTCCTGATGTGGTACTGTTGGGGACTTTACAGTTGATGGAGGTGTCTGCTGAGGTACATCCCACAGGGGCTATTGTAGTCGATTGACCCACTGATGCAGGAGGACTGCAGAGCCACAATGACCTCACCTTGTGTAGATCTGACATCCTTCATGATTAGGTGGGTATATGGTATGTTTCTGTAAACACTACAGCACATGTTTGTCCAGTGCAGGATATCTATCACCCTGTGTCCCCAGGTCTCTCATTACATGTTAACTACATAATGGGTTAACACCTATGTGGTAATTGGTGGACACTTACTGTATATCCACAGGGGTTGACTATACACATTTCTGCACTTAGCTTGCTGACATAGCTATGGCACCAGTTGTCTGTTTGTATGTGGCCCTTTTGTAGGATGCATGTGTCAGCTGGTGGATCATATGTGGTGAGCGGTTTGTAGTCCTCTGCGAACATGTTAGGGCACAGTCCTTCCATGTTTGCCTGTACCTATGGGACATATATACCAGACGAGGGGGATACCAGGTCCAAGCCTTGTGGGATGCCAGTTATATCTGGTTTGTAGTCTGACATGGCTGAAGCAGGTCTGACCATGTCTGTTCTGTCCTTGGTCTGGTTTGCAACCCCTCTACTGACATGTGGGTTTATATTTACACTGGTGAGCCTATCTATACTGAACATGTAGGGTATTGTATAGACGCCTTTGCAAGGTCCAGATCCACTGTGTGGATCACATTGCCCTCATCAATGACCTGAATGACTGTTTCAATTGGGTCCAACATGGTTAGGGGCAGGATCTGCACTTGAGAGGGCCACACTGTGTTGGGTCCGGTGTCAGTAGGTCCCCGACATCCATATTTCTGTGGTACATGCTGCTCCTTTCCATAGCTGAGCAATCTGGGCTTCTCATGATTCTGGGGTAGTACTGTTCAGTATCCACTCAGGCAACACCTTTGTTGAGAAGGACCACTGTTGCTGTACACTGCTCTTTGGGTACATATTCTGTGGTACGGCTGGCATTGAGCAGTAGTGTGGTGTGGCATTCCATTCATCTTAGACTCCATGTTGCACATCGCCCAGGTCACCATCTCATACCATTGCTGCTGTGTGTTTTGCTTTGGAGATGTTGTCTGTTACCTCAGCATCTGCTATGTCAGGGGGCCAGCTGTCTGCTGGGATACATATTCTGCATACATGGGGGTGTGTGGGTTTGCACTGCACCTGTCAGGATGTATGTTGGCAATATGTGTGTGTGTTTGTGGTGTTTGTGTGATTCAGTCCATATCTGTGAATACACAAGATGGCTCCTACCATCAGTTGTGTAAGCCTTCGGATTATCCTTCATGTCCTGTGCAATTTGTATCTACATAGGTTCATAGGTTCATACTAGGCTATCCACCCTGGGCATTTGTTAGGCTAGCCAGAGTGTGTGTGGCTTTTGAGACCCCTTGCTATCTGGATAGTATGGCCATGTATTGTTTGCTTAGCTGTGCCTCTGTCTGGACATCACACAGTGAAGACCCCCACTGTAACTCTACAATCATCCATCCACTTGCCAAGATTCCTGTTGAACAATGTCAGTGAGGGGCTCTGCCTAACATGGGGTGGGAGTCTGGTCCAGGGTGTGAGGAACCTGTGGATTATGTATCTGTCCCACCAGCACATCCTATTTCATTATGTGTTGGGGTTGACATCTCTCACTCTCGCAGCTCCAATGGATATGTGTTGTCTGGGGTGGGGCAGGTCCATCACTCCTGTGTTAGGCATGGCCTCCTACAACAGGCATGCAATGCCTCTGTGTGGGCAGTCTGCAACTGTAGTCAGCTGGGGTGTCTACAGCCTAGCAGCATATGACATATATGTATGACACTTTATCCTCTTGGTAAGGTAGCTTTGCAGTCTTCCTAACTGCTGCAGGTGTCAGGTAAGGTAGATCCCACATGAGTCATTGTACTGGATTATCGGTGTGATTGGGATAACGATAGGGGCACAGTGGCCTCTGTTGCCATAGATGTGACTCCTTTCCTAATACAGTGTCACATGTACACAGTCTTCCTAGCCACATTGGCAATGTGGGTGTCACATAACAGGTTACTGTTCACTTGTGTCCCTTGGTCCCTGGTTACTCCTTCCATACATAATGGTTTACCACCTTTGTGGTATTTCGTGGTACCTTGTCTGGTATTTGGTGGGACATTCATACTGTCCAGTGTCTTCCAGACGGTTGGGGGGGGGGTTATTGTGTGTGAGAGTGCGGTCTGTAGCATACTACAGACTGCACAGCAGTCTTGCCTACAGTTAGTTGCACGTGGGTGAACTCCACTGCCTTGTACATTGTCAGTTACCTGGACGTCTGGGTGTCTGTGCTGCCTATGGTTACTCACCTCCTTTTATGTAGTGTTCCAGGTTTTGGGGCCATGACACATGGTACATGGTATAACCTGGTAGTGCTGGTGTGCTGTCAGGAGCCTTGCAGCAGGTTTCTGTCACTGCACAGACATCGATGTTCTGTATTCTGGGGATGGCCTAGGGGGCATGCATATTGGGGTGTACACATCTGGCATTGGTCATCATTTCCCTTATGTTTCTTCCCACTTATGTTTTCTCGGTGGCGGGTCAGTCTGTTCAGCCTTGCCTACAAAAGGCTGTGTGGAGGTGGCCAAGGCCTTATCCACTATTCAGATGCCCAGGGTAACGGGTGCAGGCCATCCCAAGGGCAGCTGCATGGATTGTCAAGCATGACATCCCAACCTGACAGACATTGGATCCCCTTGGACTGACACCAGTAAATGTGCTACTTGCTATGACTGATCATTCCATGTTTCTACTGTGGCATTATTCTTGGTAAGGGTAAGTTGCTGCAAACGGTGAGTGTCATACCAGCCTGGACTACATAATCGGATAGCTCATCTGTGTCTCTTTACATGTAGGCTAGGGCAGTACATCTCGGGTCATTCACACCAGCATGGACTATAACTGCATCATATTTCTGTTTGCTTTGGAGTGACCTTCATATTTCTGTTATGTGGCATGTTGTGGCGGCCTACAGGCAGCTTACTGTACCCTTTCCTTTGTTCAGTCTGCTGTGCGGGACAGCAGTGTGTCTGACTATGGAGTCAACTATTACAACTGTATCAGGCATGTTGTTTCTCCTTCTGGCCTGTGACTGTTTGGCACACCAGCTTTGTGTGCTATGTTTTGCATGTGCTATGTTTGGAGGATGTTTCATTGGGTGTCTGCTTTATTGGCCTCTGTTGGTGTGCTGTGTGTGTGATTTCTGCCTCTGGGAATGTCTTTCTGTGTTTATGTGTTTGGTTTGCAGTTGTGGTAGGTCTATGTGGGTATGTATTTGTGGTGTGTGTGGTTACCTTCTCCTACTGACTTGTTGTGGGTGTACTGAGTTGGGGGAGCTCTGCCTCCGGTTTGGATGGATGGTTGCATCTCTCACATATATTTGTATTTCTTGGGTGGAGTTGGTGGTTGTCTGTGTACTTGGGGCAGGTGTAACATTGGCACAGGGTTCACAGATTCCACTTGTTGAGCCTGGCCTTACTGGATTGCATGTGTGGACAGATTATATTGCCATACTACTGATCAGTAATTACGTCATTGTTCATGCTTGCTCTATCATGTAGTAGCTTCCTCTTTCTCTTGCATGTTTTGGTTATGGCTGGAGTCCACCATGCCAGATTTAGGCACTGTGTCTTGTTTTAATTTGGGACTGCATAATCCAAGCATTCCTGGCGGTGTTCATGGCGTGGCTGTCTTGCAGGTTCTGAGGCGTGGCCCATATTTTGCACCTGCGCGTGAACTTTCATGGCTTCAACATCATTTTGGAGGTGTGCACATATTGCTTAGCACAAGTTTTCCACTGTGTTTCCCGGACAGGGACTCTGGTCAGGGTTTGTATATCCAGTGTGATTACTATATGGTCTGGTGTTACCAATGTGCAATACACTTCTCATCTTAACATCCCGTACCCATGTTGCTGATTATCACATCCAGTATGCTTGCCCCTCTTGTGGGTGTGCTAAGTTGTTCCTGGGCCTTTTGGTTTGTGGTTTAATGCCCTTTTGTCCTACACTGTTGCAGCTGGTATACTTCTCCCAGTCTATGTGTCTGGGTATTTGCAGTCAGCAAATTTAATGTGGTTTGGAGGACTTGACATATTCATGTATTCCAGCATGGGCGCAATGCAGTTCCTGGTGTTGGGCCAGTACTCTGTGGCAGGCTATACACTGGTGGGTGGTTTTATCCACTGTTACTTGTGCATGGCTAGTCCATGCTGCTTTTTCTGGTGGTAACAACATGGGGGTGTTGTTATCCTTGTCATTGTTGATGGTCGCCCTCCTTTTGTAGCTTGTTCCAAGTGTTGAGGATGTACAGCACAGTCTGAGGTGTGACCTGGTGGTGTTAGGGTGCTGTTGTGAGCCTTGCCTCGGTATTCTGTTACAGCACAGTTATCAACATTCTCCATACTGGGTGGGCTTAGTCTGCATGCATCTTGCTGTTTGACCTTATCCCTTATCTGATTCTTATCCCTTCTGGTACCTATGGAGATAGGTTTGTGTTTTGCACCTTCCTATTCAGGGCACACTGTGCATGACAACGGCCTTTGCCAGTATCCATACAGCCTGCACTGATAGGTGCATGCCAGTCCTGGAAGGTGGTGCATCATGTCATGCTCAGCATGTCATCCCAGACTGGCACACAGTTCGTCCCCTTTGCCTACCTGCATTACTCTGGTAATTGTTGCACTTCATCATCTCGTTGTCCTGTTGTGGCATGCTGCTTGTTGAGGGTAGGATGTTAGACGGGGTCCTCAGGTGTGCATATGGTACTTGGTGTTACATTACTTGACACACAGCATTCATGCCTCAGGTGGTGCTGCAGGGCTGCCTCTGTCGGATGCACATATTACACTTACCTGTACATGTTTGTGAACAGGTTGTGTCACATTAGGCATCCCTGTTACTATATGGTGAGTCGGAGAGGGGTATCATTCCCAAGGTTCCTACTGAGCCAATGTATGTGCTATCGTTGCCTCTTTGCCAGAGCCAGGGCATACTGGGCACGCCTCCTTCTGCCTACTGGGGCAGGCTCAGGTTGTTCCTCCTCCGAGTCACGCTGTGCCTGTGGTGGCCTTGGCGATGGTGGGGGCTGTTTGGCCCAGCCCTATGGTGATCCTGCTGCAGCTGTTTTCGCATGATCATATTATGTAGCATAGCACATACCATGACAATTTGGGTACATGTAGTTGGTGTGTACTGCAAGGCTCCACCAGATGTGTCCAGACACCGGAACCGTGACTTGAGCAGCCCAAACACACGCTCTATTACATTCCGTGTTTGTGCGTGTGCCTCATTATGGCGTTCCTGTTCAGGTGTGTGTGCATTTCTGATGGGTGTCATCAGCCACGGCTCCAGTGCATATCCAGCATCCCCCACTAGGTGTCCGTGTGGGATGTCCCCATTGGCAAATGTCTGGTACAGCTGCGTCAGATGCCAGATGTGGGAATCATGGTAGCTCCCAGGACAGCCGCTACACACATTCATTATTATGCCCTGGGCATCACACTCGACCTGGCAGTTGATGGAGGGGAAGCTCTTGCGGTTTATGTAGGCCCTAACCAGCTCTCCTGCTGGTGCTTTGATGCGTATGTGCGTGCAGTCTATGGCACCCAGTACCTCAGGGTATTCCGCTATTTGCTGGAAGAGACGCATGTTGCTGGCCAATACCTCACGGGCATTGGGGAAGTATACATGATCACCGACATGTGCTGACATGGCATCCAGGAACTGGTGCAGTACCCTGGAAGCTGATGCCTGTGATATCCCCATCATATCGCCAGTTGGTCTCTGGAAGGTACCTGTTGCTAGTATTCTTAGGCCAACACATACCT
The DNA here is from genome assembly GCF_019279795.1 of Protopterus annectens. Lineage (NCBI taxonomy): Eukaryota > Metazoa > Chordata > Ceratodontiformes > Protopteridae > Protopterus > Protopterus annectens. The sequence continues at coordinate 56,412,387 of NC_056730.1, read as the reverse complement.
TGGTTTCCACTGGGATGGGTTCCCCTCTGTTGGTTCTGTGTGTGAGGCGTGGCCTGCACAGCTCCACTATTTGCTGCAGGAGGTCTCTGTCCACTCTATAGCGCTCTACTATCTCCAGCTCATGTAACCCGTGGTAGGTGACCCTGGGCCTGTACACTCTTCTCCGTCTCCTCACTGCGGGTTGTCTGGCACCATCTGCATTGTCACCACCCTCAGCAAGTCGCCTATGTCTCATTATGGCAGCTATGGCAGCCCCTAACATTTCTGCTCTGAGTTCAGCTTTTTCAGTTTTCACTTCTGATAACTGAACTCCTGTCTTGCAGTGTCTCTTGAGAGAAACATTCTGCACTGCTGTTTGCAGAGTTTTAAGTGCTGGGCTGGCCTAGTATTCTGCCTGTGTAATTGCCTGCATCTAATTGTTTTCACCTGCTAGCTCCAGCAGTATTCCCTGCTAACTTCCTACTACATCTGTTGTTTCCTTTTTCCTTGCTGTTTCCTCAGGGTGGGGCCGTGTGCAAACTAGCAGGAACAGGCTCACAGTGGCTTACACGCGCGCACACATACTTACACAGTTCAGAATCTGCTTATTCGGGTTTAAACGCGTGCACGCCCGCGCAAATGGTGTTAAACAGCTCCCAACACGCTCCCACATGCTTAATCTGCCTTACACGCGCGCACACTGCCTTACACGCAAGACACTGCCTTACACGCGAGCACATTATCGACTGCCACGCGCCGCACACGCAAGATACACGTCCAGCAAGAAACTTTGGTGTAGGCAACAGTGTACACCTTCCATTTTTGGCTTTCTCATGTTTACTTGGGGGCACACCTCCTCCCTTGATGTCTCTCTGACATCTGTCATGTAACTCTACCTCCCAATGACTTCTATCCCTTTCTACCATTCCCCCCTGTGATGTCACCTATCTCCTACTCTGTTCCTCCCCCTTCTGTAACTCTTACACTACTCAGACTGTGCTCATTTGCTATGTGACAGTGGTATTCAGTATCCTTACCCTCATTTGCATCAGATTGCCTACTAATGCTTAGTTACATCTCTTACACTTGGCTTCCCCCCTTGGCAACCACTACACGGTGGCCATGTTGGTTTTCCTATGCTGGTCCCTCCATTGACATTCCATATAATGCATAAAACCTACATTTGTAGGTTTAAAACCTTCGTTTTCATGTTTTATGCAGCGCAGCCCGTTTGCATGGGGCTGCGCTGGGTTTACACATCGGCAATTGCCGAAAAAAAAAAAATATTATTTTACATTTTTTTGCATGGGGTTGCATTGCCAATGGCCACATATTTGGCCATTGGCATGCTGCCTATGACATATGCACCCTTTATTTTGAGCTGACATGGCTCCATTGCCGTGTTTGCAGAAACGTACTCAGTTGTCAACTGAGTACATTTCTGCAGCTAACACGGCTCTTACACGGGCTGTTCTGGGCTTCCTGGATCGCTAATCAGCCTCATTTGCATGCTATTCGGATGCAAGTGGGCTGATTAGCTTAGCCACGCCCACTCCGTGTAAGAGCCGTGTTAGACTAACTCTTACACGGACTTTGGGCTGTTCCTGGATCACAAAGGCTACATGGAGTCTTACACTACTCTTAGACTCCGTGTAAGCCTTCGTGAATCCGGCCCGTTATATTGACAGATATGTGTGTGTATATATATATATAAATATATATATATATATATATATATATATATATATATATATATATATACACACACACACACACACACACACACACACACACACACACACACACACACAAACACACACACACATATATATTTTTTTATTTATTAATTTATTTATTTTATTTTACATTTGATAACCGGGCTAGTCTAACTGGATATATGTCCATTTTCAGTAGAGGCCTGGGGAGATAAGCTCCGAGGAAACAAACAAAATCACAAATACAAAAATTAATGTATACAATGAACATTGCAGGTGCAGTACAGAGAATAATCAAAGAGGTAATTCGTTCATAACATAGTGCAAAATATACAGATACAATTAGTACAATATAAAATGTAGTTGCAATACATCATAAAGAAAAATATGGCAGCTGAATTATACAATATATTAGCATACAAGTAGTCATAAAGAAAAAGCAGGAGCTGAAATTATACAATATATTAGTAAAATAAGTGATGTAAATAATAGTATAGAAGGGCAAGGTAAGTTGTTTTTAAGAAAAGGAACTTGATTACTGAGAAGAGGAGGGTAGGTTGAACCAAGTAAGAAGAGCTTGTTGATCAGTCAGGTTTAGTACAGGGGCACAACCAGTGTGTTCTGAGGAAAAGTTTCAATTTGGTTTTAAAGAGTGATGTAGAGGGAAGAGAGGAAAGTTCATTAGGAAGAAGGTTCCAGGGTTTTCCAACAGTATTAGAGAAAAGAGAGTCCCCAGCTCTGTTGTTTGATTTACAAATATTTACAAGACGTTTATGTGATGATCGTAAGGTCTTTAGATTGTTGTAGAGGTAATGAGGGTAGATAGTATAGGGGTATTGGTAGGTTGGTAAAGGGTTTTATGGGCAATGGTCAGTTGGTGTAATTTAAGCTGATTTTGTAATTCAAGCCATCCTAGCTGCTTTAGATTAAAACAGTGGTGGGCTCTGAAAGGGTTACCAGTAGCAAATCTGGCTATGTTATTGTAGGAGTTTTCCATTTTATTAAGGTTGTTTTTAGAGAGATTAGTATATATATATATATGGGTGAGGCATAGAGGAGAGTAGAAATTAGATGGGTGTGAGCAATAGTTATTCTAGCTGCAGGAGAGAGGAAGGGTTTGATCCTGTAGAGAGAACCTAGTTTTCTATTAACAGATTTTAGAGTATTGTTAATATGGATGTCAAAGTTAAGGTTGTTATCTATGGTGATGCCTAGTAGTTTGGTAGTTGGATCTGGGGATATGAGAGTACCATTATTGGATGTTACTGTGAAGTCTATTGGGGGAACTTACAAGTAGGAGTAAAAAGGAGGAGTTTAGATTTTTGGGGGCTCAGAAGGAGACAGTGCTGTGTAAACCATTGTTCAACTGTGTAAAACACATTTTGGGTTCAGATATAGATGTGGCTGAGTATATAAGTGTGGAATCATCTGCATATTGTATGCATGTAGCTTGGGGGATTGCTAGGTGAAGGTCATTGATAAAATATAGAAAACATATGAGGTCCTAATATGGACCCTTGAGGAACACCAATGTGAACGGGCAGATGGGTAGATAGAATGTTATGCCAAAGTACAGCCTGTTGTCTGTTATCTAAATAGGACTGGAACCCTTTTATAGCTAGTGCATCTAGTGACAGGGATTTGAGGATATTTGTAAGTATCTGGTGAATTACCATATAGAATGCCTTAGACAGATCTATAAACAGTGCAGAGGAAAGCATATTGAGGTTACGGTTTTTGTTAATACAGTCAGTAAAGGAAAGGAGGGCAGTAGTAGTGCTGTGAGAAGGTCTGAGACCATGTTGAGTTTGAAAGTAAGTTATTTTGGATTAGGTGGTCTAGTAATTGTCTGTGGATGCATTTTTCCATGATCTTTGCTAAGGGAGAAAGTAGGGCTATGGGACGGTAATTGGAGAGTTCAGTAGAGTTCCCACCCTTGTGAAGGGGGATAATATGGGATACTTTACAGATTTTAGGGATGTGTCCTTCACTGATGGTTCTATTGATGAGAATGGAAATTGGATAGGCGATAGATTTGGCTGCCTTTTGTAGATATTCAGCAGGTAGTTGGTCTGCTGAATGAGTGCATGGTTTCAGTTTTTGGATAAGGGTAAGAATATATGTTGTTTGGACTGGTTGGAAGAGAAATGGAGGGGATGGGTTAGAGTTGGAGTTGGATATAGTTAAGTTCTGAGTAGATAACTGACTGGCAAGAGTTTGAATGGCCTCAGTGAAAAAGGTATTAAAGGTGTTAGCAGTCTGCTTGGGATTCTCCTGGTCTGTGCCTTGTGGGTTTGGTGTGATGGATTGACCTGGGTATAATAACTGATTAATACTTGCCCAGAACTTTTGTGGTTTATTATGGTGAGTCTGCTGGATTTGTAGGTAGTAGTTTCTTTTGTCAGACAGTATAACTTTTTTAGTTTCATTTCTCAGCTGTCTGAATTTTTGTTGGTCTACTGGGTTTTTAGTTAAATGAGATTTATTCCAGTATTTATTTCTGAGATGGATTTTTTGCCTGTTTCTTTTGAAAGCCATGGGGCAGATTTAGTTCTCATCCTAAAAGAGTGGGTTGGTGCATGGTGATCTAGTATGGCTAGAAAGTTAGAGTTAAAGTAATTGACAGCTTCCTCCAGTGGGAGGTATTTTAAGGGAGACCAGATGCATGCTCTTAGTTCTCTCTGGAAGAGATTGGGGTTGAAGTTTTTCTTGGTTCTAATTGTCCTAGATATGGTTGGATTAGGTAGATTGGATTTAAGCCTGATGATGTAGGTTAGTGAGTGGTCACCTACATCATCAGGGAGGGTTCCAGCTTCATATGTCTGGGGATGATTATTTATGAGAATCCAATGTAAGGTACTTTCTTTCTTATTAGGCTTGTTTAACCTGGTAGGGGAGGTAATGGTTTGAGAAAAAACAAAAAGGTTAATATGGCTGGTAGGGTGGTTACTGCTACAATACTACCAATCAATGTTAAAATCACTTAGGATTATGGTTTCTTGGGGTACATTTTGGGATAACTAACAAAGGATATTTTCTATGGTGGCAATGTTATTACCAGGAGGAAGATAAATACAGATAATATAGATGGATTTGAATGTGTTAAGTTGAAGCTTGGTAATAAGAATTTCAGCATTGGAGTCTTGAGGTGGTTTATAGTCGTAGGTAGTAATCTGTAACCCAGATTTAAATAGGATAGCTACACCACCACCCTTTTTGGTTGCACGGTCAAGTTGCAAAATATTATAACCGGGTGGGATGACTTCATTGTCTTTAGTTACAGGTTTTAACCAAGTTTCTGTTAAACAAAGAATGTCAAAGGAGTAGACTTCCAAGAGAGCATGGAGTTGTGCAACTTTGTTATTAATGCTATATATGTTGAGGTGAGCTAATAAGAGTGAGTTAGGTGGTTTGGTAAGGGAATGGATAGTAGAGGGGTTGGTGTTGAGGAGTTGAGTGGTAGTAGCAGTTGTTGGGCCTGGGTTGGGTGAATGTCTCCATCTTTTAAAGAGAAGAATAGTGTTTGAAGTCTAGGATTTGGGAATTTACTATATAGAGGTAGAGATTTTCTGGGATTGGGACAGTCATATCTAATATATATATATATATATATATATATATATATATATATATATATATATAGTAAAATGCTGTCTTCCTGCATTTTAATATTCATTTATATAAAACTGTTTTGAGGTTATGTATTTGCCTTGTATTCAGGTAATTTGGTGTTTGTCAACTCAACTCCTACAAGAGTGTACTTGTTATGAGAACAGAATTCCTGTGTATCCTGTTAAGAGTGTACTCGTCTTTACAGAAGACTTCCCTATACTCTGAAAACAAGTATACTTATGAGAATTTCTAAAGTCTACGTTTTGAAGTCCTGATATAGATGTATACCCAAAACTAAGGTAGCAAGTTGGACTGTACAATATTTTTATGATTTGCTAACCATAAATAGTGAAATGGTCAGAATGGATTATGCAGAGCTATAGAGTGTTTACAGAAAGTTATGAAAAATATGAAATTATTTAAATAATTAAACAAAAATAAGTTATCATTCTGTAGATATGTTGGATTCTCACACATATGTTTAAATATTACGTTAGGAAAATGTGTTGTATGATAACTGACTTCTTCTTGGAAGCTAATAGATTTATGGCTATGTTTTCTGAGCATAGCTATTCTTATGAAACTGTATATAAGGCTTATTTTCAAATGAGACAAATGACACCACGGCCATGAATAAGGATAAAATGGTACACACTGCTTATTTAAACCAGGCTAAAGCTTTTGACACAATCCCTCATTCAGGGACTGAAGATAAACTGACTGTGTTGTCATCAGATGGATAGCCAACTGGCTCACTGACAGGACACATTGTCCACATAGGCAAACCTTCTTCTGATAACAAACTTGTTACTGGTGGTGTCTCACAGGGCTCAGTGTTGGGACCCCTCCAGTTTCATATGTATTTCTTAGAAGTGAAGGCCAATGTTTGGGGCCTCTGCCTCATTAAGCTCACCAATGACTGTAAGTTGGGACTGATCGGTAAATCCCCAAATGATGCTGACCTGCTACAAACAGGCCTAAAAATGACTAATGACTGAAGCCAAAACCATGTTCTAAGACTAAATGCTAAAAAAGCATAATCATACCCTCCAGTAAATAAGATATCCCTGGAAATTATAATATTTACAGCACATCCCTAAAAGTAGACCCAGTGATGAGGGACCTAAGAGCACAGATAGATAGTAACCTAAAATTTGACCACCAGGTAGCTACAGTAGTAAGGAAATCCTTCTGTATGGTTCAGATTATAAGTAAAGGCATGGCATCAAGGTCAGATCCATAATCAAGTACAATGCTCCCTTCTGTATGTACCTAACCAGGCACGTACACCAGTTGGAGCAGCTCCAGAGATTTCTCACAAAAAATGCAAAATGTATAACACATGTCTTATGTGGACCAACTAAAGGCCCTATCCCTTTACTTCATCTCATATCGTTTATTGGGAGGTGACTTTTGCCTAACCTACAAGGCATTTTCCAATCTAGCTCTGATTAAAATGTTACATATTTGTAAGACAAAATATACAAGGGTGACACATTCCATGGACCAGAACCTTATTTGTGACTCTAACAGACTTGCTAGAGAGACAAAGGCTACCTGGTCTATGGAATAAACTTCACATCTTTGTAAAACAAAGCCTGTCCCTTACTATCTTCAAAAATAATTTAGATAAATGGATGGGGAATCATAAATTAAATCTGGAGGTACTGCCCATGTTTGTTAAGGAAAGAGGCAGTCTGTAAAATGACTCAGGTATCCAACACCCAAAGACCCACAACCCCAATACTACCTAATGTCATATCTGTGGAATTAATATATAATACTGCTACATCCTGTGTATTATTGGCTAGGCTTGTAAAGGCGCTTGTGCCATTAGCCTAGTAATCACCTATAAACCTATCACACAAGAGCACTGTCTTAAAAAAAGAGTGTTGAAATGAATAAAAAATATTATCATTGTATTGATGCATACAACAAAATTGTGCAAAATAATATACAGCTAGTTTATTTTGTTTCTGACTAGAATGTGCTTTCAGAGAAGATTGTTTAAATAATTAAGAAGATTTGATCCAAGTTATCAGAGAACAGTTATCTTTCCTCATTTTTATTTAAGTATCCTGCTGTTTCCTTTAGATGTGGCCATAACCTTGCTGATTTATTAATTTCTAGTAATTTTGAGTATTTTTATCATAATTCGTTAATAATACATGTTTATTCAGGCACCGTAGGATGCGGTTGTCTTTGTGTTGTGAAGTAATAATTCCAGGTGCTGATATTGTTAATCAGATACAGTTTAAAACTCAATGGTCATTTTTCTTGTACCACTGTAAAAGATATCTATGCCATTAAATGTATGTGTAATTTTAATTTACATTGTAAAAGACAAAAAGAAAATTTAAAAATTGATTGTGTGAACATTTAAATGACATAAATCTGGTCGAACAGATAGTCCTTTAGGTGGAAATTTTTTAATTCATTGTGATAAAGATTATAAACAGCAGCAGCAATTTTATCACAGGTTATGGTTAAAGCTTTTTATTCTCAGTTGCTTTCTTATATCTTATTACTGAAAGAATATATGTGTGAGACCATATAGTCTAAATAATGTTAACTGGAAATATGTAATTTAATTTGATTCATTTGAATTACATAAATGTTTACTTTGAATGGCTCTTTTATTTAAATACTTGACTCTCTATTGACTTGTTTCCTTGATGACTATGAATAGTGGCGGCACTAGAAGTGAAGAGTTTTTAATATGTTTTAATAAAGACTGTTTTACTGCCTTGTTATTTATTTTTCTTGTGTGAGCAATTATATAATATGGCTTCTGGCAATAATTTGCCTTATAATTCTCCTGCTGTGCCTTGAGGTCTATGTTTGGAAAAATGGTCTGAACAAAGAAACCTTGATCAGTTTTTAAATGGCATACATGATGGTGATAACCTACATGGTGAAGGTATAACAGACAGTGTAGCACCGTAGCTGGTGGTATTACTGCATTGGAGATGTTTTTTGCTATTGTATATGGACAAAGAGAGAAACAAAATGCATAAAATTTCTTGTGCTTTTGCTGATGGCAGTAGCTCATAAACACACTTTGATGTTGGTTCAAATTTTAATTAAAAGAGATATTGAGAGGAGTAAAGAGTTAGAAAATGATATTAAAAGTGCACATAACAAACTGATGCAACAACTGTCTACTTATCAAGGTCAACATATTATTTGTAAAGTAAGATCCTGAAACAGAGCAGATAGTTACTGCAGTATTCACATATCTTGTTTTTGACAACCTCCCCCCCCAACACTCACGTATGGCAGTCATACCATTTGCATAAGTTCCCAGGGCCCAAGTCATAGACAGAGAGATACTCATGTGACAACACTAAGCATACATGCACAAAATAACAAGTAACAGATAATATCACTGTTTCTCTGGTTTCAGTTGCCCATTAATTTCAATTTAGTCAAGGTTAGAGACAGACATTCAGAATATCATGCTACATGGATTTATTACAGTTGTCATGGGTCTCTTGGTATCTTTAGTCTATTTCAAAACACCAAACACTATGAATCTTCTGGTGCCTACAGTATCATTTGTCATGTGAGGGGTCACATGACTATCATCTCCATTCTTCTCAAGTGTACCTCATTTTCAGGAACGTTCCTCATTTGGGGTCTTAAAACGTTCATGTTCCTCGAAGTTCCACATTGAAAGGGTCTGTCACACATTCAGTGTTAGCAATATTTTAACTGACAGCAATGGTAAATAGAACTGAATCATATTATTTCATTAAAAGACATATTGTATAAGTAAAGCTATTACATTTTAGCCATCCTATGAGCTTCTTAGTTGAAGTTGTTAGTAAGCCATTAGTAAGTGTTCCACATTTTGCGCATTTGTTCCACATTATGAGAGGTGGTGTTCCTCATTTTGGAGATGGAAGGTTGAGAGCTATGATCATCTCTGCTGTGGACCCTGATGATGTCATTCTTGCAGGAGGTACCTATGACAGTGCAGCTATCATGATGTCAGCCAATGTTTGTTTGCTGTCTTGAAGTGGATTTTCTGGGCTTTTTTATCTATTATGAGTCATATAGTATTCATTACCCCATGCTAAATATAACATTTATGTTCCTAGATTTATATGGTATTACTAGGTAATTGACAAATAGGCGCCTGGCTAAATAATTTCCATTATTTCTTTCGTCTGTTGATAAATGTCATATGGAATACACCTGGAAAAACTTTTGGTTCCACATTCATCTACTCTAAACTAACCCCATGAGTGGATGGGAGCCTTAACTTTATCCCAGGGTTGTCCCATATGGCCCTTATTAACAAAAGAAACAAGAAATAAGGATGCTGTGACTAGGTCCCTAATGAGCTACTATATTGTCTGCCTGGTATGAATCTACATTATGCAGTGGTTTATCTGCTTTAGTAAACATGGACTACACATCACTTTAGTGCAATCTATATAACAAATAGTTATAATAGCTCTTTGAAACTCATTGTAAACCCTCTACATTGTCCACTTGATTACATATTGGTCATCCAATGGATCCCAAGCTGTGAAAGTTGCTGGCATCCTCTCTGGACATAAAATTGTAATACGTGGGATACAGGAATCACTGCTCAGTTTTATCCTGTCATTTATTACACAGAAATCAAAACCAATATGTGCATGGTAAGAGATGATTTATTTTGATTTATATTTTATTTTATTTTATTTTTCCTCTGATGTTGACTGTTTTATTTATTTATTATTTTATTTATTTACATTTGTTTACCGGTACATTTGTTTAATGAGGTGCAACTGTGATTGATAGTGAGCAAAAGCTACTGCTTACGATGTAAGAATATCTAACATTTTAGAGTGACTGATATAACTGGACAGTAGGTGAGAGTGACTGCTTTATGAATTATTTTCACCTTATACAAGGTAAGCTCAGTGTACTTAATATCTAATGTATATTATTTGTGTGATTTCTTCACACAACTTGACATACACCACTAATTGATTTAATTTATTTGAATTCTATGATCATTGATTTGGATTATTCTTTCCTTTTAAAATTATTTAATATTTTGTGTCTGAGAATGGATTACTTTAATCAGTATGCAATTAATAATTTGCAAAAGCATAAGCATCTTGCACAATATACTACATGTGATATAAAGATAACACCTGATGACATTGGAAACCTGTGACCACATGTCAAAAGCTGGATGATTTGTTTACTATTATTAGTATCTAGACTTATAGGTTCATAGGTTCGTAGGTGGGTACTAGGCTATTGGCCCAAGGGCCCAAGTAAGCCTAGCCAACAAGGTTCCCAGGCTTATGCCATCCAAGAAAGTTAATTTTCTGTGCCCCTGTCAAGCAGAGTCACAGAAGTGATCCCTGGAGTGTATTTCCTATTTCCCATCCACTCATCAAGATTTTTCTTGAAGAGTGCTAATGAGGAACTTTGCTTGACATAGATGGGTAGCTTGTTCCCGAGTATAGGAAGTCTCTAGGACAGGAATCTATCCCTCCAGCATGTCCTGTTTATTGTAGTGACAAGGTTTAGGTCCCTAGAGCTTGTAGCTCATAGGGATTGGGATTTCTTTAGCTGTAGTATGTCCAACAGCTCTGAGTTTAACATAGCTTTATATGTTTATAGTTTCATAGTTTCATAGTATAGTACTAGGCTATCTGCCCTAGGGCATTTATAAGCCTAGCCATAGTGTACGTGGCTTTCGCCACCCCATGTAATGATGCAAAAGTGTACAAAATAAATTTAGTTTACTGTGCCTCTGTCTAGTAGTGACACAGAGATGACCCCCGGGGTAAACCTACGATCACCCATCGACTTGTCAAGATTTCTCTTGAAGAGAGTCAGTGAGGGGCTCTGCCTAACACGGACTGGGATCTTGTTCCAGAGTGCGGGAAGCCTCTGGGTTAAGAATCTGTCCCTCCAGCATGTCCTATTCATATTTGTGCTGAGGTTTAGATCATTAGCTCTCGTGGCTCTGATGGATGTGGATTTTTTTGAGGTGGAGCATGTCCATTAATTCCAGATTGGACATGGCCTTGTACTTCAGGCACAGATCACCTCTGAGCAGGCGGTATGCTACTGAATAGAGCTGGAGCTTCTTTAGTCTGGCAGCATATGACATATGTTGGAGACCCTTGATCCTCTTGGTGAGGTACTTTTGAGGTCTCTCCAGCTGCTGCAGGTGCCGGATGAGGTACATACCAAATGGGGCATTGTACTCGATCATTGGCCTGATAAGGGAGGAATATAGGGGTACAATGACATCCTTTGATCTGGAAGTGAATCCCTTCATGATAAGGTGGGCAAGGTAGAAGGTCTTTCTAACCACTTTGGCGACGTGGGTGTCAAATGAGAGGTCACTGTCAACTTGGGTCCCCAGGTCTCTGATTACTTTTTCCGTACTTAATGGATTACCACCTATGTGGTAATTTGTGGGTACTTTGTTTTTCCCAAAGGGGATGACTATACATTTTTTGGCATTTAGTTTAAGGCCATGACTCTGGCACCAGTCGTCTGTTTCTGTAAGGCCCTTCTGAAGGATGCATGTGTCAGCTGGTGTATTGATTATGGTGCCTAGTTTGCAGTCATCTGCGAACTTTGTCAGCCACAACCCCCCTATGTTTGCCTGCACATCTGAGAAATAAATGCCGAACAAGAGGGGTCCCAAGACAGAGCCCTGTGGGACTCCACTTGTGACTGGCTTAGACTCTGACATAGCTCCAGCTATTTTGACCTTGTGGGTTCTGTCCTTTAGCCAGTTTGCAACCCATCTTGTGACATATGGGTTTACATTTAAGCTGTTGAGCTTGTCTATGATGTCTGAGTGGGGTATTGTGTCGAAGGCTTTTGCCAGGTCCAGGTAGGCTGTATGAACTGCTTTTCCCTCATCGATGGCTCTAGTGACTGTTTCAAAAAAGTCCACCAGGTTCAAAAGGCAGGATCTGCCCTCTACAAAGCCAAACTGGGTAGGGTCAATTGTCTGTAGGTCCCCGATGTCTTTGTTTATGAGTTCCATAATGATCCTTTCCGTAGCTTTGCAGACCAGGCTGGTTAAGCTTATGGGGCGGTATTTTCCAGGGTCTGTAGAGTTGCCTCCTTTGTGGAGTGGGACCACTGTTGCTGTACGCCAGTGTTCAGGTACATATCCTGTAGTAAGGCTAAGATTAAACAGCATTCTTATGTGCGGGTTTAGCTCCTCTAGGAGTTCACGTAGCACGCAACCCGGGACACCGTCAGGTCCCATTGATGCTGTATTTTTAGCTTTGCTGAGAGCAGCTCTCACCTGGACATCTGAGATGTCAGAGAGGTTGCATTCAGCTGGTATAAATATTTCATCTTTTGGGGGTGAGGGAGGGGAGAAATTTGCACTGAACCTGTCTGCCAGTATGTTGGCAATATCTGTGGGTTCAGTGTATTTCTTGCCATTATGAACTAACTCTGAGCATATCTGAGGGTTTCCGCCCAGGTTTCTAACATAGCTGAAGAAGGCCTTGTGGTTATCTTTAGTGTCCTTAGCGATTTTTCTCTCAAAATTGGCCTTGGATGATTTTATGAACGAATGTAGTTTTTTGCTAGTGCTGATCAGAGATGCCTTCCCTTTATGGGATTTTGCTCTGTCTTGCAGTAGCTTCCTTCTCTTGTTATAAAGTTTGTTTATGGCTGGGGTCCACCAGATAGGACACCTGCCTTTGGTGGAAAGGGTCTTGGTTTTATTTGGGATTGCATGATCCATGCATTCTTGGAGATGTCCATAGAAAGCATTTGTGAAGGATTCAGCAGTGTGGGATGTGGTTTCCACTGGCCCAGGGGGCTTGAAGGATACCATTTCAGTCTTAAGGAGTATAAAGTCGGCTTTTGAGAAATGTCTCACTGTGGTCTTTTGTGCTGGGGGTGGAGGTGGGATATGAATATCTAGGGTCATTAGTTTGTGGTCTGATCTCACTAGTGAGGGGTATACTTCTGGTGTTGAGCATTTTATCCCCATGTTTGTGATGATCAGGTCAAGTATATTATCTCCCCTTGTGGGGGAGGTGACTAGTTGTTCCATCGCATTTGAGTTGATGAATTCCAGGAACCTTTGGGCTAGGGTGTTAGGGCTTGAATAATGCACCCAGTCTATGTTTGGGTAGTTGAAGTCTCCCAATATGATGGTATTTGGTGAGACATTCATATCCTCCAGTGTCTTCAGGGAGGCTGAATGGAGTTCCTGAGATTGAGAGGGTGGTCTGTAGCATGCTACAAGTTGTATAGCAGTTTTGCCTACGGTTAGTTGCACATGGATGGTCTCCGATGCTTCGTGCGTTGCCACTAACCTGGACGTGTGGGTGTCTTTAATGAATATGGACACTCCCCCTCCCTTTGTGGTTCGGCCCAAGTTTTGGGGCCGAAATGCATGATATGAGGTATAACCTTGTAGGGCTGGGGTGCTCTCCAGAGCCTTGAACCTGGTTTCAGTTACTGCACAGACATCGATGCTCTCCATACTGAGGAGTGCTTCAAGAGCCTGCATCTTGAGATTTAGACTTCTGGCATTGAGCAGCATTACCCTTAGTTTTTTTCCTTTCTTGTTTTCTAAGGTGGTGGGTTTGTCTTTTGAGCCTTGCCTAAAAAAGGCACTATGGGGGTAGTAAGAGCCTTAGCCAATATCCGGAAGCCCAGTGGTGACAGGTGCAAGCCGTCCTTGCGAAGCAGTGTGGCTTGTCCAGCATGTCATCCCAAGCAGACAGACATTGGATCCCCCTAGAATGACACCAGTAATTGAGCCAATTATTAAAGCTGATCATCTTGTCTTTGTATTGTGGCATCATTCTTGGTGAGGGCAAGATGCTGCTCAGGGTCAGGATCATACCGGCCTGGGCTACATAATTAGAGAGCTCCTCTATGTCTCTTTTCATGTAGTCCAAGGAGGTACGTCTCAGGTCATTCACGCCAGCATGGACAATGACAGAGTCATATTTGTACTTGCTTTGGACTGACCTGAGTGCTTGTGTTATGTGGCGGATCCTAGCACCTGACAGGCAGCTCACCGTTACCCTCTCCTTGTTCAGCCTGTTAAGCGGAACGTCAGTGTGTCTGACTATAGAGTCACCTATTACTAGTGTATCAGGCATGGTGTTTTGTCTTAAGGGCTGTGATTGTTTGGCACACTGACTTAGTGAACTATGTGTTGCATGTGCTGTATTTTGAGGTGGTGGTTTCTTGGATGTCTGCTTTGGGGGCCTCTGTTGTTTTGGTAAGTTTTTTATTAGAGCCTCCGAGTATGTCTTTGTGTTTTTATGTGTTTGGTTTGCAGTTGTGGCAGAGATCTCCTCAGAGCAGGCAATATGCTACAGAGTAAAACTGGAGTTTTTTGAGATGGTCAGTGTAGGGCATCTGAAGCCTGTAATCCTCTTTGTGAGGTACTTCTGTGGCCTTTCCAGCTGCTGCAGATGTCTTGTGAGGTACATTCCAAAAGGGGTGTTGTACTCTAGAATGGGTCTGATGAGTGCTGAGTAGAGGGGAAAAATGACCTCCTTTTTCCTGGATGAGAACCCTTTTGTGATGAAGTGTGCCACATAGAAGGATTTCCTGACTACTGTGACGATGTGATTATCAAAGGAGAGCCTACTGTCCACCTGGGTCCCAAGGTCTCTTATCACACATTTGGCATTAAGTAGACTGCCGTTTATGTGGTAGTTCATGGGTACAGAGTTTTTACCAAAGGGTATGACAATGCACTTTTTGGCATTGAGCTTGAGACCATGATTTATGATGATAATTGTAGTTGAACAATTGACACAGCTTGGAAGACTGTTGTTACATATATTACTGACTGGGCTGATGCATTAGATAATAGTAGGTAAAGTGCAAATAGAACATATTTAGGAAAGGAAGTACTCATAGTCAGTAAAGATCACTCAGCGTGTATTAAACAGGTTACTACCAATGACAACTTTTGAATTTAGGATGCTGGTATTCAGCAAGATGAGGATTCCAAGCATATATAAGACAAAAATAAGAAAAAAAAATGGAGGAAGTTCACAACAAATAACTTGAAAGAAACTGATTTATGTCCACAGTGCAAAGAGAATGTGCACTAAAAGGTCCCTGCTGCAGAACATAGATTACAGGGAAAGAAAACATTGTGCAATCACAAAATATTCTTCTACAGAAAATGACATAATTTTCCCATCAGAGAAGGTAGAAAAAAATACAAAGTGCTGACTAAAAGGAAGAAATTACAACTGAACTTGAAAGGAGAACATCACTGTAAGAAAAAAAAAAAAACGAAGGCAAAGACTGAAGTTGAGAATTTTACCATGAAGTACAAAGTCAGATGGATGAGAATTGTATGTTTGCAAATGTAATAAGCAATGAAAACAATATGACTACTAAGGCTAGTGATGATGAAGACCATTCCTTTGTAGTACTTTATTTTATTGATTTTGATTATAATGAAAACAATCACATAGACATATATAAGATAATTTACATTATAGATTTACAAATTGATATATATATTGATATATATTTAAAGCATTTAAATATGAATATACAAATAACAAAGCAAACTAAAGTATGTACATAGACATCCAGTATTTATACATTAACATACACATAACCTTCCTTTTGTAATGTGTTCTCATGAATGACAAGGAAAGTCAATTACCTTTATGCGAAATGATCATTTTTTCCAACATATTTTGTAAGTTAACCCGTAAATGATATTCATATGTCTTTCTAGAAGTTCTAGAGGTTATGGTTCTTATCTGTAAATGACTAACTTCTTTTAATAAATTAGTAAACTCAGAGAATGTAGGAGGATGTTTTGAAATCCATTTTTTTGTTATGATCTTTATAGCCACTGCCAATATAGTCCATAGTAATGAGCATTTGGTTTTCCTAACACGTTGTGGAACAGGTGTATTAAATATGATTAATGATTTATTCAATATGAAGTCGTCTGAAAAAAGTGCTTGTAAAAAGTCATTTACTTTATTCCAAAATATATTTAAGGCTGGACAGTCAAAAAACATATGCGTTCAGTTAATATCCACATTAGAGTTGCATATATTACAGATGTTCTGTTTTTTATTAATTTTGTCCATTATTTGTGGTGTATAAAAGGATCTATTCATGAATCTCCATGTGTAAATCTTCCATTTCAGAGAAAATTTTGTTTTCCCAGCTGATTGTAGCATATTAACCTTATCTTGCTCACTTGGGGAATTATGAGTAATTAAACTATAATAACTCCAGTGGTTATGTGTGCAAGAAAATGTTTATTCTCTTACAAGTCTATAAATAAAGGAGAGACTACCTGAATATGTATGCTGGTGTAATAATGTTGATTGAAGAAATTGTAATAATATCCTGGTGTCATGTTTGATAGTTGATTAAGCTAGTTTCAGCTTATTATCAAGATATAGTATAAGTGTTTGTATATCTAACCATGAGGAATTATTAAGTTTATATTCCTATATAATATGATCCATTGAACTAGTCTTGTATTCATAAGTTAGCTGGAACCAGTATTTGAGTTCATTGTTTTTCAGTTGAGAAATTGTGTTAATATCTGAGGTAACAAAAGTTTCTTGTGTATATGCTATAGGAAATAACAAAAAAGTAGTCTTTATATTTAACATGTTTATATATAAAGTTTCTAAAGTTAATTATACTATTATGTATGTAACTGGCAGTATGATTAGGATTAGTATGTGTGATAAAATATTATTTTAAGATCCATATAAAAGGTGTGTTTATCAATTCTAGCTGATATGATGTTGGTCTCATTATAAGTTCCATGGCTGATACTTCCCATAAAGATTTCCATTTAGCTAAATAGGTTATATCTAAGAGCTGAGAAATTGATCTGATTATAGTGGAAATCAAATAGAGATTTAGATATGGGAAAGCTATTCCACCATTCTTCCAGCTGTTAGTATGTTGATTAATAGTAATTCTAGGTTTTTTTTGTGACCAGAAGAATCTTAGTATTAAAGTGTTTAGTTTATTTATAAACCTTTTTGAGGGTAGAATTTGAATGGATTGTATTATGTATAACATTTTAGGTAGAATTATCATTTTTATAATGGTTAGTCTTTCTTCAGTAGTAAATATTATTGTATTCCATTTTGAAAATAATTCTTGGATATTTTGTAAACATTTGTTATAGTTGAATTGAATTATTGATTTAATGTCTTTGGCAAGAATGATTCCACAATATGTGATTTGATCTGCGTTAGCAATGTGATATGTATTATTTCCTATCATCCTTTTTTTTTAATTTTTTATTAGTAGGATATATGGGTAGAATTTTTGTTTTATTGTCATTGAATGATAGACCGGACATAATTTGAAATGTTTAAATTGATTCATATAATGACATGAATGAGGAGTCATTTCCCTTTGTGGTGATAAGAACATCATCTGCAAACAACTGGATTTTGGCTATATTGTCTTTATCCATTTCCAAACCCTCTATTTCTTTATTGTTTCTTATTTTATTTGCCCAGGGTTCCATGATCAAAGTAAATAGAGGAGAGAGAGGACATCCTTGTTTGGTGCCTTTTGTAATAGATATTTTATTGGAAATATATGACCCTATTTTGATATATGCATAAGTTTCTTCATATAAATGTTTTAGAAGATTAATAAAATTATGTGAAAAATGTAAGCATTCCAAAAGAGTAAATAGATAGATCCAGTTAATAGAATCAAAGGCCGCATTAATATCAAGACTAATTAATGATAAGTTCCTTTTCTTCCTTTGTGAGAAGTCTGTAATAGCTAGGGTTCATTTTATATTATCAAAAGTACTTCTGTTAGTTATAAATCTTGTCTGGTCTTCGTCTATTAAGTGGGGAAAGAATTTCTTCAATCTTTCTGAGAATATATTCATAAACATCTTATAATCGATATTCAGTAAAGATATTGGTCTGTATGAAGAACAGAATTTTGGGACTTTATTTGATTTTAAAATAGGGGATATAAATGTATATTTCCAGGATGGGGGTGTAATATTATCACTTTGGGCCGAATTATATACTTTGTGTAGTAAGGAAATAGCCATTTTGGGCATTATCTTAAATATTTCAGGAATAATTTCATTGTTCATAGGTTCATAGGTTCATAGGTTCATACTAGGCTATCTGCCCGAGGGCATTTATAAGCCTAGCCCATTGTTTTGTGGCTTACGCCACCCCCTTAGTATGGGGAACTATACCCATTATTTTGCTGTGCCTCTGTCGAGCAGTGACACTGAGGTAATTCCTGGGGTATATCTGCGATCTCCCATCCATTGGTCAAGATTTCTCTTGAACAAGGCCAGCGAGGTGCTCTGCCTCACATGTACCGGGATTTTGTTCCACAGCATAGGGAGTCTTTGGGTGATGAATCTATCCCTCCAGCACGTCCTATTAATAGCCGTGTCGAGGTTTAAGTCTCCCGCCCTTGTGGCTCTGATGGATCTAGATTTTTGAGGTGAAGCATATTCATCAAATCTGGGTTTGACATGGCCTTGTATGTTAGGCAAAGGTCACCTCTGAGCAAGATGCGACTGAATAGAGCTGGAGTTCTTTCAGTCGGGCAGCATAGGACAGATTTTTGAGACCCTTTATCCTTTTGGTGAGGAACTTTGTGGCCTCTCCAGCTGCTGCAAGTGTCGGGTCAGATACATTCGAATGGGGCATTGTACTCAATCATTGGTCTGATGAGTGATGAGTAAAGGGAGACTATGACCTCCCTTGATCTAGATGAGAATCCTTCATGATAAGGTGGGCAATGTAGAAGGACTTCCTAACTACTTTAGCTACATGGGTGTCGAATGACAGACTACTATCAACCTGGGTCCCCAGGTCCCTGATAACTTCTTCTGTGCTCAGTGGATTGCCACCTATTTGGTAGCTAGGGGTAACCTTGTTTTTCCCGAAGGGTATGACTATGCATTTTTGGCATTTAACTTTAGGCCATGGCTCTGGCACCAGTTATCCGTTTCTGTGAGACCCTTCTGAAGGATATCTGTGTCAGATGTGTTTTCTACTATGGCCAGTTTGCAGTCATCTGCAAACTTTGTCAGCCATAACCCTCCTGTGTTTGCTTGTACTTGAAAAGTAGATGCCAAACAAGAGTGGGCCCAGGACTGAGCCCTGTGGGACACCACTTGTGACAGGCTTTGAGTCTGACATGGCGCCAGCAACTCTGACCCTGTGGGTTCTGTCACTCAGCCAGTTTGCAACCCATCTTGTGATGTATGGGTTAACATTTAAGCTGATGAGTTTTTCAATGATACCGAGTGGGGTATTGTATCAAGGCCTTAGCCAGATCGAGGTAGGCTGTATGGACTGCCTTTCCCTCATCAATGGCTTTGGTGACTGTTTCAAAAAGTCAACCAAGTTTAAAAGGCATGATCTGCCTTTGACAAAGCCAAACTGGGTTGGATCCAAAGTCTGCAAATTCCCTATGTCTTTATTTATGAGGTCCATTATGATCCTCTCCATGGCTTTGCAGATAAGGCTTGTCAAGCTAATGGGCCGGTAATTTCCAGGGTCTGTGGAGGCACCGCCTTTGTGAAGTGGGACCACAGTTGCAGTGCGCCACTCCTGGGTGTATCCAGAGGTAAGACTTTGATTAAACAGCTGTCCTAGCTGTGGGTTTAATTCCTCATTGAGTTCGTGGAGCACACAGCCGGGGACACCAACGGGTCCCATGGATGCTGTGTTTTTGCTTTGGAGAGAGCAGTTCTCACTTGGGCTGGAGATGTTTGGGGGCTGCACTCATTTGGTATAGATATCTCTCCTTTGGGGAGGGGAGAAGTTTGCACTGAACCTGTCAGCCAGTATGTTGGCAATGTCTGTAGGATCAGTAATCTTCACATCATTTTGAACTAGTTCTGAGCATATCTGGGAGTTTCCTCCTAGGTTTCTAACATAGCTAAAGAAGGCCTTATGATTGTCTTTTGAGTCTTTAGCTATTTTTCTCTCGAAATTTGCTTTGGATGATTTTATGAGAGCTCTTAGTTTTTACTTATAGTGATCAAGGGTGTCTTACCTTTTAAGGATTTTGCTCTATCTTGTAGTAGCTTCCTCCTTTTGTTGTAGAGTTTGTTTATGGCTGGGGTCCACCAGACTGGACGCTTGCCTTTGGTACAAAGAGTCTTTGTTTTGCTTGGGATTGCCTTATCCATGCAGTCCTGCAGGTGCTGGTAGAAGGCGTTTGTAAGTGATTCAGCGGCTTGAGTATTGTTTTCCGCGGCTCAGGGGCCTGAAAGGAGACCACACTAGTCTTTAGAAGTGTGAAGTCGGCTTTTGAGAAGTTCTTTACTGTGGTCTTTTTATTTCAGGTGGGGGTGGGATGAGGACCTCCAGCGAGATTAGTTGTGATCTGATCTCACCAGTGAGGGGTATACTTCGGTGTTGAACATTGTGCTCCCATGTTCGTGATGATGAGATCAAGTATGTTATCTCCTCTTGTGGGGATGGTGACTAGTTGTTCCATGGCATTTGAGTTTATGAATTCCAGGAACTTTTGGGCTAGGGTGTTTGGGCTTGAGTAGTGTTCCCAGTCTATATTAGGGTAATTGAAGTCACCTAGTATGATGGTGTTTGGTGATACATTTATCCCTCTAGTGTTTTCAGGAAGGCCATGTGAGTTTCCTGAGTTTGTGAGGGTGGCCTGTAACATGCTACAATTTGCAGAGCAGTCTTGCCTATGGTTAATTGCACCTGGATGGTCTCCGATGCATCGTGCATTGCCACCAGTCTTGAGGTGTGGGTGTCCTTGATGAATATGGATACCCCCTCCTTTCTTGGTATTGTCCGGATTTTGGGGCCGGAACGCATGATATGAGGTAAAACCTGATAGCTGGGGTGCTCTCAGGAGCCTTGAACCAGGTTTCTGTCACAGCACAGACATCGATGTTCTCCATACTGAGAAGGGCCTCGAGTCGTGCATTTTGAGATTTAGACTTCTGGCATTGAGCAGCATTACCCTTAGTTTTTTTCCTTTTTGTGTTCTAGGGTGGTAGGTTTAGAATTTGAGCCTTGCCTAAAAAGGCACTATGGGGTGGCAAGAGCCTTTGCCAATATCCGAATCCCAGGGTGACAGGTGCAAGCCGTCCCTTGAAGCAGCGTGGCTTGTCCAGCATGTCATCCCAGGAAGACAGATACTGGATCCCCTTTGAATGACACCAGTGTTTAAGCCAATTGTTAAAGCTGATCATCTTATCTCTGTATTGTGGCATCATTCTTGGTGAAGGTAGGATACTGCTCAAGGTCAGGGTCATACCTGCCTGGGCTACATAATCAGAAAGCTCCTCAATGTCTCTTTTCATGTAGTCCAAGGAGGTACGTCTCAGGTCATTTACACCAGCGTGGACAATGACTGAGTCATATTTGTACCTGCTGTTGAGAGACCTGAGTGCTTGCGTTATGTGGCGGATTCTAGCGCCCGACAGGCAGCTTACTGTGACCTTCTCCTTACTCAGTCTGGTGAGCGGGACATCAGTGTGTCTGACTATGGAGTCACCAATGACTAGTGTGTCTGGCATTGTGTTTGGCCTTAAGGGCTGTGACTGTTTGACACTCTGACTGTGAGGTCTATGTGTTAGGGGTGTTGTGTTCTGAGGTGGTGGTTGTTTGGGTGTCTGCTTTGGTGGCCTCTGCTGTTTTGGTAGATTTTTGATCAGAGCCTCAGTATGTCTTTGTGTGTTTATGTGTATGATTTGAGGTTGTAATGGTACTATGTGAGACTGGGTCTATAGTGTGTGTGGTAACCTTCTCCTCCTGACTGGTCTTGCCAGTCCTATGTTGAGAGAGCTCAGCCTCCAGTTTGGCCGTATAGTTGCATCTCTCGCATGTATTTGTGTTTTGTGGGAGGAGGAAAGGGTTGTCTGTGTACATGAGGCAATTGAAACATTGCCTCAATATTCCCAGGTTCACCAGCTGAGCAGGAGAGGACACTAGCAACTGATCCCTCGACATGCTAGAAGGGTAGACGAAAAACTTTAAAAAAAGATTCCGGGGACTTGGGTGACCGAGAAATGGGGGGTTGCCTTTTTGGGGTACTATCTATGACAAGAGTGCCGTATCATGGTAATAAGTACTGTAGGAGCAAGTGCTAGGTTTAATAGATAGAGAATAGTCTACTTGGAGTCAAGTAGAGTTGATCTTTTTAGTTATAGGATACGCTGATTTGATCAGTAGTATAGTTCGAGGAAGGTAGTTTTAAGGGAAAATTTGAAGAGTGGACTTTAGGTAGCCCGAATAGTTTAAACCTGCTTAACCGGCACTGCCCTAGTGTGCAACAGTGGCAGCTCCAGCTAAATCGCTCTAAATCGTGCTAGCAGCGTTAGCGTTTTATACCAGGGGCTGGAAAAGCTAGAAACTGGCCCAAAACGACCAATAAACTACTAGTTACTGGCTGAAACCTCACAAAACTGGACAAAAGGCAGCTCAATGCTTCCCACTCCCACTGGTAAGCAAGGTAGCCTCCTTCCCCAAATAAGGCAAGGAAACAGTACACAGGAACTACAACCAAAGCCCAGGAATCAGCAACTCTGAAACTGGACTAAACTAGTAAAGCAGGAAAGCAGGTAGCTTCCTTCCCCAAATAAGGCAAGGAAACAGTACACAGGAACTACAACCAAAGCCCAGGAATCAGCAACTCTGAAACTGGACTAAACTAGTAAAGCAGGAAAAACAAGAGATATTTTTTCTTTTTTTCACAAAACAGGCAGAAACAGGTACAGCAAACACTTATAAATGCTATGAATCAGCTACTACAGCTTACACAGAAGAATTTGCTACAAATACAGTCAAATAGTAACAAACAAGGATTCCAAGTGCAATATTAAGTTAATTGCAGTAAAAACAGCTTCAATGTAACAGAAAGGCAGGCGAAATACAGTTGCTAGGTATTCAGATGTGGAAAGCAACAAAAAATATACTTAGTATCAAGAAAAGTCACTTATTCAGCTCTCTGCAGCCTGGATTACTCTGCTGGCCCACGTGTTACATGGAGCTTTGTTTAATTTAAGCTTATTTACTTGAATTTGTATATCTGATAAAGTGATTTGTTTACCAATAACTTCAATTTGTTGTTTGTTTAGTTTATTATATATATTCTTGTTAATATAATCTCTTATGTTATCTTGTGTTTGAATTTGTTGTGTGGATTGATTAATTTCATCAAAGTGACATCTAAACTCTTCTAATATATCTTGCATACTATGTACTTCTCTTTTCTTTTTTGCAGAATGTATTTCTTTAATATAATTATATTTATTTAATCTTTTGGTCTTATTCTTAAGGTTTGATAGATGTTTAGGATTTACAGAATAAGCAAGAAACCTATATTTTTCTAATGTTATCTTTGTTTTATGATGTAGGATAGATCTATATTCCTCATTTAGTTTGTATATCTCATCCCTTATATTCTTTGAAGACAAGTTGTCTTTATTATTTGTGTATAGTGAGTCCAGTTTATCCTGTATTATTCTTATATCTTTATCCCAAATTCTCATCTTATTATGAAACCATTTGTTTATTTGTCCATACAAATATGCTTTTAGGGCATCCCAAATAAATATATAGTGTGTCTGATGCTGAGTTTATATTAATGAAGTTTTGTGTCTCTTCTGCTATGAATAATTGAAAATCTTTAAGTTGTGTGAGATATGCTGTAATCCTTTTAATTTGGACACTATGAGTGTTATTAATATTAAGTTCAAATATGATAGTATTATGGTCCGAGATTGGGCAGGATATTATTTTGCTATTGGTCAGGTTATTCATTATCTGTGTAGAAAGAAATATTCTATCAATTCTAGAATATGTTTTGTATCTATGGTGCTCGGTAGCATTGTCGCCTCACAGTAAGATGTTGTCCTGTTTGATTCTCAGCTAAAGCGTCTTCTTTGTGGCGACAAGCGTGAGTGGGCATACCTTCATTGAAGGTTGTACGTCAGGGCTGGCAACTTGGTACGTAAAAATCTACTGCCAATCATTAGCGGACCAGAGTTCTGCTGTGGTGACCCCTAACTTGGAAAAGCCGAAAGATACAACAACAATAACAACAACAAAGAATAGAACATGTATTGTAATGAGTTATGATCCACAAAATGATGTATGTCTTTGAGTAGGTATAAGTCTATGAAATTTATAAGTTGTATAGCTTGTGCTGTAATTTTTCTTTTTCCTGAAGTGGTTGTATCTTTAGGGTCTAAGATACAGTTGTAGTCACCTGCCATAATGATATGTCCCTCAGATAGTGAAACTATTTGATTCAATATGTGTCTAATAGTATTAGTACCAATACCAGGTAAGCAATAGTTGTTTATTAATGCATATAGTTTCTTACCCATCTCAATTACAGCCAAGCAAAGCAAACCTTTATTGTCTTGGTATGTTTTGATTATTCAGGGTAATGGTAATGTTTTGTTCCACAATATTGCTACACCTCTTTTTTTTCCGTACATTCTAAGCTTACTATATTTGTGTATTTATTTGTATCTAGAAATTTAATAGTATCTTTTGTTAAATGGGTTTCTTGTAAGAATACTATATTAGGTTTATAAAAAGCTAGATATTTAAACAAATTACTTCTTTTATATGGGTTGTTCAAACCATTTATGTTAAGTGACATACCTTTCATCATAGTCATATTATGTAATTGTACCTGAAAGATGTGTTAGTAACATATCAATATCATATGTATAATGTGAAAATTTCCACAAAAAAGTGAATTTGTTCCTAGTATAAATATTAAATCTCATGTCTTTAGTAAAAATATGTATTCCTTGAGCTTTGTTCTCTATATTTTCTGTAAATAAGCTACTATGGATGTCAAAAAACTCTTTTTTAAAAAAATTATTACATACACTACATAAAAACAAACACCCCAATGCTCCCCACCTGGAGTTATAACCTTCTAATCCCAATGACATCTGTCACTGAGATCAACCCCTAAACTGTAACAACAGAGTACAAACTCCACTAATAACATACTTTACATACTTTAAGTTAGAAACATTAAGATAACCAAATTCTAATTAAATCATAAATTGTCCTAATATAGTGTTATCTGGAGGGTTTATACATTCATAGAAACCATATCTAATAAGAAACCTAGATTCAAGATATGATTTACATTCCAAATAAGGCAAATGTCTAACAGATTTTTTAAAAGGACTAAGTAATTTAGCCTTACTATTAACATAGATAACAGAGGTTGTATGCATAAACAACATTTCTATTAGGTTATCAGATATAATACGTTATCCAACACACAATGTTATTGTTCAAACCATGGTTTGTTTAGATGTAATTCTGTTTTGTATTAACATGTTTGTAACTCTCATTATATCTCTTCCCTTTATTTAACTTATGTAAATGAACACGAGAGGGAAAAAGAGAGAAAAGAGAGAGAGAGAGAAAAAAATAAATAAAACAAGGCTAACATGTAGTTAGGATCCCTTGTGAATAGTTATATTTAGAAAGACTATTTAGAAGACGTAGGTGTAATTATAAACATTATGTCATTTAAATAAGCATTGTATCACCCCCCCCCCCAAATGGGATGTATTCAGTATAAACATGTGTATATACAACCGCTTTCACTAGTGGCAGAATAAGATATCTATTTGCAAAGTTCTTTTTAGTATACCACTTTTGTTATTCAATTCTTTGCTATGCAAACAAACATTCTGAAATGATATACTTAACCTTACTCATGACACTTAAATATAAAGATTGCACGAATTTGTGTAGCTATTAACTTTGAGTATGGTAACCATAATCATAGTATGCAGTGATAATTCAAAAAAAAGATGAGGGAGAGAAAAAAAATATTTTATATATATATATATATATATATATATATATACATATATACACACACACATATGCATACAAATATATATATATATATATATATGTATATATATATATATAGATATATATATATATATATATATATATATATATATATATATATATATATATATATATATATCTATATATATATATATATATATATATATATATCTATATATATATATATATAGGGTGGCCTAATGGTTAAGGTGTTTGCCTGACAAACACAAGGTTCAGGGTTTGAATCTCACAAGGGATAATTGGCTAGGCTTGAACCTATATATATATACACACACACATATATGCAAAAAAACGAATGTTACCATCAGTATTTACACTTGTAGGACCTAAGAATAAAGCATATAGATATTTACATTTCAATACTCACACAGTTCTTTCATAACCATCTCCTCTCTCACTTCTTTTCTTTCTACATTTTCTTCCCTTATCTGTTCTGTAATCCTTTCTTCAAGTCACAAAAGATGAAGATATTATGTTATTGTAATATGTAATCTTGTCATCGACCATATAAATGATCATTTTAAGTAAATAACAATTGATTTAAAACAAAAAAGACTGTTAAAGCAAGCTACAGTCAAAATACAGTTCTGCACTTCCTGGAAATGTTCGTCGCACAGTGATGACATCATCAAGCTGCTTCACATCATCGAGGGAGTTCAGAGAGAGAAGAGATGATTCCACAAACTGTAGAAAGTTTTCCAAATGAATAATTAGCTTGTGAGAGAACTGCACGAGGTAAGGACAATGTTCAAAGTTGTCCCCCTTATTTTTTCGGTGGGAAACAGTCAAGTGTCAGTAAAAAAAATGTTTTATACATGTGAATCAGCATATATCTGTTACCCATACTAGAAACTGCAAAACTGTCATCAAAAAAAAAAAAAAAAGTTTTCAAACAGATCATGAATGTAATGATGTAACTTTTCCTACTGCTCTATTTTGTCATTTAAAAGCACTATGTTTATTTTTAACTATATATATTCCCCAGAGTTTAGATTAATATATAAATAATAAGCATTGTAATAGAAACACATATAACATCTCCCAGCTTTTCAAAGCTAATGTATGCATTGGTATTTAAACCCACAGATACTACACTACCTTCCCAATATTTACCTATCCTGAACAAATGTATATCATGTACATATTTAATAATTGCATTGTGAATTCTTGTTCTACTCTGAGGGTGTAACACAGTTTATGCTCAGTGCTGACCAGTACTGTATGATTAGAAGTGAGAAGGAAACTGTTATAAGAATATGTTATTCTCTATGACTTAAAGTGCAATTAGAAGAGAGAAGAAGGCTTTGAGTATGTTATGCATTGTTATTACTTTGAGTTTAGAGAGACTTATTTATACTATGCTATATATACAAGAAATTATATGTATATATATATATATATATATATATATATATATTAAAAAAAAAAAATTTTCTTCTTTTGTCTCCCTCCCCTCCATCCCTCCTTACTTTATATTTTCCAATGTATCCCTTCATTTTATCTTACATCGAATATTAAATATTTATAACAGTATATATTATAGCTGTGTGAAATTAAAGTGTAATATGCATCTAAGTAGTATCTTATACTATGAAGCAGAAACTGAGGTAATGCATGTTATATGGTATGCTTACTTATATAAAATGAATACTTAAAGTGTTAATGATAAATATATTGATGGTATATTAAGTATGTTATATTACACCAAATTAAGTTATGAATGAAACATTATATATATATGTATATATATATATATATATATATATATATATGCAACATATGAAAAGCAGTGTAAATCTTACCTTGCATTTATAACATATCAAAATAGACTTGTTAATAAAAGCATAGTCCACAATAATAGTTTGTTTTATAAATAGTCTGCATTTCTCATTTATTCTTTAGTCTCTTTTGTTTTTCAGTAGATTTCCATGTAGTTGTAGGAGCCATTTTTAAGAGAGGGGTTAGCCCACTCCATTTCTTCTATTTTTTTCCAGTAATTTGTGGTTTTCAACATATGTCACAGCAGAATCAAGATCCTCAAACAATGAAGGTTCATCAGGAAGAAAAATCTTCAGCCTTGCTGGAAACAAGAGGTGAGTCTTAATCTGTACGTTTTTCAGTTCTTTAATTAGAGGTAAAAAAAACCTTTCTTTTAGTAATTACCATTGTTGAATAGTCATTATCAAAGCGAATGATAGAGTCATTGTATTTTAAATGTGATTTTGACCAGGCTGTTTTTAGAATTAAGTCTTTATCTGAATATGATAGGAATTTTACTATGACAGATCTAGGTTGTTTCCTGTTGGTACTGTTTCCTGATGTGAAAGACCGATGTGCTCTCCCAATACCAAAAGATAAAGCCTCTGGTAACTCTAGAAATTTTGGTAGCCATGAGTTAAGGAAACTTGACATATTGTTTCCTTCTATATTTTCCTGAAGACCAAAAATCCTTATATTATTCCGATGTGATCTTTTCTCTAGATCATCCAGTTTATGTTGTAATGAAGTATTTTGTTTAAGCAAAAATTCTATGTTGTTTTCATTTTCTAGCTACCTTCCATCAAAGTCTGTTAATGATTCCTCAATATTAGTAATTTGAATTTTTTGCTGTTTTAAATGCTCATGAAGCATATCCATCTGCTTGGTAGTTTTTTCTTTAAGGTTGTCTATTTTACAGTCAGTTATATCAGTCTTAGTTGTGAGGTCTTGAATAGTTGTTATCAAAGTCTGTATTTCCTTTTTTATATTGGAATCCTGGTTGTTTGCCTTAGTATAACTCATGTTGAAAATCTCCCAGAAGTGAAGTATTTCTTCAGATGAATGTTTTGACTGGAAATAATAACCAATTTTGATTTATAAGTAGATATTCCTGAAGCGAATGTTGAATACTATCAAATTCTGCAAAAATAAATCCACTTTTTCTTGATATGAAACAAATTTCCAGTGAGGATATATTTTCCTTAGTGGAGCTTGTGAAATCTGCTGCTACACCATGACCATGCTAGACACGCCCCCCTGTAGACTTTATTGGCATCATTAAACTAGAAGTGAGAGATTATGCAGAGATCTTCAGAAATTATATCATAGTAACTGGAAATTCACCTGTTGGAGGAGCTGATACTTACATCTTCAGAGAGGATAATGAACATTGAAAAGTGTTATCCTTGCCAGGAATACACATTCAGGATGTGAATAAGGCCTTAGAATACTTAATGTGAGGAGGTATGGAGGTAATTTTATTCATGTTGGTCAAAAGATCTCATTGCCAAAGGCTCTCTGACTGTTAGTAGGGAACTTTCAAATCTCTTAGCATAACTTGTACAGCTGATAAAACATATTTTCTCAAATCACATATCAAAGGGAGAGTTGGGTTAGAGCAAATAACTAAAATATATTTTAGGCAAATAACTAATGGCCCAAAAAAAAAAAAAGAAACTTGCTATTTTCCCACCTTACTAAGCTAAAAAAGTCCAGTTTCAGATAAATTCTGATACCTAGGCTGTGTTTAAGCTTCTGTGTTGGCCATACCATACTTGGGCAAAAAGGAAGTTTCTTTGTTCAAGAGAGAGAGTGGGGAGCTCTGAACAGTCTACCTGTCCTTGGAGGAGTGGTTTGTGCCCAGAAACTGTAGTTTTATTGGCCATTTTTGGCTAATTTCTATCCCTTTAATCTTTCTGATATATAAACCACATTTGCACATTTTTTGCATCTGTATACGCTCAGCAGATCCTGACCAGGTGTCCTGCAGAGACCTACAATACCAGAGAGACAAAAGGAGAGACTTTGGAGTGTTTAAGTACCATTTTTGTTTTTTCTTGATTGCTAATTGCTAATTTCTATCCCTTTAATCTTTCTGATATATAAACCGCATTTGCACATTTTTTGCATCTGTATACGCTCAGCAGATCCTGACCAGGTGTCCTGCAGAGACCTACAACACCAGAGAGAGAAAAGAAGAGACTTTGGAGTGTTTAAGTACCATTTTTGTTTTTTTTTGATTGCTTATTTCTATTTCCAACTAAACGCTCATTTTCTGGCATTTATTGCTTCTCAAACCCCTCGTTTTATACTGAAAATTGCATTTATTTGTGCCTGCACTTTTATTAAGTCGTTTTTCCTGTAAATTGCATTTGTAATTGTCTCTGGCTTCCCACTCATGTGCAACAGCCATTACTGCACTGGAAAAGTTGTTTTTTCACTTGTTTCTACCGTCTTCCTGAAAAACAAAAAAAAAATCTTATTATTTTCCCTCCTTACTAATCTAGAAAAGTCGATGTTTCAGATATCTGCTAAAAGCTAAACTGTGTTTAAGCTCCTGTGTTGGCCATACCTTACTTGGGTAAGAAGGAAGTTTCTTTCTTCATCAGTGAGAGTGGGGAGCTCTGAACAGCCTACCTGTCCTTGGGGGAGTGGTTTCTGCCGAGAAACTGTACTTTTATTGGCCATTTTTGGATAATTTCTATCTCTTTAATCTTTCTGATATGAAAAACACATTTGCATGGATTTTGCATTTGTATAAGCTCAGCGGATCCTGCCCAGGTATCCTGTAGAGACCTACAATGCCAGAGAGAGACAAAAGGAGAGACTTTAAAGTGAAGTACCATTTTTATTCTTGATTGCTTATTGCTTTTCCCACCTAAACGCTCATTTTCTGGCATTTATTGCTTTTCAAAACATTCATTTTATACTGGAAATTGCATTTATTTGTGCCTGCACTTTTATTAAGTAATTTTTGCTGTAAATTGCATTTTTTAATTGTCTCTGGCTTCCCACTCACGTGTGACAACCATTACTCCACTGTAAAAGTTGTTTTTTCACCTGTTTCTACTGTCTTCCTGAAAAAAAAATGAAAAAAAAAAACAATAAAATCTTGCTATTTGCCCCACATTACTAAGCTAGAAAAGTCCAGTTTCAGATACCTACTGGTACCTGAACTGTGTTTAAGCTTCTGTGTTGGCCATACCTTACTTGGGCAAAAAGGAAGTTTCTTTTTTCACCAGCAAGAGTGGGGAGCTTTGAACAGCATACCTGTCCTTGGAGGAGTGGATTCTGCCTAGAACTATAGTTAGTTGGCCATTTTGGGCTAATTTCTCCCTCTTTAAACTTTCTGATATAAAATCCACATTTTAGCATTTTTTTGCATCTATATAAGCTCATCAGATCCTGCCCTGGTGTCCTGCAGAGACCTACAATGCCAGAGAGACAAAAGAAGAGAATCTGGAGTGTTTAAGTACCATTTTTGTTTTTTCTTGATTGCTAATTGCTATTTCTGCCTAAACAATTGTTTTGTGGTGTTTATTGCTTTTCAAAATGCTCATTTTGTACTGAAAATCTCATTTATTTGTACCTGCACTTTTAATAAGTCATTTTTGCTGTAAATTGTATTTTATAATGGTTTCTGACTTCCCACTCATATGCGACAGCCATTACTGCACTGTAAAAG
Organism: Protopterus annectens; assembly: GCF_019279795.1. Lineage (NCBI taxonomy): Eukaryota > Metazoa > Chordata > Ceratodontiformes > Protopteridae > Protopterus > Protopterus annectens. Next base: position 56,380,762 of record NC_056730.1, on the reverse strand, counting down.
TTGTTTTTCACCTGTTTCTACTTTCTACCTGAAAAAAAAAAAGAAACTTGCTATTTTCCCACCTTACTAAGCTAAAAAAGTCCAGTTTCAGATAAATTCTGATACCTAGGCTGTGTTTAAGCTTCTGTGTTGGCCATACCATACTTGGGCAAAAAGGAAGTTTCTTTGTTCAAGAGAGAGAGTGGGGAGCTCTGAACAGTCTACCTGTCCTTGGAGGAGTGGTTTGTGCCCAGAAACTGTAGTTTTATTGGCCATTTTTGGCTAATTTCTATCCCTTTAATCTTTCTGATATATAAACCACATTTGCACATTTTTTGCATCTGTATACGCTCAGCAGATCCTGACCAGGTGTCCTGCAGAGACCTACAATACCAGAGAGACAAAAGGAGAGACTTTGGAGTGTTTAAGTACCATTTTTGTTTTTTCTTGATTGCTAATTGCTAATTTCTATCCCTTTAATCTTTCTGATATATAAACCGCATTTGCACATTTTTTGCATCTGTATACGCTCAGCAGATCCTGACCAGGTGTCCTGCAGAGACCTACAACACCAGAGAGAGAAAAGAAGAGACTTTGGAGTGTTTAAGTACCATTTTTGTTTTTTCTTGATTGCTTATTTCTATTTCCAACTAAACGCTCATTTTCTGGCATTTATTGCTTCTCAAACCCCTCGTTTTATACTGAAAATTGCATTTATTTGTGCCTGCACTTTTATTAAGTCGTTTTTCCTCTAAATTGCATTTGTAATTGTCACTGGCTTCCCACTCATGTGCAACAGCCATTTCTGCACTGTAAAAGTTGTTTTTTTTTCACATTTTTCTACTGTCTTCCTGAAAAAAAAATCTTGCAATTTTCCAACCTTACTAAGCTAGAAAATCCAGTTTCAGATACCTGCTGATACCAGAACTGGGTTTAAGTTTCTGTGTTGGCCATATCTTACTTGGGCAAAAAGGAAGTTTCTTTTTTCATCAGTGAGAGTGGGGAGCTCTGAACAGCCTACCTGTCCTTGGGGGAGTGGTTTCTGCCCAGAAACTGTAGTTTTATTGGCCATTTTGTGCTAATTTCTATCTCTTTAATCCTTCTGATATAAAAACCAGAGTTGCGCATTTTTTGCATCTGTATAATCTCAGCAGATCCTGGCCAGGTGTCCTGCAGAGACCTACAATGCAAGTGAGACAAAAGGAGAGACTTTGGAGTGTTTAAGTACCATTTTTTGTTTTTTCTTGATTGCTAATTGCTATTTCTGCTTAAACACTCATTTTCGGGCATTTATTGCTTCTCAAAACTCTCATTTTATAATGAAAGCTGCATTTATTTGTGCCTGCACATTTATTAAGTTGTTTTTGCTGTAAATTGTATTTTTAATTGTCTCTGGCTTCCCACTCACATGTGACAGCCATTACTGTACTGTACAAGTTGTTTTTTCACCTGTTTCTACTGTCTTCCTAAAAAAAACCCCAAAAAAACCCACAAAAAAATCTTGCTACTTTCCGACCTTACTAAGCTAGAAAATCCCGTTTCTGATACCTGCTGATACTTTGTTTACATTTCTGTGTTGGCCATACCTTACTTGGGCAAAAAGGAAGTTTCTTTGTTCATCTGTGAGAGTGGGGAGCTGTGAACAGTCTACCTGTCCTTGGAGGAGTGGTGTCTGCCCAGAAACTGTAGTTTTATTGGCCATTTTGGGCTAATTTATATATCTTTAATCTTTCTGATATAAAAAACACATTTGCACAGTTTTTGCATCTGTATAAGCTAAGCAGATCTTGCCCTGGTGTCCTGCAGAGACCTACAATGCCAGAGAGACAAAAGGAGAGACTTTGGAGTGTTTAAGTACCATTTTTGGTTTTTCTTGATTGCTTATTGCTATTTCCACTTAAACGCTCATTTTCTGGCATTTATTGCTTTTCAAAATGCTCATTTTATACTGAAGATTGCATTTATTTTTGCCTTCACCTTTATTAAGTCATTTTTGCTGTAAATTGTATTTTTAATTGTCTCTGGCTTCCCAGTCATGTGCATCAGCATTACTGCACTGGCAAAGTTGTTTTTTCACTTGTTTCTACTGTCTTCCTGAAAAAACAAAAAAAAATCTTGCCATTTTCCCCTCCTTACTAATATAGAAAAGTCCAGTTTCAGATATCTGCTGATACCTGAACTGGGTTTAAGCTTCTGTGTTGGGCATACCTTACTTGGGTGAGAAGGAAGTTTCTTTGTTTACCAGTGAGAGTGGGGAGCTTTGAACAGCCTACCTATCCTTGGGGGAGTGGTTTCTGCCCAGAAACTGTAGTTTTATTGGCCATTTTGTGCTAATTTCTTTCTCTTTAATCTTTCTGGTATAAAAACTGCATTTGCATGCTTTTTGCACCTGTATAAGCTCAGCAGATCCTGCCCAGGAGTCCTGTAGAGACCTACAATGCTAGAGAGACAAAAGGAGAGACTTTGGAGTGTTTAAGTACCATTTTTTTTTCTTGATTGCTTATTGCTATTTCCGACTTAACACTCGTTTTCTGATGTTTATTGCTTCTCAAAACTTTCTTTTTATACTGAAAATTGCATTTATTTGTGCCTGCACTTTTAATAAGTAGTTTTTGCTGTAAATTGTATTTTTTAATTGTCTCTGGCTTCCAACTCACGTGTGACAACCATTACTGCACTGTAAAAGTTTTTTCACCTGATTCTACTATTTTCCTAAAAAAAACAAAAAAAAAAAATTTTCTATTTTTCAACCTTACTAAGCTAGAAAGCCCAGTTTCAGATATCTGCTGATACCTGAACTGTGTTTAAGTTTCTGTGTTGGCCATACCTTACTTGGGCAAAAAGGAAGTTTCTTTGTTCATCAGTGAGAGTGGGGAGCTCTGAACAGCGTACCTTTTCTTGGGGGAGTGGTTTCTGCCCAGAAACTGAAGTTTTTTTGGCCATTTTGGCTAATTTCTTTCTCTTTAATCTTTCTAATATAAAAACTGCATTTGCGTGGCTTTTGCACCTGTATAAGCTCAGCAGATCCTGCCCAGGTGTCCTGTAGAGACCTCCAATGCCAGAGAGAAAAAAGGGGAGACACTGGATTGTTTAAATACCATTTTTGGTTTTTCTTGATTGCTTATTGCTTTATCCGCCTAAACGCTTGTTTTCTGGTGTTTATTGCTTCTCAAAATGCTCATTTTATACTGAAAATTGTATTTATTTGGGCCTGCACTTTTAATAAGTTGTTTTTTCTGTAAATTGTCCCAGGGATTCATGAAGCTCAGCACAAGGACGGTGTTAGCTTTGCACCAACCTTGCAGCATAGAGATGGCGCAGCAGCACCACATGCATATTAATGAAGGTGCGCTTCCGCAACGTCCACATGCATAGGAAATGTGCGGGATTGCAGGGGGCTAGTCTATGCGCTGCACGGAAGCATAAACATGTCGGCTGTAGATGCGCAACCTAAAATGCTGACTAGTACAGCCTGCTTCTAATAATAATCACTCCTCAAAGCATACAAGACAGTTTTGCGAACACCAAAATAAAAAGTAAACACAAAGGCACGAAGCTGAATATTGAGTCCCTGTCCCTCGAACAAATGACATTTAAAACCCTGTGCCCGTATTCCATTGTAGTGTTGATTGTTATATCAAGTGGAAGAAAAATGCAGTGCATTAGCATGCCGCTGCCTTTTGCTAAGCCTAGCCCAATGGTTATACCAAAAATATTAAAAATGTTAAATGTCCTGCGATTATAGGACATAATTATGTCCCATATTTTATGCAATAGTTCCATAAAATACTTATTTCTGTATGTAAAATACCTAAATGTTACAAGAAACAGAATAAGCAACTAAACTGCTACAACAATAAGCTTTCATTTAGGCATAAAACTAAAGTACTACCCATTGTACTGACCGTGGGTATGTGTTGGCTGGTAAAATCTGATGTGTGTACCGAAAATATCCCACTTTGGTTATTTGAAAAGGTGACAACCCTACCAATGGTCAGAGCATTTGCTCAATATCTGCCCATTTGTGGTCCAAGTTGTCCTTGTCTGGATGGCGCAAAGATGAACGGGTATTACCTGGGTCTACCTACCATGTCATGAAAGATAAGTATTTGCATGTACCTATGTGCGTGAAGTACAGTATGTGGAAGATCAAAAATGCTAGGGTCGTCCTCACAACCATATTTGTACCAGAGATATGTAGTGTACCCAATGTGTTCTGTTGTCTGTGGCATGGGCCATCAACCAGAGAAAAGATGGATGGTGTGTGTGGAATATGGGGGTGGGGGGTACGGGGTAATGTAATAATTCGCCAAGGGGAGACTGGGTCGGATGCACAACAGGTGAACTGGAGGTGTATGAGGAAGCAGTGGGTGAATCAGAAAGAAAACCAAAGAACAAACATTCACATCTGCAATACAACCTGACAGGCCATACTGTAGAACACAATCCCACAAACATATGAACATTAAAATGTGCGATACACATGTACAGAAACGTTACATGCTCACACCCACATAATGGCCTGGCCTGAACTGAGCCATCCAACCCCAACACACCTGGATACATAATTTAATACCCATCATCCCCTCCACAGAACACCACCCCCCCTTCCTGAACGTCCACCAAAACCACCCATACTCGGGCTGCTAGCTTGGTGCAGCCATATCTGCCCATAGTGACCCCTACTCATATCTAGTAGGCAGTCTCACCCTAGGCAGTTTCAGGATTGCAAACTATGTATCCCTTGCATGTATAACCCTACCTCATTTTCATAAATCCAAAAGAATCGAGGTCATTGGTCACCAAAATTTTTGGATATCCCTCATGGGATAAGTATCTGTTCTAAAGATTAGACTTGGTGGCACAACACGATGTCCAGTCCCGTAGACATCTGGACACAAGTTGTATGAGCAGTAGTTGTCCACAACCCTGCTCAGCCTCCAGCCGGTCCTGCAGAACCTACGACCCGGGATTAAACACCTGATCATGATGCACGTCTCCCCACGTGTATTACCGGGAATATATACCTTTCACATTCGCATACCTACACATCACACATACATGCATATAAGTAGTTGTCAAGTATGTGTCCAATTCATAAATATGTATACTTACAAATGTATGCATATGTGTCTCAGAAACATATGAATAGTAACATGTACTATATATATGTACACCACCTGACAATCACATTTGTTGCCAGTACTGTGGAATGGCTGTAGTAAAGTCATATGTCCTAATTACCTTCCATAGAGAATGTATCAAGGATGGTTTAGTGGTAAAACCAGTGACTATGGTGTTCCTGTTCCTGAGTCCAAACCATGCAAGGGCTAATTTTATATGATGGCCACAATAATGGCAGTCAGATATAGGGTGATTGAGGCGCTTTAAAGCAGACATAAGTAGGGCTACCATCTGTCCCACTTTGTGAGGGACAGTCCCTTTTTGGGCAGTTGTGTCCTGACCAAAAATATTAAAAATGGCAAATGTCCTGAGAATGTAGGACATAATTATGTCCCATATTTCATGTAATAGTTGCATAAAATTGTTATTTCTGTATGTAAAATACCTAAATGTTACAAGAAACAGAATAAGAAACTAAACTGCTACAAGAATAAGCTTTCATTTATGCAAAAAAGTAAAGTTCTATCCTTTGTACTGACTGTAGGTATGTGTCGGCCTTTAAAATCTGATGTGTGCCCCGAAAATGTCCCACTTTGGCCATTTGAAAAGGTGGCAACCCTAGATGTAAGTGGGTATGCAAATGTGTATGCGCGACGGTAAGTGGCGGTCATTCAGCAGTATGGGAAATGTAAATAAGCATGTAGGTGTATATGCATGTGCATGTACGTACAGATATATATATATATATATATATATATATATATATGAAGAATGAACATGGTCACAATATAGCAGTCATAACGAATGTGAAGGGAAACAGCAGCGGAACCCCTCGTAATATTTAGTGCTGTCATATCAAGTTGGCCACGGGTGAGCACACCTCTGCATCCCCAACCACAGGTAGGATGCTAAAAGTGGAACTAATATGTCCCTGTGCTAAGTCTGACTTTCAAACAGGTACAGGGCAGTCCCAGTCAACAGTGAGACTAGCCGAAAATTGGAAGACTAATTGAACACTCTGACCATGATATGAACGTTTGTCCCAGGACTATAAGCTTGGGACGTCTGAATATACTTGGAGTGAGCCAACATACAGGACATGTCTAAAGCAATAGGGAATGGCGCATGTGCAGTAGTGCAGTTTTCCCAACAGGAAAATGTATGCCTGCTGTGTTAGTGAAGTGTTGAGGTGTGTGTTCGGGTAACTATGAACCATGGGTAAACATATAAATGAAGCAGAACACCAATAGTGTAGTGGTTAGGGCATCCGACTATTGAGCAGATGTTGCCGGTTCAACTGGAGCACACACCATTTATGATGCGTAATCCGTAAACGAGCATATCTTGCTAATTTTATGCTGTACAATGATATAATACCATTGAAATGTGAACTGGGGTGCTGTATCACAGTAAGAATGTAAAAGGTTTTTGTGTGATGTGAATCAGCAGTTAAACGGAAAACCTCCACTGAAAAGTGTTGTACTCACCCTTTGTTCAATGGCCCTTGTTCTGCCCAGCAACACAATAAACTGCGTCGGCCAGGCCTGATACCAGGACCCTACACATCACAATCAATGTGATTTACCACTAAGCCACGGCAGTTATACCTAACTTCATGTTATCACAGACATAGCTGACAGCACAGTCATTCAACAGTATGATCAAAGTAATTAAATCATATAGATGTGTATGCATACATACGTACACATATATATATATATGCATATATATATATAGGGTAACCAGCTCTCCCACTTTGCGAGGGATAGTCCCTCTTTGGGCAGTTGTGTCCTATACAAATAATGTAAAATGGTAGATGTCCTGAGATTTAATGACAAAATCTCCTATATTTATGTAATAGTTGCATAAAACAGTTATTCTGTATCTGAAACACCTAAATGTTATAAGAAACAGAATAAGCAACTAAAATGCTACAAGAATAAGCTGTCAATTAGGCCAAACATTGAGTTTCTGTCCTTTGTACTGGCAGTGGGTATGTTTCAGCCTGCAAAATCTGACGTTTGTACCAATAATGTCCCACTTTGGGCATTTGAAAGGGTGGCAACTATATATATATATATATATATATATATATATATATATATATACAGAATAAACATGGGAACAAGAAAGCATTCATAACGAATGCGAAGGAAAACAGCAGCGAAACACCCGTATTATCTAGTGCTGGTATATCAGTATATCAAGCTGGCCAGAGGCGGCCAAAATCCCTACATCTTGAACCACAGGTAAGATGCTAACAGTGGGAGTAACCTTGTCCACGTGCTGAATCTGACTTTCAAATGGGTACAGGGCAGTCCCGGTCCCCAGTCGGACAAGCCTAAACCCAGATGACCACATGAGCACCCTGACAATCAAGCACACGTATGTGCCAGGACTATAGACTTTGGAGGTCTGAATATACTTTGAGTGAGTCAACATGCGGCACGGGTCCAGAGCAGTAGGGAATGGGGCATGTGTAGTAGTGTGGTTTTCCCAAAAGGAAAATGGATGCCTGATGTGCAAGTGAAGTGTTGAGGCATGTGTTCTGGTAACTATAAACCATGGGTATACATATAAATGAAGCAGAACACCAGTAGTGTAGTAGTTAGAGCATCCGACTATCGAGCAGATGTTGCCGGTTCGACTGCAGCACACACCATTAATGATGCGTAATCTGTATACGAGCATATCTTGCTAATTTTATGCTTTATAATGATATAATACCATTGAAATGTGAACTGGGGTGACGTATCACAGTAAGACTGTAGACGGTTTTTGCGTGACGTGAATCGGCGGTTAAACGGAAAACCGGAGCTGAAAAGTGTTGTACTCACCCTTTGTCCAACGGCCCTTGTTCTGCCCAGTAACACAATAAACCTCGTCAGCCAGGCCCGACGCCAGGATCCTACACATCACAATCAATGTGATTTACCACTAAGCCACGGCAGTTATACCGAACTTCGATGTTATCACAAACATAGCAGACAGCACAGTCATTCAACAGTATGATCAAAGTAATGAAATCATATAGATGTGTATGCATGTGTACGTACACACACACATATATATATATAGGGTAACCACCTGTCCCACTTTGCGAGGGACAGTCCCTCTTTGGGCAGTTGTGTCCTGTACAATTAATGTAAAATGGCAGATGTCCTGAGATTTAATGACAAAATTATTTTCTATATTTATGTAATAGTTGCATAAAACAGTTATTCTGTATCTGAAACCCCTAAATGTTATAAGAAACAGAATAATCAACTAAAATGCCACAAGACTCATGTAGGCATAAAAGTGAGGTTCTGTCCTTTGTACTGGCTGTGGGTATGTTTCAGCCTGCAAAATCTGACGTTTGTAATGATAATGTCCCACTTTGTGCATTTGAAAGGGTGGCACCCCTACATATATATATATATATATATATATATATATATATATATATATATATACAGAACGAACATGGGAACAAGAAAGCATTCATAAAAATAGCAGCGGAGCACCTGTATTATCTAGTGCTGACATATCAAGCTGACCAGAGGTGGCCAAAATCCCTGCCTCCCTACCCACAGGTAGGATGCTAACAGTGGGATTAACCTTGTCCACATGCTAAATCTGACTTTCAATTGGGTACAGGGCAGTCCCGGTCCCCAGTCGGATAAGCCTAAACCCTGATGACCACATGAACACCCTGACAATCAAACACACGTATGTGCCAGGACTATAGACTTTGGAGGTCTGAATATACTTTGAGTAAGTCAACATGCGGCACGGGTCCAGAGAAGTAGGGAGTGGTGCATGTGTAGTATTGTGGCTTTCCCAACAGGAAAATGGATGCATGCTGTGTAAGTGAAGTGTTGAGGCGTGTTTTCAGGTAACTTTGAACCATGGGTATACATATAAATGAAGCAGAACACCAATAGTGTAGTGGTTAGAGCATCCGCCTAACGAACAGGCATTCATGGTTCAAGTTCGACTATAGCACATATCATTTTCCTTGTGGAATGAATGTCATTCTGCTGTAAAGCTGACATTAAAACATGTAAAAGTGAACGTGAGTATCGCAAACCAGATCCCTTCAATCAAAGTGGTACTGTCATAATGAATAAGGCACAAGTAAGCACAAAGAAGTGGAAGTAAACATATGTAGCACAGAGTAAGCATATGTGAATGCACCTGTGCAGGTGTAAGCAGCGCCCAGCATAGGAAATGTATATATGTATGTACAGATGTAATATATATATATATATATATATATATATATATATATATATATATATATATATATATATATAAAATATATATATATATATATATATATATATATATATATATATATATATATATATATATATATATAAATGTCGTAACAATAAAGCATACACAAGGGATGTGAAGGGAATCAAGAGCAAATATGGTATTATATAGTGTTGTCAGCGTATGTCATAAAAAGCTGCCCAGGAGTGAGCAGAGCACTGTTACTCACACCACAGGCAGGGTTTTACCAGTGGGAGTAACATCATTGAATTGCTAAGTCTACTTTACACACAGACAGAAAGTAGTCCATGCTGGGACTACCAAAAATTGTAACGCACAAATGACCGTAATCCATAACCCCAGGAAAGGCACGTATGTGCAAATATTACATGGAGGGAGAGCCTGTGAATACACAAGGTGGGACAAAATATGTGTAGGGCCCCAAATGGTCTGGAGAGGGCAATGTGTAAAGGTGTGTCATGGCTGAAATAACAAGTAGATAATGGAAGTTACGCATGTAAATTCAACACAGGTGGGGTGGAGGAACTATCGGTATGATATTATGGATCCAGGCATGCCAGGGTTGGATGGCCCGATTCTATTTGGTCCGCCTCATGGAGGTCAGTGAGTTCGTAATAGGTATATATGCATACTCACATGCAGACAACAATATGTAGAAGTACATTCTCTGTAACACATGCATTCCATTTGTTGACATAAATAATAGGAATGTGCACATACAAACATCGACAGTAGATGGAATAATAGGCTGTGCAGAAGAGGGACAGGACAAAACTGCTAGAATGCAGAGATGTGTACAGTGTCCAGAGTTAGTGCTGTGCTGACTATAATCCAATGTGAGGGCTTCCACACACATGGAATCCTTCCTGTGATCTGCCCAGTACGGCAACGACAAGTACTTAACCATCTAATTGTAAACGAAATACGCTGACCATATACATAACTAGGCTCCCATATTGAACATGTGCGATACCGCATTGTCATACATATTAATGAAAAAGGAAATAGCTGCTGTGTGTGGCATCTCCGGTAATCAATAAAAATGAATAACAAAAGTATATCGGAGGACGCCTTGGCAGTGCAGCAAACTTTGAAGCAAATTCACTTCTTCATTATAAGTTAGCCAAATGCAGGTTTGTAAAACCACACCTCATTAAACATTTGGCAAAAAGTCTCCAATTAACAATAAAAGCAATTGGCTAGGCTGGTCGAAAGCCGCCTAAACAGTACAACAGATTTTAAAACAAGTTCACCTCTTCGAAATTAGTAAACCAAATGCTGGGTTGTAAAATCACTGCCCGTTAAATATACGATAAAATGTTCAGTTTTTTGGGTCGGTATTCACCTCACCATAAATAATCCATAAGAAAGAAGTCCATTACAAGGTAATCCAAGTAAATTTAAATACTTTAATAGCATAAAACTGGCTAGCGCTTTCACCTTATAGGCTTCCTCAGGCCAAACACAATAAAACGCTTTTAACATGCATATATACTTTCTGTCTTAATGACATCACTTCCTTCTATATCAATTAGGGAACAACCTTTAAAAAATTAGACAGTACTAAAATACTGAACGACTTGTATAGTATGATGATAAAAAATCATTTATCAAAGATAATCTATTTGACATAGACTGTGTAACATCTCATACATTAAAATAAAACCACTATTACAAAATCAGCGGAAATAAATTAAGCTCCATAACTGTGCATGCTATTAGATGAAGTAGCTCTCTTATAATACATAAATATGTCCAATTAAATTAAATTAATACCAACAAAATTAGTAAAACTGTTCAGCTAAAATACGGATTCAGTTAAAACTAATAGTTATTCTAGGAAAGTTATTGGTGCATATTATGTTACCCAAGGTAACAAAGTTCCGACGTTTGTTGTTTCACAAGATTTATTTAGTTCAACTCAGCTTTAAATATATAAACATACAAAGATATTCACCCATAATATGCCGAGCTTTATGCACAATACAGCAATGAAGGCTCCTATCATCAGAGACCATCCATCTAACACAGAAACTGTATAACACGTCATGGATCAAATCAAGCCACATCAATAACAGAAACAACTTTTTGACTCCATAACTATGCATACCAGTCTAAATAAAACTCACTTATAGAACATTCAGTTATATTCAATAAATATTACTATATTAATAAAAAATATCAATACAAATTTAATAAAAACATATAACTATACATCAAAAATTATTAATAAATAATATATGACCAACAAAAATAAAAATAAAAACAAAATATATATGAAAATTATGTAAAAAATAATAAATTATCCCTTTTACCATTTTCTATTTTCTAAGCTCTTTTCCTTTCAAAATAGGTCTGATTGGGATCCTGTCATTTAAGCCAGGTTCTCGGTCAGCTCTCAGTCTAATGATCCATTTTGTCTCATTTTGTTCTGTTTTATTTCTGATATCACCCCTCCTAATAGTTGGTTGATTAATTTGAACAACTAAAAATTTCAATTTATGGTCTGATGATGTATCAAGGACATGTCTAGAGAGTGCATTTTTGTCAGATTTAATCCTTATATTATATAGATGTTCTCTAATTCTGTCTCTTAGCCGCCTGTCGGTCTTGCCCACATAAAAAGCTGGGCGAGATCCACAGGTGGCCAGATAGACTACATGCTGGGTGTTACAATTAGCTGAAGGATAAAATCTAAAGCACTGTGATGTAATAGGATGTATGAACATGGCCGTACTATCTATGAATTCACAGTAACTACATTTCTGGCATGGTCTGGTACTGTCTCCAAAAGCATTTGGTTTTATATTGGGTCCCACCCTATTTGAATTACATAACATCTTACGCAGGTTGAGTTTATTCTTGTATATAAAACTTTGAAACTCACCTACAATTTCAATAATGTTGGGGTCTACCTTCAATATTTCCCAATATTTTAAATAGGCTTTCCTTATTTCATTAACGTCTTGCGTGTAGTGAATGCAAATTCTCATCCTTTCATCATTGGGCATTTTCCTATTATATAATTCCTGGCTTTTATGGTGACTCCCAGCAAAATAAGGGGAAGCCCTCCCTTTTCTTAATAAATCAACGTCTGTAAAATTCTCGTCAATTTCTTGGAGTCCATAAGACCTTTCAATTAATTGTTGTTTGAGGTTATGTAATTCGGCACTAAATCCTATTTCAGAAGAATTTAGACGGGACACCCTCATTGCTTGTCCTTTGATAATATTCTTAAATACAAAATTAGGGTGCATACTTGACTTATGCAACAATGAGTTTCTATGACAAGCTTTCCTAAACACTCCAGTATTTAAAAGACCATTAGACATTCTCTCTACGTACACATCTAGGTAGGAGATAAGTTGTTCAGAAGCTGTCATGGTAAATTTAAGATAACTAGTCAACGAATTCACTTGTTCTAGAAATTCAATTAATTCACTTTCTCCAGACTTCCAAATTAGGAAAAGATCGTCTACAAAATGTACATAAAATCTGACATTTTGTTTATAATTGTCCAGTTTAAACAGGTACCTACTTTCCCAATCAGCCATAACAAGGTTAGCGTAGCTATTGGCACATGAAGTGCCCATAGTTACGCCATCCTTTTGAATGTAAACTTGGTTATTAAATGTAAAAATATTGTTGGTCAATACTACCCTCATTAGATCACATAGGGTATCAATGTGATATTCAGTTGTAGTCTGGTGAGCTATCAAACGTCTATGGATACTATCTATACCATCTTGATTAGGGATGGTTGTAAAAAGTGATTGGGCATCTAAGGTGACCAACCAAAATCTGTCTTCTGCTGTTACATCTTTCATTTCATCATACAGCATTATTAAAAATTGCCTGGTGTCCTTTAATATATACACATATTCGTTCACTACTGGTCTTAACTTGGATTCCAAATATATGGATAGGGGTTCGGTTATCCAGCCTCGCCCAGCAACTATTGGTCTCATGGGGGGCCTTTCAGGATGCTTGTGTATTTTTGGAATACCTTGAATGCAAGGGATGGTGGGTTCATTAACGGAGCAATAATTATATAGATCACCATTTATTCTACCAGTGCTAAGACTATCTAATAGGAAAGTAGAAACTCTGTTAATGATCTGGTCAATTTGTTTTATACTGATCGGTCTATAAAAATGTGTATCACTCAGCATGTCAATCATGTTTGAAATATATCTTTCACTATCCATTATGACAATGGAACCTCCCTTATCAGCTGGCCTGATCACAATATTATCATCACTTTTTAATGTTCTCAGGGCTGATCTTAATTTAGGATGTAAGTTACCATACCATTTTTTATGTCTGTTCCTTTTATCTATCTCATGCAACTCCTGTTCAACTAACTTGGAGTATGCATTTATTAATGGATGCAAATTTGGTATATATGTACTAGGTTTTCTAAAAGTATGAGCCCCATTATCTGGCTTTGACCTATCAAAGTCCACTTGGAGTTGGATATTCCGGACATGCAATTTAAGATCAATGACTGAGTCTGTAATGTCACTTTTTACTGATGGTATGAATGAGAGGCCTTTTTCAAGTACAACCGTTTCTTCTGTAGTAAGAGACCTACTGGAAATATTCCAGATCAGTGATTGACTGTCTTTTCCCACATTTTCTTTAATGTCGGGCCTATGCGTTCTTCTTCTGGTAACCTCGTCTTCTGTCTACCTCTGCTCATTGATCGATCCCTCCCTCCTCTCCGAAAATCGGAAATGGGGAAAGGAGCTATCATGTCATTACCTATAACATTTGCTTTAACCAAGGGAGTTTTCTTTCTAACTACTTCCTCACTTACTGATGGACTATTATTATTGGCCATAGATGCAGTAGACTCATCCACTACATCTATTGTTCCATAATCAAGCAGATTATTCGATTCCTACATAGAGACTACTCTAGGGGATTTTGCACTTGTATCTTCCTCTCGATGTATTTCTACTGCTGTGGTGATTACATTATTGGTACTCTCTGTAACAGTCAAGGTCCTCGTGTTTGTACAGATGCAGTATTACTGCTGCATTCAATAGTTTTAACTTCACAATCATCAACAATGCAATTCAAATTTCTATGTACATTACTACTTATGTTATTCCTACTTCTACTTTTATCTACCCTCGCTTGTGTAAAGTGAGATTTATTGTCCCTCGGCCAGGTGAAGACCTGTCCATTATTGAAGTCTGCAGTGTCCCTTTGGATTTTACTCTGCTTCTGCTCCAACAATTTCTTTTCAAACAGATATATATTGTCTAACAGTTTTTCAAAGACTTTCTGCAATATTTGTTTCGGATAAGTCTCATAAACATATCGTTGCTGCTCTCTTAGTTTTCTCTTAGAGCAGTCTCTTCTGGTGAAAGGTACTCATTCATTAACTTCATATATCGTATACTGATGTCAATGTTTATCATTTGCCACTTATATAAAAGATCGGGGTACATCGTACCTGTAGTAGGCATCTTCAAGACGCGTAACCCTCTGGGGATGATTTTATGTGCTATGCATACCTCGAAGGGTTGCCGCTGTAACTGCATACGTTTTAACTTCATGAAATCCAATTCCATCTGATTGAGCAGTGTAGATAACCCACTGCAGCTAGCCTCAGTTACATCCGCTTCCATGTTGTCACAGGTTACATTATATGCCAGTAACGGATTGTCCTGGCCAGAGACAGAGTTTTCAAATCTCTTGCTTCTATGTTCAACTTTTTCAGGTTTATAAGGTAATTCAATCGGTGTATTGATTAGCTCTTGCCATTACGAAGCAGCAAATAAATACAGTTAAAATCAAAAAGAAAATAGCTGCTGTGTGTGGCGTCTCCGGTAATCAATAAAAATGAATAACAAAAGTATATCGGAGAACGCCCTGGCAGTGCAACAAACTTTGAAGCAAATTCACTTCTTCACTATAAGTTAGCCAAATGCAGGTTTGTAAAACCACACCTCATTAAACAATCGGCAAAAAGTCTCCAATTAACAATAAAAGCAATTGGCTAGGCTGGTCGAAAGCCGCCTAAACAGTACAACAGATTTTAAAACAAGTTCACCTCTTCGAAATTAGTAAACCAAATGCTGGGTTGTAAAATCACTGCCCATTAAATATACGATAAAACGTTCAATTTTCTGGGTCAGTATTCTCCTCACCATAAATAATCCATAAGAAAGAAGTCCATTACAAGGTAATCCAAGTAAATTGAAATACTTAAATAGCATAAAACTGGCTAGCGCTTTCACCTTATAGGCTTCCTCAGGCCAAACACAATAAAACGCTTTTAACATGTATATATACTTTCTGTCTTAATGACATCACTTCCTTCTATATCAATTAGGGAACAACCCTTAAAAAATTAGACAGTACTAAAATACTAAACGACTTGTATAGTATGATGATAAAAAATCATTTATCAATGATAATCTATTCGACATAGACTGTGTAACATCTCATACATTAAAATAAAACCACTATTACAAAATCAGCGGAAATAAATTAAACTCTGTAACTGTGTTACTTGGGTAACATAGTATGTACCAATAACTTTCGAAGAATAACTATTAGTTTTAACTGAATCCGTATTTTAGCTGAACAGTTTTATTAATTTTGTTGGTATTAATTTAATTTAATTGGACATATTTATGCATTATAAGTGAGCTACTTCATCTAATAGCATGCACAGTTATGGAGTTTAATTTATTTCCGCCATTTCCGAATGTTTTATCGTATATTTAACGGGCAGTGATTTTACAACCCAGCATTTGGTTTATTAATTTCGAAGAGGTGAACTTGTTTTAAAATCTGTTGTAGTGTTTAGGCAGCTTTTGACCAGCCTAGCCAATTGCTTTTATTGCTAATTGGAGACTTTTTGCCGAATGTTTAACGAGGTGTGGTTTTACAAACCTGCATTTGGCTAACTTATAGTGAAGAAGTGAATTTGCTTCAAAGTTTGTTGTACTGCCAGGGCGTTCTCCGATATACTTTTGTTATACATATTAATGAATTGTAGTGTCATGTTAATGGGAGTAAAGATGTAATAAAGTCTAGAGTCTAATCCTGCCATAAACACTTGCATGTCCCATGTGGGTCAGCCCAATAATAGCAAAATGTATTCCTTTGGTCGCTCACATCAACAATGTTCATGGACTTAACGTATGGGAGGTCGGAGGATATGTGGAATGAGTAAACCGATGGGATGGCTCTATAGGAGTAGGGTGTGGCCAATGTGTAGTGGTGTCGATACACCCCGAATCTGACAAGAGAATGGATGACAACAGTGTTAAGGAGGCATCGGGTGTGTTTGGGGAACTAGGGTATATGGGTATATGGGTATATATGCAAATGGAGTGGCTTAGCAATAGTGCATTCGTTAGAGCAACCCCCTAACGAACAGACATTCTCATACCAAATCACACTGTATCACATTCCAATTACCATCGGTAATCTGTACATGAACATATTGCGACATCTGTCCGCTGTATAACGTGCAAATTACCATTTACAAGATAACTGGAGTGAAGTGTCGGTGTCATAATAAATAAGGCACTAGTATGCTGGTGAAGCATATATAAACACCATTACACATGTATAAGTGTGTACGCACAGGGAATGTATTGGTCTACAGACACACAGATATATATATATATATATATATATATATATATATATATATATATATATATATATATATATATATATATATATATATATATATATATATATATATATATATATATATATATATATATATATATATATATATATATATACATACACATGGTTGCAGACATACGTATATATATATATATATATATATATATATATATATATATATATATATATATACACACATATGTACATATATAAATACATAAATACACATATATATATGTGTGTGTGTGTGTGTGTGTGTGTGTGTGTGTGTGTGTGTGTGTGTGTGTGTCTGGATAGATATATAGAGATATACAGCTATGATAGGAAAAAGCACACAGGAATGACTTTTGTTCACAGGCTATGGCAATGGAAGTGAGGAGCCCAGGCAAGGCACATGACACACACAGCTTGCCCTTCCAACCCCCCCTACAGCTGGACAAGGGAACTATACACGCATTCAATGTAAAGTGTCCACTGCTCCACTGACCACAGGTAGGATACACCCGGGGGGGACACAGTGCACCCGTGGATTCTAATCATGGAACGCATACTGGAGCGTCCCTTGCAGGACACCCCAAAAAATTAGCCAAACCATAGGAATGCGATAGATCGTCCATTTTGTCTGCAGTGTATACAGACTCGGAATACAAAGGTGGGTAACCCAGATTACCCATGGGCCGAGACAAATGTATGAAATGGGTCCCGTGACGTGGAGAGTGGGAAGCATGTAGTGGTGTGTCTAGAACTGACCAGGTCCCAGAGTAAGGATGGCTGCTGTTGAGAAGGCAAGGGTGGGGGAACTATGGGTAGCTACTTATGGGTCTAGGTGTGCAGGTGTTGGCTGATGTTGGCCAATATGGACAGCCCTAGGGATGCAAGGGAATGTGTTCACTGGACAGAGGTGTCACCCAATGAGCAGCCACACCCACTGTGAGACCCACTAAAACAAAGTGTAATCTATACGGCATGGAACGGAATAACCAGATGTAGACTTATATAAGTAGAGTTATGTGTGTTTATGTACCCATAGCGAGATAGAGATATGCTTCTCCCTCTCCGTAGTATGAATGTATACATACAGAGAAAGAATACAGATACATACCTGCATATGAATTTATACATATTCAGACAACCATAGACCCATATGTCATTAGATTATATATATATATATATATATATATATATATATATATATATGAATATACATGTATGCATACATATGCAGATATATCTGTATATATTAATGTAAATAGATATTTATATGTTACAGTAAATATACACATGTATATACCTAGGATATGATACAGCAGTTACGGGTGACATATGTACAGTCCAGGCATATGTTGGTGGGAGGTCCAATAAACAAACGTCTATCCCCACCCCCCCCAGCTAGGCCGATGAGACATAGACACGCAATAAAGGTAAATACACCACTGCTTCTCAGACCACCGGCAGGAAACTACCAGTGGGAGAAATCTGCAAGGTCTACACTTGAAACATGGACAGCGATGTCCCTTGTGGGACACCAAAAATTAGTGATTGGAGCCAAGCCCTGTAATGATTGATGCGACCAAGCTGTAGATGTACACAGACCAGTAGGTTGTGCAAGCCTGATAACACATGGGTTGACACAACGTACGACATGTGTCCCGACATGGGGAGAGTGGGCAGTGTGTAGGGGTGTGTTTATACCCCACCTGCACCCACAGTAAGGATGAGTGCTGTGGAGGAGTGGCAGGTAGGGGAACTATGGGTATGCGATTATGGGCCTAGGTGTGCAGGTGTTGGCTGGCAGAGCCATATTAGGACCGCCCCGTGGATGTAAGTAATATTCTAATGTGGGCATAGCAGATGCCCATACCTTCCAAACCTTAAGAGCACATCCACTGGATAGTCCATAAACCATTGGGGGAACACATAGGGACCGTACCATTGAACTGTCCCCGATTACCAGGGATGTCCGTGATTACGACTCAGAATCTAACTCTTTCTCACGTAAACCCTCCTAGAACTAGTGATATTAAGAGGAAAGGTGGTGGAATACACGTAATGAATAATGACAGCATGTAAGAGTCATAAACA
The DNA here is from genome assembly GCF_019279795.1 of Protopterus annectens. Classification (NCBI taxonomy): domain Eukaryota; kingdom Metazoa; phylum Chordata; order Ceratodontiformes; family Protopteridae; genus Protopterus; species Protopterus annectens. The sequence continues at coordinate 56,361,634 of NC_056730.1, read as the reverse complement.
GCATGTACCTCAGACAGTATTTATGAATACATATGCTCTGGGTCTGTCAATGTGTCAGGTTAATAGCACCAAACTTCTAAATGTGTCCCTGAGGTTGTTATGCAGTGTCCCTGATTCAGTGTTCATTCTTTCCCATTCGTATGAGAGATCTGCTAGTGACAGAAAGTGCATATTCCGCCGACTACCTTAGAAAGATGATAGAATAATAGGCTGGAGTTACCACCTGTCCACCTTTGTGAGGGACACTCCCCTTTGGGCAGTTGTGTCCTGCAAAATAATTGAAATTATGGCAAATATCCTGAGATTTAGGACAAAGATGTCCTGTATTGTCTGTAGTAGTTGCATAAAACAGTTATTTTGTATCTGAAACACCTAAATGTTATAAGAAACAGTATAAGCAACTATAATGCTACAAGAATAACCTTTTATTTAGACAAAACCGTGAAGTACTCTCCTTTGTACTAGCTATGGGTATGTTTTGCCCTGCAAAAATCTGACGTCTCTACATAAAGGTCCTATAGGGTTGCCACCTTTTCAAATGCCCAAAGTGGGACATGTTCTGTAGAAATGTCAGATTTTCCAGGACAAAACATACCTACAGCCATACATAGTACAGAACTTTACTTTTTTGCACAGATAAAAGCTTATTCTAGTAACATTTGAATTGCTTATGCTACTTCATATAACATATAGAAGTTTCATATATAAAATAACTGTTTTATGCAACTAGTAAAGAAACTTAGGATATAATTTTGTCCTGTAATCTCAGAACATTTGCTATGTCTTGATTATTTTCACAGGACACAACTGCCTAAAGATGGACTGTCCCTCGCAAAGTGGGACAGGTGGTAACCCTAAAGTCCCACCTTGGCCAATTGAAAAGGTGGCAACTCTATAATAGGTATGCGGTAGCATGACTCGGCTGATGGATGTGGCTCCCAAAACCCAATTACTTGTCTGTATTGAAGAGTCTTGGTTCCCATGTATCAGCCAGACGAGAGCAGATTGTATGAGGAACACACAAATAATATGATTAAATCACTGGACAGGCCGCCGATTCTGTACAGTCGAACGGCATGCCGTTGCCTAATGGGCAGCCATTCCCGATACTGTAGGCATATAATCTGATGTAATAGGCATCACAAGGTAATATTATGGTCCTCACTCCCACCCAGGGGTGTAAGTGTCAGATGCAAGTACCAACGTCGGTGCATTTGCAAGTGCGGGAGCAAGCGGGTGTAAGCTGGTTTGGCTACAAGTATGCGAGTATTGCACTAGTAAAGCAATGTAGAGGTTAACCAAGTGTAAGAAGCTGTACCAGAGGTCAGCATTGCTTAACACCATGCAAACCCACACACACCCGCTCCCAACTGCTGTAATGTGCCTTACTCCCTCTGTATCCAATGGCCTTGTTCTGCCCTGCAGCCAAATAAATGTCCTCTGCAAGGCTCGGAACCAGGACCCTGCACACACAGCTAATGTGATTTACCAATACGCCATGGCAGATATACAGACAATGGACAGAACCACAAACATATCATACAGTGCAGTCATTCAACAGTATAGGAATGTATCCCATCATGTAGATGTATATGTGAGTGATTATGTCAGCATATAGGTACATACATATATAGAGATATATCAGGACCATACCATGTGGCAACAAAGCATTACAAACGAATGAAACCAGAAACACCAGCGATGCCTGTAGTATGTAGTGGTCTTGTTCTATGTGATCTCAAGACTCCCTCAGACAGACATGTGTCATTCATACATGCAAATAGTTGTAAAATGGCCGTATACATCACTCTGTGCATATAATGTACATTAACACAACAGTACCTGTCCAATCATTATGTGTGAACAGTACTCTTGCAAGGTGCTGTGTGCAACATCATCATCATGCTAAAGGTAAATGGGGTAACCATAGAGGGACTGATAGGGTTGTGTGTACAATGGGGTCATCCTCATCAAGTGCACCTGGACCATTTAGGAGTGATGTGCATACCAGGATCGTGCACCTGGGGGACAGAGGTGAGGATAACAGGAGTATGTTGTGATGCATATTACAAGGGTTACATGTGTCTAGTTGGGCACGTGTGTGGAATGGACAGCTATGTATAGGGCAGATGTTGTCCTAGGAACCGATTGGCCTTATGTTTCCATAGGTGAAGGTGGGATGTAGGGGAAGGAGTGCAGGTATGGCCTTGGAGGAAATGTAGGGTAGGATCACAGACAAGACAGCATACAGGGTTGGTATATGACACATGTGGGGGGATACACCCCGGATGGGGATATGTGTTCAGCATTCACAAGCCCATGTGAACAGTGGGATGGAGGTCCCCAGCCATGGGCAGCCACTACTGCACCTAAACAGCTGCAAAGGAGGCAGTGCTGGGGGCTGTCCAGGAGGGGCAGCATCACCCTATAAATGTGACACTCCTCCCTTGAGCTTGTGTATCTGGCTTCGGAACCCCTTAGTGAGTCCCCAATGCAACACGTCCGGGACCGCACGACAGCAGACATGTACCTGTCTGGTCCTGCTCCCAGGGGGGACATGCTCCATCCTCAGTGGTGGTGCCACCAGAAGGTGTTGCAGAGCCAAAAGAGGTTGATGTCCAAGGCTGGGCCCCAGATGTGCTAGTGCCCGGTGCCATGGTCAGCTGAAGTGGGACAGGAGGTTCTGCCGGGACCTCCCAACCCATTCAGCCTATGGTGTTGCAGTTTAAACCCACATATGACTTAGTGATAGAAAACAGCCTACAGGATTACATACAACAGTATGCATAGATATCACCATCAACCCAACACAACAGACGGTATACATTTGCAGAGGGAGCACAACACATGCATATATACTGCATGCCATCTGTACAATGTGTAGTAGACATGTTACCGCAGATATGAACAGTTACCCATTATTGGCCTGTCACTGGGAACCCCAGACAGTGTCTGTCATACCACTGTTTCATGTGACACATGTTCAGTCAGGGATGCAATGGCAGTAACACATCCCTATCATCATGTACTGTCTGCAATCCTCACACCATGCTCCTGCTGTATACAGATAAGTGTTCAGTGTGTAACACAGGAAACATATGGTTGCACAAACTGACCAGTTCACAGATGGCCCTACAGATGGGGGACCCTCACGAATAGAGTACTGTCATGTCTGTATTAAAATATGCAGAATAGCCATTACCACACACATGTTAAACAGGCAGTAGTCTCAATGCAGCATAGCTACACTTACATGCTGTAGTCATGTGTGGCACATCACCCTCCTGTCTTTAGGCTATTTCCCGCTGTGTATGATGTTTGAGGTACATCCAGATATCATATGTGATGCCGTGTCAGAACACCACATCCAGGTACCACTCACAGCAACTGTCATGGCCAATACCAACATGTTTTCCCTAGATAGTGTACTGTGTTTATCATGCGATCGACTATGGGAACACCATCACAGCTGTTCCACATGCAATCAGTTAGAAGAGGACTGCAATAGGTGCAGACCATCACCTGATCATGTCCATCACTTACAATACACATGCTGCTGCTGAGCAGGTGTACCCCTTCACATACACCAGAGAGTGTGTGGGTGGGACAGACAAAGTACACCAGAGAAGGGCTTGGAGACTTAACCCTAAGCACTGTCTGCCACACGCCTAACAGTACAGGGGTCAGACCCCTGACTGACTAGTCATTACTATTACATGTGGATGACGTTACTACATGTGCCACAAAGGCGACATGTTTCTGTGCTGTAAGAACATATATGTGTGTAGGTGAGTGACATCTTCAACCGAGATATAGTAGACATACATTAAGTGTGGCACACATGGCTGTCCATATGAACGGATGCCATTGTTACCACAACGACACTCTCTAATGGACACGCATTGACACTCTTTGCCAGGGCCACAAATACACAACCTAACTACTTAGTTTACCACACTGCAGTAATGCACAGGACTACATGCACCACAGAGGATATCCGGAGGTTCTATGGGCTAGGGCATGTGAAAGTGTTTGACATCTGTTGGTATGCCAATGAGGGTTATACTGGGAGTGACTGTGGTTGGGAGCATCATAATCCACACACAGACACAAGGTGCCAGGACTGACATGCATGTATGCATTGCTTCATGGGTGTGTAGTGGTTGGCTGTGCAAGATGGCTGTACAAGGCTGGGTGAGGGGTAATCCTTGGCATCACGTCACCTGATAATGGTGTGCAGTGCAGGGGTTTAGTGTCTGCAATGTCCCACACAGATGGGTACTGCATGAGCTGACCTGACATCCTGGTTACCAATGTGTATGGCCATAGCTTAGCAATGCATGCCATGTCTGTGTTTGATAGTCCTTCACATGGACATTGCTGGGATGTGCATGTCCCACAATACTGTACAGTGACATGTACAGGTGACCCTAGTTTAGCAGGCACATGTTGTGTACACAGACTGTTATCCCCCAATATGCCAATACTGGCCTGGTGTGGAAAAACCTGCTTATAGTGAGCAGGTCGACCCTGCACCTGCATTGATAGTATGATACAGGTATTCCCTGGTGTCAGTGATATTGGTCCATACAGGGCACATGTGTACGGCATTGTATGGCCTCTGTGGATCACATTTGATGGCACCACATATGTTGCAGGCATCCAGTGGGGAACATAGTGAAGGCACAATGTCCGCAAATATGTGCCTATTGTACCACTGTACAGGGTGCCATGTCCTCTGCAGGCCACTGCATTCACACCATGCCTACTATCTGTCATCAATGTGCATGGTACTAGCAACATAGCGGGATATCCTAGGCAAGTGTGTTTGTGCATGGCACATGGGTGCAGGACATATACTGGGTAGTAGTAGGGTTGCATACTTTGTTCACCAGGCCTTTTGCCAGATGTAGGGGCATGGCTTGCCAACACAGTCCCGTGGCTGACTGACAGCTGTACTCCTCGTGAGGTGGCCAATGTGTCATAAGACGGACACCATATAGGAAAACTCCAAAATCCACTCCCCAACATGTCCAGTGGTAAGACACTCACAGCCACCTCTACACAGGCTCTGACAGACAAACACACACTTGCCATGTCCTGTATACGAACCCCTACCTACCGTATCACACTGCAGCAAAATGCTTGTAGGGCACGTGCTATGGTGAATACTGGGTTACAGCACACCTACGTGGGTGACAACAGCAGGATTGACAAAGGTGGTCATGTGATTTGTACAGCGAGTGCATACTCTACAAAGCACTGTATATGTATCACACAGGCAGACACACACACACACTGGGAATGTCTGAGATTAGAACACTGACGTAATTACTTTAGCACACTACAGCATTATGCAGTTACAGAACTCGCTACCAGATTACTGGGTTACAGTACACCCAGAGGTGTATTTCTAGGTGGGTGACATCATCAGCCTTGCCAAAGGTGGGTATAGGAATTGTATGGAGTGTGAGAAGTCTAAAAGCATCATTCAGTCCTCTGGCAGATGGGAACAAACACACACACACACACACACACACACACACACACACACACACACACACACAAACACACACAAACGGCAAGTCTGGGATTAGAACACCAACCTAACTACTTTATTACACTACAGCATTATGTAATTACAGAACGTGCTACCAAGATTACTGGGTCACAGCACTCCCAGAGGTGTATTTGTAGGTGGGTGACATCATCAGCCTTGCCAAAGGTGGGTATAGGAATGGTATGGAGTGTGAGCAGTCTAAAAGCATTATTCAGTCCTTAGGCAGATGGGGATAAACACACACACACGCCAGTGGTGGGAACAGAACACCTGCCTATCTACAGATCACTATTACAATACTACATAGTTATGAGTCACGCCACACAGACTACATATTTCAAAGCTGTCATTATGACCTTCTAGGAAAGCGGACATCAACAGTGATGCTGGCAGTTAAGATGTACATACCTGTGAACCTGTGTGTTTAAAGTAGGAATCCATCCTGACCTGGAGTATGCCCATCTGTGGAATGGACAACTACTATCACTATACAGGGTTACAATGGTCATGCCCATACACATAGAGGCACATAACTGACACAAGGTGTCACTGGGTATGCTCACACACTTAGTAGCACAGGGCTGTTCGGAATACACTATGTGTCCATCTACACAATGTTATAACGGGCATGCTCAGACACTTAGTAGCACAGGGCCGTCTGGGATGCACTCTGATTCTAAACACGGAAGGCCACAGTGGCCATGCTATTACAGTTAGACATAAAGAACACATTGTAATGGACTCTGGTGTTAGTAGTTGTCATTGTTAGCAGGAATGCTGCTCTACATATATCTGACACCGGTCTTATACACAACATCTGCTGCTGTCCGTCACCTTAGATGTACCATTCTATACCAAGCACAATACTACCACTCGCAGTGATGTCTTGCTAGGAGTGGCAACTGCTTGACCAACACAATGAGCCTTGCTAAGAGTGGCAACTGCTTGACTAACACAATGAGCCAATGTGCTGCTGTAATTACAAGGTTGTCCAGTGTTTGTCATTCTGGGATGACATGACTGAAAGTAGACAGGCCTTTGTCACATATCACATGCATCCATGATTCAAGGGAGTGGGGATAATACCTAAGTCACATTCGCCCATATAGTGCCATTCCAATGCAAATGTCCTAAATACAGGATAGCACCCTGACACATAGAGGACAACTGCATTGTATGCTTATGCTAACCAGTGCTAGATGTGTAATGTCCGCAATCACAGCTGCTCACTGTAGATCCAACAATGGGGAGTACTGACATCTGTGCAGTGAGGCACACCTGGCTGAAGGCTCTGTAGTGCACAATAGCACTACTGCCATATACCTCAGAACCAGACATGTGGGACATAACACTGGTATGGACCACTCCAGGTGGTGGTGTCCCCAGATACATAGAGGCCACTCGCATGTACTGACCGGTACTCCCACAAAAGGCATAACAGATGAGTCAGGTGCAGGACACAGTGTCAAATGCTGCATTCTAGGATGTAAACCTCAGACACCGCCATGCCCTTGGACCCCCAACACACATCCATACATGTGGTAGGGCATAGAATAGTACACCACCATGTGACCCTTGACCATTGGACTGTACTAAGCTCTACATCAACTGTGCAGAGTACCCATGCACTGACACAGTTGCATCATGTGTTATGCAAAACAATCATACCACTGTCTGTAACCAGGAGAGCTGTACACATACTAGGGGCCCTCGGTTATTTACAGCATTAGCAGATGACTCTTGCTGTACACCAGTAAACATCCTCATGTTTGGATATGACATGCATGAACATGCCCTGGATATGTACATGCCACACACACACACAACATATATGTAAATAGCATAACTGTTGTTGTCCTTTGTGCAGACAGGTGGCTACAGCCATTACACACATGCACATGGAATGTAGGTCCATGGCTGCTGAATGCTAACAGTACATAAGGTATGATATCAATGTTGACAGACGTAACATTCCCTCTGTACTGGTCACCCATTACACCTATCATATCATACAACAGTCCATATGTCATGTATGTCATTACACATGTCCACCAATTGCAATGCCTACAAACATGCCCAAATGACAGGATTGTAGGACCTACACACATGTACATGTAGTGTTGTGCATTCAGATACCATGCGTGTGCAGTTGCTGATGTATGGAGGTGACGTGTATCTTAGTACATCATGCAGTTGCAATGCAGCCTCAACATTGCCAACTGTATATGTTGATATGATGAATGTACGGAAAGATGTACCTCAGGTATGGACAGATGTGTGGAAATAACTAAGTGGTGGGGCATCTTTGCAGATGGATGTTTGCTGAGGACAGCTCACAGGTGTGTCACAAGCAATCCTACAATAACCTGTGTAACCGGCAAGCAATGGTTTCGTTAATTGAAGGGCAACACACACAACATAGACGGCGGTCAGGGTGACACCGAAGGTAAATCACTTGACACCTGTAAAAGTTAAGACCTCCCTTGTGCATATATCAGCACTTTTGCCAAAGGAAGCGTCAGTACACTTTGCAACTTTTGCAATACTGCTGTAAGTCTGTCATACATATCATGAGCTAGGCAGGTGTTCGATTCTCAGTACTGGCATGTGTGGCTGCGTGTGTGTCCATATATGTCACGTATGGTGGGGAATACATCTCAGTTGTTACTCACTCTCCTGTACACTGTTGTAGATATCTGTACAGACTGCAATGTAGAAAGCAGGACATAGGCAGGGGCATGTATCTCACATGTGAGGTATCTGAATGGGTGTGACATAGGTGTATTCAATAGTGAATGCCACAGTGTGTGTGTGTGTGTGTGTGTGTGTGTGTGTGTGTGTGTGTGTGTGTGTGTGTGTGTGTGTGTGTGTATGTATGTATGGCTGTCTGGTCCCTGCAGTGAGGATGTATG